>NC_091997.1:8483985-8787334 GCF_044704955.1 Pristiophorus japonicus
GTCAGCAGTGTCCTCTGATGAGTGAACAATGGTTGGTTGGTCACTGACTGCATCTTCCTCACTTGGTTCCAGTTCATCCGTGTGTCGCAGTTTAACCTGGTCAAGGTGTTTCCTGCATGTTTGCCCATTCTTGAACACGACAATAAACACTTTGTTACTGTCATGTATTTCACCATCTTGCAATGACATAGTATTGTAACTGTAATTCATGTACACTGTACCTGTACCCTAGAAATGCACACTCTGACCACAGCGGGTGAACTTGCAGGAAACACTCCTCACCTGGGTTTCCAGGTATAAAAGTGGAAGTCCCACCCAGGGTCAACAATCCTTGGTCCTGGTCACAGAGTGACTGTGTCTGATATATCCATGCCTCGTGTGAGTTTGTAGTAAGGTGCAGGGACACTACAGTTACCCTCCTTGGCTGTATCAGTGCCGACGATCCACTTTGGACCTTGAACATAGTTCAGTACATAAACCGGATCGTTGACCGAGATGTGAGGATCGTTGACCAAGATGTCACATGACATGGCAACACGATCATGACATCATTGCTGACTTCGACATTTGTTTTCAACACGATCGTTCAAATCAAGATGAACAAGAGAAAACTGGTCTTGAGATTTCTCTTCATCAGTGGTTCAGCAGGAGGACCCCCGAGCATTAATACATAACAGCTCTCGACCATGGTTCCCATGAGCTACAATTCCTAGAATGCACGGTGCCACACAATTCTTTGATTTGGCTCTATCTTGGTACTCTGCTTGCAATCATATGGAAATGAATTGGATCCTGAGCAATTATCAAGAGAATATATAGCTTTTTAAATTAATTTGTGATCAGTCTTAGTTTTTGATCATAAATGCCTTCATCATACCTCATGAAAAGAGAGATGTGGACTCACCACGTGGAAATATTAAACTGTCTTTTTCCAGATGCTGATGGACGTGTTGTCTACTCCCAGAATTTTCTGTTTTTATTTGAGATTTCCAGCAATGGCAGCAACCCCATGGATGAAGAAGGGAGCTGCTATGCTGATAACTCTTGAGGGCATAACCAACTGCAAAGTTTTACGCATCATTCCAGCATTTATTCTGGACTTGCTACAGAACACAATTTTCAGTGCAAGCTTTTCAACATGTTTATTATTGTCCATACAGTAGCTGCACCAATAGGGTCACTGTGTTTCACTCTATGGAACACAACTCTCCTATGCATATGAGAAACAAATACAACCAGGAAGGAGTTGTATTTAAATTTTGGGGTGCTCCCGATGCTATAACTGGAGTGCCTGAGCAGCACCTCAGACACTCAACACCTATTAACAATGGGCAATGATGGAGGGGTCAGATGGGGAAAGTTATTTTTTTCTAATAGAGGATCCTTTCCTTGCAATAGGGCCAACCAGCGTTTACATAAGAACATAAGGAGTAGGCCATTCGGCCCCTCGAGCCTGCTCCACCATTCAATTAGATCATGGCCAATCTTTTACCTCAACTCCACTTTCCTGCATTATCCCCATCTCTCTTGATTCCCTTAATATCCCAAAATCTATCGATCTCTATCTTGAATATACTCAAAGATTGAGCCTCCACAGCCCTCTGGGGCACAGAATTCCAAAGATTCACCACCCTGTGAGGGAAGAAATTTCTCCTCATCACAGTCCTAAATAGCCGACCCCTTATTCTGAGACTGTGACCCCTGGTTCTGGATTTCCTAGCTGGGGAAATATCCTCCCTGCATCTACCCTGTCAAGCCTTGAAAAAATTTTGTGTGTTTCAATGAGATCACCTCTCTTTCTTCTAAACTCTAGAGAATATAGGCCTAGTCTACTCAATATCTCCTCATAGGACAATCCCCCCCCCCCCCACCCATCCCAGGAATCAGTCTGGTGCACCCTCCTTAAGCAAGGAGACCAAAACTCAATACTCCAGGTGTGGTCTCACCAGGGCCCTATATAATTTCAGTTTATGTCCCTTGTTTTCTTGACCTAATGGACCCAAGGGGAAAAACGGCAACATTTTAAAGACAGCCAATATCCCTTGTATAGCTGCTGCCTGCCCTTAAAGGGGCAGGCAGCAGCTATTTTTCCTTTAGTTGTGCTCTAACCAAAGCATTGTACAGTTGCAGTGTGCTCTAACATGCACTGTACTGATGTGATTGTATAATTAAGCATTCTATTTGTTTTGTTTGCTATTCCATAGTGACTGGACACTGAATCTGCTAGCATTACTAAAAGGGGAAACAGTTCTACTAAATGGAAATCAGCATGAGATGCTGATAAGGACAATACTAACAATCTCCTTAAGTCCTGTTATGACTGCGATGTGAATTGTGCAGATTTTTAAGGGCTCGACTTTGGCACATCATCACCCATTTAGCGCCCATATAAGCGCTGAGATTCATTCTGATGAAAAATGGAAACTAGCGCCCGATTATGGCCCATTTATCGCAGGTGCAACTTGCGGCATACATGAATGAGCTGCATCGCCCGGCCTATTTTTTGTTTTTAAATATGACGTCATCCTCGTGCCAGGCCCAGAATACTGCTTATAATGGAAACTAGCGCCCGATTATGGCCCAGATTATGGCCAAGCCCTAATTTTGGCATTTCATCCATAATTCGCCCAAACAATCGCTGGCCCAAAAAGACACTCAAGAAAAGCTGCACTCACCTTTCCTTAACTCGGCCCTATAGACGCGTTTTTGCAACTCGGAGGATCTTTAATAAAAGGCTGCTTGAAGTGGATGGGAGGAGAAGCAATTTGTGAGTGAGTTTAAGGGCGTTTTTGAATCGTGCCAATCATCTAATCACATTGTGGTTAATTTGCAGTTTATATTGTATTTGTTAAGGACAATTTAAGAAGACAGATTAGGGCATTCATAGTGATTTATAGTGATGGGGCCTGTGATTTCTCAACCAGTATTGATGACTACTCACATGCTGCAGCATAGAGATGGGGGAAGGTTCATTGAAGAGCATTATGTGCCCAATCAAAGAGATGGCAGACTGCTGAGGAGGAGGAGACCTTACACCCAACGCATTTACAGGGATAAGCGATCATACCTGGACTTGTCCGATAACACGTGCATTAGAAGGCTGTGATTCCGAAAGGAGGTCAACAGTGAGATATGCCAGCTAATTAAGGAAGATCTGCAGCCTACCAGCACCATCAGGACCGCACTGCCCATTGAGGTTAAGGTTACTGCTGCACTTTCCTTCTACGCATCGGGCTCCTTTCAGGTCTCAGCTGGTGACATTTGCTGCATTGCTGCATTCAACAAGTGACTGAAGCCCTTTACGCATGCAGGATGGACCTTATAAACTTCCCTATGACCAGGGAGGCACAGAGTGAGAAGGCTTTGGAGTTCTCGAGAATAGCAAACTTCCCCAAGGTGCAGGGAGCAATAGACTCTACGCACATCGCCCTGCGAGCACCTTTACAGGATGCAGAGGTTTACCATAACCGAAAGGGATTCCACTCCCTGAATGTACAGCTCGTTGTCGACCACAAGCAAATAATCATGGCAGTAAATGCAAATTTTCCAGGGAGCATCCATGAGGCGCACATCTTGTGTGAGAGCACTGTCTCTGACCTGTTTAAGAGTCAGCGACACGGTCACAGTTGATTGCTGGGGAATAAATGATATGGCCTTGCCAACTGGCTCATGACCCCCCCTGCTTAAGCCCCAGACAGAAGCCGAGAAGCGCTACAACGAAAGCCAAAAAGCCACACGCAATATCGGCGAAAAGACAATTGGAGTTCTGAAGCAGCACCCTGAGCCGGTTGCTGAGTTCATTGTGGTGTGTTGCATGTTGCATAACCGAGCTATCGGGAGAGGACAACAATGGCCATATGGGACCGCCGGTCCACCTCAGGAGAGGGCGGAGGTGGAAGAGGAGGACGAAGAGGAGCACGAGAACCTCGGGGAGGACAATCAGCTTGGCGATGAACCCATGCCCACACGCCCCCCACACCACTGGAAAAGCCTCGTGGTAGTAACACAGCTGCAAAACTGTTGCGTCAGAAGCTCATTAAATGAACGCTTTGCGTGAAGTTACGTTGGTGACAGTTCCAGTTGCGTTACGTTTCATCCTTGCCTGGCCTGGCCTGACCATTGTTTCTAACCATTGTATTGATGTTTTACCTTACCAGGCCTACTCCTGCACCTATTTTCTATGTTTCTATGTTATTAGAAGACACTTCACAACAATTGTAAAGTTCAATAAAACATTTTTAATAATTTAACAACTTATTTAAAATATTTTTTAACAAACTATAAACCCCCCCACTCCCAATCCCCAACAGTGAACAAAATTTTGGAAACAACAATATAACGAGAACACCCTCCCACCATCCCCAACAGTCAACAATGAACAAATGTTTTAAAATAATAATGCAAGAATAATAAAGGCCACCCCCCTCCTTATCTGCGACCACGCTTCCCTCCTCTAACTAGATCCCCCCTGGTCATAACCCTCACTTTCCCACTCAATCCCCTAGTAACGGGATCAAGACGTCTTGCAGCAGAGCACCTCAAGGGCTGCTGCTGTGGGGAGTGGGCGGTGACATCGGCAGAATGACCTCTGTGGTTTGAGGAAACGATGTTTCCGATGAAACGTCTTTCAAGTCAGAAGGAAGTTCTTCCTTCTGTCTTTCATCTGTCGTGCTGATTGATGGTACAGCACTTTGGGGTGCAGTGCCGTATCCCAAAACTACCGCATGCCACAAGATCGTTCGTTCATCCCATTGCCCTAAGTATGTGCCCCATGCCCTCGGTCCTGCCGAATTTAATGGAAGGACCTCATCATCATTTTTTTCTTCCATTTCCTGCCCGGCAACTGGCCAAATTGACAGCCTGCCCAGCTGTCAGGAGTGAAAACCAGCACCAGGAGGCCGCAGCAGGGGGCTCTTGGGGGCAGTCTCTAGCAACCGGGGGGAGGGGGAAGGTCGGCCGCAATCGCGGCATTGAGAGAGAAGCATTCGGGGCTTGTGAGGGTGGAGGGGTGGGGGAGATGATCGCAGCAGGAGGCAGAGAAAGGCCGTGATTGTCAGGGAGAGAGAGAGGCTGTGATCGGCAAGGGGAGAGAGAGGCCGTGATTGCCAGGGAGAGAGAGAGGCCGTGATTGCCAGGGAGAGAGAGAGGCCGTGATTGCCAGGGAGAGAGAGAGGCTGTGATCGGCAAGGGGAGAGAGAGGCCGTGATTGCCAGGGAGAGAGAGAGGCTGTGATCGGCAAGGGGAGAGAGAGGCCATGATCGTCAGGGATAGGGAGGCCAAAGGCTTCCTTGAAGGGCCGGGGTGGAAGCACTCCTGCTCCTCCTGGCTCACAAGGAGTGCTGTATAAGGCACTTACGCGGTGGATCCGGTAGCTCCCGCCTCCCTTTCACTGCCAGGTTTCCCAACTCCTGGGCAATCCACACAGCAATAGAAAATTTAAATCAGGCTCCCAATTGCACTGTGGGAGCCCAATTTAAATATGTTAATGAAGTGTCCCATCTCTCCACAGCAGGGCACACGGATGCCTCGAAACCCGCCACCATAAAAATGTCAACTGCTGCGTATGGGGTGGGGACGTGTTCATCGGTTTTTCATGTTTACCACTCCCGTCCGTCGTGAGGGTGGGAAGGGGTTTATTATCGAGGCCAGTATTTCCAAAAGGGACTACATGCAAACATCATCATCATAGGCAGTCCCTCAGAATCGAGGAAGACTTGCTTCCACTCCTGAAGTGAGTTCTTTGGTGGCTGAACAGTCCAATACGAGAGCCACAGATTCTGTCACAAGTGGGACAGATTGTCGTTGAGGAAAGGGGTGGGTGGAACTGGTTTGCCGCACGCTCTTTCCACTGCCTGCGCTTGATTTCTGCATGCTCTCGACATTGAGACTCGAGGTGCTCAGCGCCCTCCCAGATGCACTTCCTCCACTTAGGGCGGTCTTGGGCCAGGGACTCCCAGGTGTCAGTGGGGATGTTGCACTTTATCAGGGAGGCTTTGAGGGTGTCCTTGTCGCGTTTCCGCTGCCCACCTTTGGCTCGTTTGCCATGGAGGAGTTCCGAGTGGAGCACTTGCTTTGGGAGTCTCATGTCTGCCATGTGGACTATGTGGCCTGCCCAGCGGAGCTAATCGAGTGTGGTCAGTGCTTCAATGCTAGGGATGTTAGCCTCAGTGATGACGCTGATGTTGGTTCACCTGTCCTCCCAGGGGATTTGTAGGATCTTGCGGAGATACCGTTGGTGATATTTCTCCAGCAACTTGAGGTGTCTACTGTACATGGTCCATGTCTCTGAGCCATACAGGAGGGCAGGTATTACTACAGCCCTGTAGACCATGAGCTGGGTGACAGTTTGGAGGGCCTGGTCTTCAAACATTCTTTTCCTCAGGCGACCGAATGCTGCACTGGTGCACTGGAGGCGGTGTTGGATCTCGTCGTCGATGCCTGCTCTTGTTGATAGTGTCATGTATGTAACCTTTATGTAACAACACTGCAATACTGTATATACGTAAGAAATGCACACCTTGACCACAGGGGGTGAACTTGTGGGAGACACTCCTTACCTGATCATCCAGGTATATAAAGGGAGGTCCCACGCAGGGTCATCACTTCTTGGTCCTGTGAATAAAGGTTCGGGTCACAGAGTGACCTTGTCCACAGAATGTGCCTCATGTGGATTTGTGGTATTGTGTAAGGACATTACATTGGCGACGAGAAACGGGAACCAACGACCCACGAGAATGGCCACCGGCAGCACAGATGAACGGTACTGTGTTGGTGAGGACTGGGAAGATTTCATTAAGAGGCTCCAGCAGAGTTTTATCACGAAGGACTGGCTGGGAGATGCAGCGGCTGACAAGCGAAGGGCTCATCTGCTGACCAGCTGTGGACCTAAGACTTACGCGCTCATGAAAGACCTGCTAGCACCCGAGAAGCCGGCGGCCAAAACCTTTGAAGAGCTCAGCAAACTAATCGGTGAGCACCTCAAACCAGTGAGCAGCATACACATGGCCCGACACAGATTCTATACCCACCGACATCGGGAAGGACAGAGCATACCGGATTTTGTTGCCGACCTCCGGCGCTTGGAGTTCACAGACGCCTGCAGGGGGGAGATGCTAAGAGATTTCTTTATTGAGGGCATCGGTCATGCTGGGATTTTCAGAAAGTTAATTGAGACCAAGGACTTGACCTTGGAAGCGGCGGTGTTGATGGCTCAGACTTTTATGGCGGGGGAGGAGGAATCCAAAATAATATACGCGCGCAATTCTGCCTCCAACGTGGCAATGGATCAGGGAGTCAATATCATAAACGCGACACAGTGCCCTGCAGGCAGGCAAGGGCAGTTCGACACACCCCAGGCAGCAATAGACCCAAGAGTAAGTCTCCAACAGAGACAATGGCAAGCTGAATGGACATTTACGCCCCCCCCCCCCAATGGACAATACGGCCCGGGATGGGGCCATTGACACCGACTAACAGGGTGCTCAAGAGCAGTCAAAGGGACAACAGCAAGGAATGTCTTGTAACAGCTCTTTTGTTCACAACAATGGGAATCTCAGTTCATGCTGGAGGTGTGGGGGCAGACATGCTGTCAGGACTTGCAGGTTTCAACAGTTTGTCTGCAGAAATTGCAACCTCAGTGGCCATTTAGCCAGAATGTGCAGAAAGCCTGTAACCAGGCTAATATACGAGGTGGATGAACCAGATGAGAGGTCTGCGAGGCAGGATGACGCTTGGGGCAAATCAATGGACGCTGAAGTTCAGCGGGTTCATGTGGCAAACATTCGTAGCTCATATACCAAAACGCCACCCATGATGATGAAAGTCCTATTAAACGGCATCCCTGTACGCATGGAGCTGGCCACAGGGGGCCAGCCAGTCACTCATGAGTGTTCAACAATTCGAAAAGCTGTGGCCACTCAAAGCCAGCAGACCCAAACTAGAAGGATTTGAGATGCAATTACAGACATACAGCAAACAAATCATTCCAGTACTAGGCAGTGCAACGTTGGCAGTCGCACACAATGGATCGGTGAACCGGCTGCCGCTCTGGATTGTCCCAGGCATTGGTCCCGCACTGTTGGGGAGGAGCTGGTTAGCTGAGATGAACTGGAAATGGGGGGATGTGCACGCCATGTCATCTGTGGAGCGAAGTTCATGCTCACAGGTCCTACAGCAATTTGAGTCACTATTTCAACCTGGCGTCGTGACGTTCAAAGGTACCAAAGTAGTGATACGCATCACCCCGGACGCCAGACCAGTGCACCACAAAGCCAGAGCTGTGCCGTATGTGATGCGGGAGAAAATTGAGAGCAAGTTGGACCGATGCTGAGAGAGGGCATCATCTCGCCCGTTGAATTCAGTGACTGGGCGAGCCCCATCATTCCCGTCCTAAAAGCGGATGGCTCGGTCCCAATCTGTGGTGACTACAAGGCCACTATCAACCGGTTGTCCCTACAAGACCAATACCCGCTCCCGAGAGCGGAGGACCTTTTTGCCACGCTGGCAGGCCGCAAGCTGTTCACCAAGTTGGACCTCACTTCCGCCTACATGACCCAAGAACTGGCCAACAAATCTAAACTACTGACCACCATCACCACGCACAAGGGACTGTTTGTTTACAACAGGTGTCCGTTTGGCATTCGACCAGCAGCCGCGATTTTTCAAAGAAACATGGAAAGCCTGCTTAAATCCATTCCTGGAACGATCGTATTTCAGGACGGCATCCTCATCACGGGTCGAGACACCGAGGAACACCTCCAGGAGGTGCTACGCCGACTGGACCAGGTAGGCCTGCAACTCAAGAAGTCTAAGTGTGTGTTTTTGGCTCCCGAGGTTGCGTTTCTGGGCAGGAGGGTTGCCGCAGATGGGATTCGGCCCACCGAATCCAAAACGGAGACAATTCGACGAGCACCCAGGCCCGGCAACACATCAGAGTTGCGTTCATTTCTGGAACTCTTGAACTATTTCGGGAACTTTCTGCCGAACTTAAGCACATTATTAGAGCCGCTACACATGCTCCTGCGTAAGGGTTGCGATTGGTTTTGGGGGGGACTGTCAGGAACGGGCTTTCAATCGGGCGCGGAATCTACTTTTTAAAAATAAGTTGTTGACCCTGTACGACCCCCGTAAAAATTGGTTCTGGCGTGTGATGCAACGTCCGATGCGGTTGGGTGCGTGCTGCAGCAGGGTAACGCTGAGGGCCAACTACAACTGTCAGACAGCAAGGCTATGAATGCCAACACGTCAGCTCGCATACAGCGATGGGCTCTCACGCTGGCTGCTTATGACTACTCCATCCGGCACCGGCCCGGCACTGAAAACTGCGCTGACGCGCTCAGCAGGCTTCCACTGGCCACCACTGAGGGGGCAGCGGAGCAAAGCGCTGAGCTGGTCATGGCTGTCGATGCCTTTGACAGCGCAGGCTCCCCCATCACAGCCCGCCAGATCAAAATCTGGACAAACAGAGATCCCCTCCTATCCTTGATTAAGAAATGTGTCCTGACTGGGGATTGGGCGCCCGCACACGGAGCATGCCCTGAGGAGGTCAGACCGTTTCACAGACGGATGGATGAGCTCTCCATCCAAGCTGACTGCCTACTATGGGGCAGCCGGGTAGTCATGCCCCAGAGGGGCAGGGAAGCATTCATCAGGGAACTCCACAGCGAGCACCCAGACATCGTGCTGATGAAGGCCATTGCCCGGTCACATGTTTGGTGGCCGGTAATTGATTCACACCTGGAACACTGTGTTTGCAGGTGCATGACGTGTGCCCAACTGGGCAATGCCCCCAGGGAGGCCCCACTCAGCCCGTGGCCCTGGCCCACCAGGCTATGGTCACGCATTCACATAGACTACGCGGGCCCGTTCATGGGAAAAATGTTTCTCATTGTGGTTGATGCGTACTCAAAATGGATCGAGTGCATCATTTTGAATTCGTGCACGACATCCACCACTGTGGATAGTCTACGTGCGGTCTTTGCGACCCACGGCTTGCCGGACATCCTTGTTAGCGATAATGGCCCATGTTTCACAAGCTACGAATTCCGGGAGTTCGTGTCGGGTAATGGCATTAACCATGTCAGGGCAGCACCGTTCAAGCCGGCCTCCAATGGCCAGGCGGAACGTGCGGTCCAAATCATAAAACAAGGCATGCTCCGGATTCAAGGACCCTCTCTTCAATGCCGCCTATCGCGCCTCCTGCTGGTCTATAGGTCCCGACCGCACTCGCTCACGGGGGTCCCGCCCGCTGAGCTACTCATGAAACGAACACTCAAAACTCGGCTGGCCCTTATTCATCCAGTCCTGTCCGACATTGTTGAGGGCAAGCGCCAATCGCAAAACGAGTGCCATGACCGTAATTCAAGGGGGAGATGTATAGAAATTGATGACCCCGTATTTGTTCTCAGTCACGCTTTGGGGCCCAAATGGCTTGAGGGCACTGTAATAGACAAAGAGGGGAATAGGGTCATAGTGGTTAAACTTAACAATGGGCAGGTATGGACCAAGTAAAAAAAAGGGTTCAGCATGGACACTGAGGAACCTGAGGAAGATCATGAGATGGTATTCACACCACCGCCAGTGAACGAGCAACAAGAACATTCAGCAGCATGCACAGTCCCTGCGGCCAGCCCAGACAGGCCGGAATCACCACAGGGGACAGAGACGCATACCAAGGCTCAACAACCAGAGCCCCAACTGCGGCGCTTCACGAGAGAGCGCAGACCACCCGAGAGACTTAACCTATGATCCCAATAAGATGTTGAGGGGGAGGTGATGTCATGTATGTAACTTTTATGTAACAACACTGCAATACTGTATATACGTAAGAAATGCACACCTTGACCACAGGGGTGAACTTGTGGGAGACACTCCTCACCTGGTCATCCAGGTATATAAAGGGAGGTCCCACGCAGGGTTAGCACTTCTTGGTCCTGGTTCAGGTCATGGAGTGACCTTGTCCATAGAATGTGCCTCGTGTGGATTTGTGGTATTGTGTAAGAACATTACAGATAGGAGACTCCCAAGATATGGGAAGTGGTCTACGTTGTCCAGGGCCGCACCGTGGATCTTGATGACTGGGGGACAGTGCTGTGCAGTGAGAACAGGCTGGTGGAGGACCTTTGCCTTACAGATGTTTAATATAAGGCCCATGCTTTCGCATGCCTCAGTATGACTATGTCCTGGAGTGCAGCCTCTGTATGTGCGCAGAACATGCAAACAAGAATGTTCGTAACTTTCTTGCCTCAGTCAGCAGCTTTCTGGCTTTAACAATGAGTCAGCTCAGCTGTTGCATTTCTTGGCTCGATCTCATCAGCTCGGATCCAGGGGAATCGTCATTCCTTAGGGAACGGCTCAAGCCACAGGTAGTGCACAAATCATCCCAGCTGCAACCTTCATTGCACTCGACCTTAAATGATGTACACGAGTAGTAATCATTAGCACCACGCCAGGAGAGTTTTGAAATCTCCATGTTATGGAAGGTAATGGCAGAGACATATACGTTGGTTTTTATTCCTTTCACAACTTGTGTCAACAACACTGACGAAGAGCATGGTTGTTAGCAGAGGTTCAAACCTGAGCCACGCCTCTTCCCCACTTGCGTCAACAAGGGAATGTGCGCAACTAGTGTTTTGAAACATACTGCCACAAATACGTGATTACAACTGCAGCGTATGAACAAATTTTTCCAGCTTCTGAGAGGAATATATATATATGCAGTTAGCAAAAGTTTCCAGTTTACAATCATGTGCTCACCACACTTACAGAAAACATTGTTCTGCTAAGTGAACAATGCGCAAGACACTATTTAGTCAGGGAGAAATTAAGTGGAGAAAGTACATTCTACTACTTTAAATGAGCGTATTGATTGATTACTGAATAAAGAGAGTCTGAATTTTACATCACTGCATCCTCTACACAGCCAATAAATGAACCAATAGTAATAGCGGGCCCGAATTGGGTTCTAAATGTTGCAGAGGCAGACTTCTCCTGCTAGAATGCTATAAGGCTTTTTCACTTGCATGGTCTAGTGCTGTCTGCAAATGTTATTCCCCTGCTGACTCTAGTGTGTGGGAGCAGCATTAGAATTTGTTGCTGAGCAATGGTGTCAACAAGCAGAATTATCAGGAAAAGAGTGGAGCCTCAAAAGATAATTGGGGCAGGTTGAAGAACAGAAAAGACGGCTGACAGTTATCAAGGCCACTATCTCCAGTACGTCTGATGCAATGTCCACAAACTCATGCCAAGTTGTTAGTCGTTCAGGTCTCTTGGTCATTTTTACAGAAAGAAAAAAAACTCAGGCCGCATTTACAATACAGCTGTAGCATTGGTGCAGAGGTTTTGATTCACACTTACACTTTTTTTTGTCCTAACTCACACAAAGTCCCGCTCTCCCATCACCCCTATCCTACATTGGCTTCCAGTTAAGCAACACCTCGATTTCAAAATTCTCATCCTTATTTTCACATCCCTCCATGGCCTTGCCCCTCACTATCTGTAATCTCCTCCAGCCCCACAACCCCGCCCCCCCCCCCCGAGATGTCTGTGCTTTTCTAATTCTGCCCTCTTGAACATCTCTGATTATAATCGTTCAACCATAGGTGGCCGTGCCTTCTATTGCCTAGGCCCCGAGCTCTTGAACTCCTTCCCTAAACCTCTCCGCCTCTCTTTCCTCCTTCAAGACTCTCCTTAAAACCTACCTCTTTGACCAAGCTTTTGGCCACCTGTGCTAATTTCTATTTATGCTGCTCGGTGTCAAATTTTTTTATCTCATAATACTCCTGTGAAGCGCCTTGGGATGTTTCACTACGTTAAAGGTGCTATATAAACACAAGTTGTTGTTGTTGTTGACGCTGCAGTGATAGTGTAAATGAAGCTTGAATCCTGAGTTCAGAGTCCAACTGCAGTGATCTTTTGTTTTGGAGTCAGTTCAGGTCTTTACACCCAATTTACATTATGGGTTGCAATGTAAGTCTACCCTTAGTCAAAAGAGAAATTCCCCAGATTAAGGACATTTTAATATTTTTTTACCATGTGAACTTTATTTCCTTCAGTTTCTGATCCTTAAGCTGTAGCGAATTCCAAGCACACATGTACGTGAGTTACATGCTCTGTCATGTAGCATTACAGCCAATCTTCGAAGACTATTGCTAGAATTCTATTTTTCAAGCCACTGCCTTTACTCACCTCCCCTGGTTCAGCATTGCTAAGTGTCAAATGTAAGTACATCAGCCAGTGCCTCAGTATCACAAACATTTCCCATTCCACCAACGAAGAAAGCCTCACGGTCATTTACCTTTCTCTAAAAAGAAAATTCTTACATTGATGTAGCGCCTTTCACAACCACCAGACGTCTCAAAGCACTTTACAGCCAATGAAGTACTTTTTGAAGCGTAGTCACTGTTGTAATGTAGGAAACACAGCAGCCAATTTGCACACAGCTAGCTCCCACAAACAGCAACGTGGTAATGAACAGATAATCTGTTTTAGTGATGTTGATTGAGGGATAAATATTGGCCAGGACACCGGGGATAACTCCCCTGCTCTTCTTCGAAATAGTACCATGGGATCTTTTATGTGCAACTGAGAGAGGGCAGACGGGGCCTCGGTTTAGCATTTCATCCGAAAGGCAGCACCTCTGACAATGCAGCACTCCCTCAGCACAGCACTGGAGCGTCAGCCTAGATTTATGTGCTCAAGTCTCTGTTTTCATCATTTGGACTTTATTCCCTTCAATTTCTGATCCTTAGGTTTTAGTGAATTCCAAGCACACATGTATATAAGCTATATGTCATATAGCATTGCAGCTAATCTTACGAAACAATAATCCTACACAATTGGGATCCTGGAGATGCAGAAAGTTGTTGTGAAAGGTGTTTCAGATTATAAAGCTCAAAATTAATGTTCACTTAAAATTGCCCCGGCTTTCCACAAAAATAAGTGCACACTTTCTGCGTCTCAAGGTCAAGGGTCCAGAAAAAGGGATCGGTATAGAAAGTACACAGAAGGGTTTAACTCCTCTCATAAACCTCAGTTAGGCAATCATTCACCAGAGAGCTGTGAAAATGATCTTCAACAGAAATCACTTCTTCGGCCAACTCTGTTTGCTGCCTCCCAAGAATCTATATGAGAACTAATCGCTAACTTTAAAACAAATACACTAGTGCAACAGTCGGTTAAGCTATAAACGGTGCGCAACCCTTTCATATTTATGGCCAGAACGTATCTATCCCAGTATTAGATGAGGCTCAGAGTACAAAAGGAGATAGAGATAAAAAGAAATACTCTGGGAACAGAAAAGATGACAGGAAGTAATAATAAAATACCTATTAAAAATACAGCAGGAGTGATTTTTAAAATTGCCTATATCGCAACATGCAGTGTATCAGCAACCAAACAGCAATAGGTCAAAAATGTGAAAAATATACTATAAGGGCATATGGTACAGTTACCCAAATAAGAGTTATGTACACAAATGAAAATGTCATAAGAAATAAGACAAATGAGTTTGAAGCATAAATTCAGCTTAAAGGATATGATGTAGTAGCCATTATAGAGACCTGGCTACAAGCTGAGCATAATTGGGAACTAATTATCCCAGGCTACAGGATCGTCAGAAAGGACCATGAAAAAGGGAAAGGAGGAGGATTAGCAATATTGATGTAGTAGAAAGGGGGATATTCAGAAAGGGCGATCAGGCGGTGAAAGCAGTATGGATAGAACTAAAGAACAGGACCGAATGCTAGCCACTGGTGTGAGTTCCCTCAGAGCTCCTGGCAGTAGTGATTTAGTGGAGGAATGTATAAATACGGAAGGCAGAGAAGCATGTAGCAGAAATAATGTGGTTGCAATGGGAGGTTTTAATTTTCACATGGACTGATGGGAGAAACAGAATAGTTCATGTAGTAAAGGCATTGAATTTCTGGAATGTATTTAACTCGCTGTGCTCAATTTGTTTTGGCAATAATCAGTTTTTGGTCCTCAAATTGAATCTTGTCAATTGAATACTAAAAAATGTTCAGTCTGAATGTTTCCCACTCTTTTATTTTGCATTTTTAATAACATTTCAAAAAAAAGATGCCTTTGACCAAGTGGGTTTCTTTCATAAGTTCCTTTATTAAATGAGTGTAGGACAATCCAGGTCACATATACAGGAGCAGCTTCAAGACATGAACTGGACAGTCTGGATTTTACAGTTTTCTCTTACACCTTAAATATATCCAATAATTTAATGTAAAAATACATCAGACCATCAAGGGAAGTCACGGTTTATGGGGAACAGGCAAGAAAGTGTTGAGGTCAAGATCAGATCAGCCGTAATCTTAGTGAAGGGCACAGCAGGCTCGAGGGGCTGTGTGGCCTACTCCTGCTCCTATTTCTTCTATTCTTCTATTCTCCTATTTCTTATATTCTTAATCTGCCAACCTTTAACAATTGCCATTGAGGGAAAGCATCTTCATAATAGATTTTAAAAGTTCAATACAAAAATTGATGGTATTCACATTGTTTATTCTGCCAAGCTCTGGGCTCCTTCGTAGATTCTTCTCGTGTTGTGCTGTCGCCGTCCTTCTCCGACTACAACTCTGGAGGTGGCAGTTCGAAAATAAATGAAAATAGTGTTCAGAATTATTTTGCCTTCAAACCAAATCAGTCAAATTTGTAGTCGATGAATAAGATAACCAATTTTCTGCACCATTGATGCCAATATTTTAAACGTTATTGGCAGATACATATAAACCATAAATTGTGGTTAGTCTCTTAAATTGGAAAAAGAACTAAGATTTCTACAGTTTAAGAAGGGAAATATAACAAGTATAGCCAATATTTTGGTATTTCTCCAATTCACCCTTATCTCCAGTTCTGTATAATTGGGCATAATGGGCGAGAGTGTGTGTGTGTTCGTTGATTTAGTGGTGGCTCACAGATAACTATGTTGAAGAGGAGTGTTTCAGCCTCCAATGGGACTTAGCATTACTAGTGGTTACGGTGGGCTTTAATGGACTTTACAGTCTTTTCCCAGCTTACTGTTTGTATGTTTGTATTTTGAATGCAAGCACTATTCACTGGCTACGTGCCTAAACTTTTGCTAACCTGTGTGTTATCATTTCCTCCCCAAAACTAATCCTTTTAGTGACTTCTAGAGTTTATTTTTTCATAGAAGAAACAATATTAATTCTTAAATTTCAGATCTATACATTGAGTGTATCCCATTTTTCTGACGAACAGATAGTTCACTGATAGTAACAGCCATCTCCCATTCGCTCATGGGCTTGTTCTACAATTCAAGTTCCGAGCCTTTTTAATTCTTCCTGTCAGATTATTGGAAGAGATCTACCCAATCCAGTATAGATGAATCAAGAATGCTATAAACTGCATCTGTTATGAGTTAGCCTTTACAGTCAGTATAGTCAGTCAGAGATACAGGTATATAAATTTCAGCCAAGTGTTCAATATTTGCTGTTTTGGAGGAGTCTAATTTACGGCATCACATTTCCTATTTGTCCACTTTAACACAAGCTTCAACTTTAAAAAGTTTAAACAAAGTCATAAATCTGTTTTATGAGGAAATCTAAAACATCTCGCACAACTAAGCACCAAGCCAAATCCAAAGTAGCAGACTCAACTGCAAGACTTTCCTCTCTAGATTGATGGTATCTATCTCTATCTCTCAGGGGACGGAACGTCTTTTTTAACCTCCATTTTGTTTTTGACTGCCTGGGGTCAGGTTTCACACAATTTGTGAAACCCGACAGTTAAAGCAAGGCGGGGACTGCTGCATCCAGGAGGTAAGTGGCTTTATACCTCCATCCTGGATCCAGGGTCCCTGCCTAACCCACTCCCAACGATCGGGGACCCCCTCACGATGCCTCCGATCCCCGCCATGATGCTGAGACTGGCCACAATCCTCCAGTGACCGGCCCCGATCCCCAGCCGACGCCACCCCCCGCTCATCCCCAATCCTCCAGCTGATCCTCCTGCCAATCCCCGGCCCACCCCCACCACCGATCCCCGACATCACCCACCCTCCCCCTGGGATCCCCGACCGAGCCTCGCCCATGACATCCTTCCTCCGGGCCGAAACCTCACTCCTTCTCTGCAGCTGCAGGCCTACCCGCCCGCAGCCAGCCTCTCAATTTCACTGGCCACAGACTGGGGACCGGAGGACCCGCCCACCTCAAAGGCCCCCCCCCCCCGCCTCCCGTCCCCAACCCGGCCCACTGCAGAAAAATCCAGCCAGAGCATTTTTACTTAAGCTTACCTTCAACGCTGTCCAGAGGCTCATCCTGGAAAGAGAGAAGTTATGTAAAATTAATATGTAACAACTAGAAAATGTAGCACATACAAATGAAAGCCAAAGTACAACTTCCTAGCAGGAATTTTAACTTCCCACCAATGCTCTCCCTAATTATTTTTTGGTTGCACGGTCCCTTTAACGGGATGCGCGGCCCATTCAAAATTACGCGCATGCGCAAAATCTCCCATTCAAAAGCCGGTAAGCGGCCTGCACAACTGCGTGGTCACATGGCTTAGCAGGAACCTTGCTCCCCATCCTCACCCAGTGGTAACTGGAGGGGCTCGGGAAAAAGAGAGAGTTAAAATAAGCAGGTGAATTACTCGCCTGACCCGATCAGTCGTGATTTTAAAATGCCTGATTTTTCAGGTGTATGAGGCGCCCGTCTAGGTCAGACAGGAACCTCATACATTTATGCAAATTGAGGTGCTGTTTCGTCAATAGATGCCCCGATGCCTCCTTAACCAGCTAGTCAGCAGTGCCTCACCAGCAAGAACTTGATCCAGACCTCCAGAGAAGCCTTAAGATAAGTTTGAAGCTTTTTTTTTGTGGGGCCAGGATGAGCAGGACGTCAGTCAGTGAAATGTTAGTGAAGACCGGCCTTTAAAATTAGCTGGGCCTCCTGCTACCACCAGCCAACTGCTCCCTCGGTCTCTTTCCTGCCTGGCAGTAAAAATTCCCATCCTGATATTAGGAATACTGTTCAAATTTTAATTATTTCAAAATAGAAGATTCATTCTAACGCTATGACTAAATTTTACAATAGCCTACAATCAACAACTGGGTATGATTGTCAAAGTCACAGGTGCGTTGTGAATGCTTTTCTGCCTCGTGGAAGAAACTGGATATTCTGATTGTGTATTAGTTTATACCATTTATATAATGCATTTATTTTAATAGGGCAGTACTGAAAGTGCAAAGGAGCTGAGACGTTCAAACTGCTTCATATGATGCTTTGTCTTGCAGATGACTGGCCAACATGTTGAACATTCCTTTCTAAGTATGTGAGCCAGATATGGCTGAGAAGCCAACTACTCCCAAATGGAGCTGCAATGAATATTTAGCAATATTTATCTGGCAGGCAGAAAATGAATAATTGTTTATTAAATCTGTTGGCACTCATGAAGGAAGACATGCCGCAGGGATAAGTGCTACACCATTGTCGTAAAGCATTCAAGTATGGCAAATATATAGCCATTGTCAGAGAGGCAGCACAGTGCAATTCACGGTAAACTAATGAAAATGTTCATTAAGAGAAACGATACTCTACGTTCAGTGTCAAATACAAATGCCTTCCCCATAGCTGATAGTTATTTCTCAGCATGTGGGCAATGCTGGCTGGGCCACATTTATTACTCATCCATTGTTGCCCTGAGAAAGTGCTTCTTTATGTAATAGTTGTAAATGGCTTACTAGGGCACTTCAGATTTTTACAGTTTTTAAAATCAGGTGCCAGCCTACAAATGATCAGATTTACTGAATTCAACTAGGCATGGCAGGATTTGAACACCAGTACGATAACCACCACACTAAAGTGCCCTTTCCTTTCCCAAGATAAAGCTGTTCCCATTTAATGTAACTATGGTAAACAACCATAGAAAACACTGTAAAAAGAAATGACCATTCCTTTGCTCTGCAGCACTGGAGCCAACAACTCATCTTTTGGTGGAACACACCACTCCCAGACCCAGGCGCAGGTCTCTCTCAGGGTTTTGACAGCCGTGCCATCTATCAAGAGGTTCCCAACATCAGTTACATTACTGAGTTACTCTACATTACAGAAGTTTAGCATCTCTCATAACTCAGCTCCGCACTGATGGATGTCACTATGTGAGAGCAGATTTTCCATTTCCTGTGCCTGGCACTACTGATGGCATTCCTTACAAGTGTAGAACATAAGAATTAGGAGCAGGAGTAGGCCATTCGGCCCCTCGAGCTTGCTCTGCCAAACAATGAGATCATGGCTGATCTTCTACCTCAATACACTCCTGCTCTATCCCCATATCCCTTGATTCCCTTAATATCCAAAAATCTATCGATCTCTGTCTCGAATATACTCAGACTGAGCCTCCAAAGCCCTCTGGGATAGAGAATTCCAGAGATTCACTATTGTGTTCCTAACACAGATGAGGCTGCACACAGGGAAGTTAAAGTAACAGTGACCTCAGTCTTTAATAAGACACTCCAGAGTGAGGAACAGATCTTAGGGGCCGGCTTATATACGGTGCTCCCAAGGGATGCTGGGTCCCTTGGGACTTCAGGGGATGAGCTCCTTGATGGTGGAGCATGCTTTACAGATACACAACATCACTCCCCACCCCCAAAGTCAAAGTGAAAACTATTTCAAGGTGAGGCGGTCGGGAGCCTTTCTTTCCCTGGTGGACCGCCTCGGTACAAATGTCTGTTCTGGTGTGTTGGCTGTGCCCTCGCTGGGCTGGCGTGTTGTTGGCCCTGCAGGGCTGCTGGGTGAGCCTGGCCTTGCTGGGCTGTTGGGCATGATGGGTTTGATTTCCTGGTCCGGCGTGGTGTCATTGATCCTTTGGGTGTATGTAGTGGGCTCGAAAAAGGTGGTGTCTGCTGTGGGTTGTTCAGGGCAGTCTGTGAACCGCAGCCTCGTTTGGTCCAGGTGCTTTCTGCAAATTTGTCCATTGTCTAGTTTGATTACAAACACCCTATTCCCTTCTTTAGCTATCACCATGCCCGCGATCCACTTGGGACCATGTCCATAGTTTAGCACATACACAGGGTCATTCAGATCAATTTCCAGTGACACAGTGGCGCGACCATCACTTACATTTTGTTGCTGCCGCCTGCTCTCTACCTGATCATGCAGGTTGGGGTGAACCAGCGAGAGTTTGGTTTTCAGTGTCCTTTTCATGAGTAGCTCAGCCAGGGGCACCCCTGTGAGCGAATGGGGTCTTGTGCGGTAGCTGAGCAGTACTCGGGACAGGCGGGTTTGGAGTGAGCCTTCTGTGACTCGTTTAAGGCTCTGTTTGATGGTTTGTACTGCCCGCTCTGCCTGCCCATTGGAGGCTGGTTTAAATGGGGCCAAGGTGACATGTTTGATCCCATTGCGGGTCATGAATTCTTTAAATTCGGCATTGGTGAAACATGGCCTGTTGTCAATGACCACTATGTCAGGCAGGCTCTGGGTGGCAAACATGGCCTTCAGGCTTTCAATGGTGGCGGTGGCGGTGCTTCCCGACATTATTTTACATTCAATCCATTTTGAAAAAGCATCGACCACTACCAGGAACATTTTACCGAGAAACAGGCCCGCATAGTCAACATGGATCCTTGACCATGGTCTGGAGGGCCAGGACCACAAACTTAGTGGTGCCTCTCTGAGTGCGTTGCTCAACTGAGCACACACACTGCATTGCCGTACACAGGACTCTAAGTCCGAGTCGATACCGGGCCACCACACGTGGGATCTGGCTATCGCTTTCAGCATTAGTATACCCGGGTGTGTGCTGTGGAGATCCAAGACGAACGTCTCCCTGCCCTTTTTTGGGTAGCACTACGCAGTTACCCCACAACAGGCAGTCTGCCTGAATGGACAGCTCGTCCTTTCGCCGCTGGAACGGCTTGATTGTTTCTTGCATTTCAACGGGGATGCTGGCCCAGCTCCCATGCAGTACACAGTTTTTTACTAGGGACAGCAGAGGATCTTGGCTGGTCCAAGTCCTAATCTGGTGGGTCGTAACAGGTGATTTATCATTTTCAAACACTTCCATGACCATCAACAAGTCTACGGGCTGCGCCACGAACAACAAGTTTGCAGGCTGCACCATTTCCACCCCCGTGGTGGGCAATGGTAGCCGACTGAGAGCATCCGCACAGTTCTTGGTGCCTGGCCTGTGGCGGATGGTATAGTTATACGCTGATAGCGCGAGTGCCCACCTTTGTATGTGGGCTGAGGCATTAGTATTTATCCCCTTGTTTACACCGAACAGGGATGTGAGGGGCTTGTGATCGGTTTCCAGCTCAAATTTGAGGCCAAACAGGTACTGATGCACTGATGCATTTTCTTTACCCCTAACACACACGCTAATGCCTCTTTCTCAATCATGCTGTAGGCCCTCTTGTCCTTAGACAAGCTTCTGGAAGCATAGGCGGCAGGTTGCAACTTCCCCGCTTGTTGTAATAGACACCCGACTCTGTACGACGACGCGTCACATGCTAGCACAAGTCTTTTACACGGGTTATACAATACAAGCAGCTTGTTGGAGCATAAAATGTTTCTGGCTTTCTCAAAAGCAATTACTTGGTTTTTTTCCCCATACTCAGTTCTCACCTTTACGCAATAACACATGTAGGGGCTCTAAAAGGGTGCTTAACCCCGGTAGGAAGTTACCAAAATAGTTGAGGAGTCCCAGGAACGACCGCAGCTCCGTGACGTTCCTGATAGCCTCTGTCTTGGCATCTGTGGGCCGAATGCCATCCGCCGCGATCTTTCTCCCCAAAAACTCCACTTCTGTTGCCATGAAGACACATTTCGACCTCTTCAGTCGCAGCCCTACGCAATCCAGTCACTGGAGGACCTCCTCCAGGTTTTGTAGGTGCTCGGCGGTGTCCCGACCCGTGACCAATATGCCGTCCTGAAAGACCACTGTATGTGGTACCAACTTGAGTAGGCTCTCCATGTTTCTCTGGAAGATCGCTGCAGCTGACCAAATTCCAAACGGGCATCTGTTGTAGATGAACAGTCCCTTGTGCGTGTTGATGCAGGTGAGACCCTTCGAAGACTCCTCCAGCTCCTGCGTCATGTAGGCCGAAGTCAGGTCGAGCTTGGTGAACATCTTGCCTCCTGCCAGCGTCGCAAATAGGTCGTCTGCCTTAGGTAGCGGGTATTGGTCCTGTAGCGAGAAACGATTAATAGTTACTTACAATCGCCGCAAATCCTGACCGTGCCATCACTTTTGAGTACTGGAACAATTGGGCTGGCCCACTCGCTGAATTCCGTTGGGGAGATGATGCCCTCGCGTTGCAGCCTGTCCAGCTTGATTTCCACTCTCTCCCTCATCATGTGAGGTACCGCTCGCGCCTTGTGGTGAACGGGTCGTGCCTCTGGGACCAAGTGGATCCGCAACTTTGCCCCGGAAAAGTTTCCAATGCCTGGCTCAAAAAGGGAAGGAAATTTGTTAAGAACCTGGGTACATGAAGCCTCATCGACATGTGATAGCACTCGGATGTCATCCCAGTTCCAGCGGATTTTGCCCAGCCAGCTCCTTCCAAGCAGTGTGGGGTCATCGCCCGGGACAATCCAGAGTGACAGTTCGTGCACCGTGCCCTTGTAGGTGACCTTGACCATGGCGCTGCCCAGGACAGTGATAAGCTCTTTGGTGTACGTTCTCAGTTTTGTGTGGATGGGGCTCAGGGCTGGTCTGAATGCCTTGTTGCACCACAGTCTCTCAAACACCTTTTTACTCATGATAGATTGGTTAGCGCCAGTGTCCAGTTCCATGGCTACGGGTAAGCCATTCAATTTTACGTTTAGCATTATAGGTGGACATTTCGTCGAAAATGTGTGCACCCCATGTACTTCAGCATCTGCCTCCTCTCTCTGAGGCTCGAAATTGCTTTGATCCACCATGGACCGATCTTCCTCTGCCATGTGGTGGTTAGCAGGTTTTGTAGAGCTTGCAGCTCGTTTGCAAGCTTGTTGGAAGTGCCCCATTGTTCCACAGCTCTTGCAAACATATCCTTTGAAGCGGCATGAATAGGCTGAATGGAAGCCTCTACAACGCCAACAAGGTGTGAATTGCCTTGCATTCATCCTTTGTTGGGGACTCTGAGTCATCTGGGTCAACTGAGGCCTGCTGGCAGTTGCAGACTTGTGGGTTCTGCCCTGTACATTTCTGCTCACAAACGCAGTTCCAGTTAATTTATGAACATTGCTAGCACTTGTGTGCTGAGAGATTTGTTTGGTGTTATCACTGGTGGACATAAACACCTGTGCTATCACAATGGCCTTACTGAGTGTTGGTGTCTCTACAGTCAAAAATCTTTGTAGGATGGTCTCGTGGCCAATGCCCAGTACAAAAAAATTTCTGAGCATTTGCTCCAGGTAGCCATCAAACTCACAATGTCCTGCAAGTCGCCTTAGCTCGGCGACGTAGCTCGCCACTTCCTGAATTTCAGATAGCTGGCACATGTAGAACCGATACCTCGCCATCAGCCGCTCTCCCTTGGGTTAAGATGCTCCCGAACCAGTGTACCCAGCTCCTCATACGACTTATCTATGGGTTTCACCGGAGCCAGAAGATTCTTCATGAGGCTGGAGGTCGGTGCCCCACAGACTGTGAGGAGAACCGCTCACCTTTTTGCAGTGCTTCCTTCTCCGTTCAGCTCGTTGGCTACAAAGAACTGGTCTGGCCATTCGACATAGGCTTCCCAGTCCTCATCCTCTGAGAACTTCTCCAGGATGCCCACAGTTTGCTGCATCTTGCGCTGGATTCATATTCTCGTCGCCAATTATTGTATTCCTAACACAGATGAGGCTGAACACAGGGAGGTTAAAGTAACAGTGACCTCAGTCTTTAATAAGACACTCCAGAGTGAGGAACAGGCCTTATGGGCCGGCTTATATACAGTGCTTCCAAGGAATGCTGGGATCCCTTGGGACTTCAGGGGATGAGCTCCCTGGTGGCGGAACATGGGAGTGCATGCTTTACAGATACACAATATTCACCACCCTCTGAGTGAAGATATTTCTCCTCATCTCAGTCCTAAATGGCCGAACGCTTATTCTGGGACTGCGACCCCTGGTTCTAGACCCCTCAGCCAGAGGAAACATCCTCCCTGCATCTACGCTGTTCGAATTTTGTATGTTTCAATGAGATTACCTCTATCTTCTAAACTCTAAAGAATATAGGTCTAGTCTACTCAATCTCACCTCATAGGACAATCCCCCCATCCCAGGAATCAGTCTGGTGAACCTTTGTTGCATTCCCTCAATGGCAAGTATATCCTTCCTTCGGTAAGGAGACCAAAACTGTCCACAATACTCTAGGTGCGGTCTCATCAGGGCCCTATATAATTGCAGTATACCCACCCAGTATTGCCCTCCCCATCCAGTTTTCCTGTATTCGCTGCGCCCAAGTGATCCAACAGCCCCAAGAACAGGAAATCAGTCCTGTGGTCTCGCCACTGTTGCGAAGGTACCTGCAGGCATTTTCTACTTTTTGCCAGAATGTGCCATTTTGGCCAGCTAACAAAACTACCATAAGTTGAAAGGAACTGGATTCTGTGTTTTTGCCAACTAATAACCCTTTCAAATCTGGTTGAATATTTACATCTAGATCATCCATTGCAGGAGGCGCTCCAGTATTCTTCAGATCTTTCATCATCTGGAAAAAAAAAAAATTTAAACTGAGATATAAAAATAATGTCCTATGCCGGAGTTTTATTTACACATTAGTTTTAAAATTAAATACATTTTCCAACTTAAAAAAAAGTGCAATGAAGATTTCAGAATATATTTTAGAAATCAAATTTTAAAGAGATTAAAGACTGGTACTGTAGACATATACCTTAAAACCCATATAACTCCAAGTTTTGAGTGCAGTTAAGGGCAGCTGGGGTCTTAAAATTTTCATTTATCAAATAAAATGAGGCAACGGTCTTATTCTTTAACACCTGGGACCACAATTGAAATGTTACCACATTTCAGAAACTGCCAGCAGGCATTCACACTGCCTGTTGGGAGGGACTGTGTTCATTTGTACACAGCATAAGGTAGTCTCGCTGGGTCCCACACACGGGAGGCGAGGCGCTGGTTGATTGGACAGATGAGCTATCCAGTCCCCAGAGAGTTAACAGCGGGTCAAAGGTCAAGCTATCGATTTCCAGTTGATGGAGAGAACAAAAGGACATAGAAACATAGAAAATAGGTGTAGGACTAGGACATTCGGCCCTTCGAGCCTGTACCACCATTCAATAGGATCATGGCTGATCATTCCTTCAGTACCCCTTTCCTGCTTTCTCTCCATACCACTTGATCCCCTTAACTATAAGGGCCATATCTAACTCCCTCTTGAATATATCCAGTGAACTGGCATCAACAACTCTCTGCGGCAGGGACTTCCACAGGTTAACTGTCATGTATTCAACCAGCATTTTAACCAATGTATAATCTGACCTAAGTTGTACACTGTGAGAACACTGACCACTAGGTGGTGAACTTGTGGGAGACACTCCTAACCTAGACCTTCAGATATAAAAGGGGAAGCTCCACCCACTTCCATTACTTGAGTGCTATGAAATAAAGGACAGGTCACAGACTGACCTTCTCTCAAGCATGGGCCTCGTGTGCATTTATACTGTATAGTAAGGACGTATCATTAACAACTCTCTGAGTGAAGAAGTTTCTCCTCATCTCAGTCCTAAATGGCCTACCCCTTATCCTAAGCCTACGTCCCCTGGTTCTG
Source organism: Pristiophorus japonicus (assembly GCF_044704955.1). Classification (NCBI taxonomy): domain Eukaryota; kingdom Metazoa; phylum Chordata; class Chondrichthyes; family Pristiophoridae; genus Pristiophorus; species Pristiophorus japonicus. The sequence goes on from NC_091997.1 coordinate 8,509,708, forward strand.
GACTTCCCCAACATCGGGAACATTCTTCCCGCATCTAACCTGTCCCGTCCCGTCAGAATCTTAAAAGTTTCTATGAAATCCCCTCTCATCCTTCTAAACTCCAGTGAATAAAGGCCCAGTTGATCCAGTCTCTCCTCATATGACAGCCCAGCCATCCCTGGAATCAGTCTGGTGAACCTTCGCTGCACTCCCTCAATAGCAAGAACATCCTTCCTCAGACAAGGAGACCAAAACTGAACACAATATTCCAGGTGAGTCCTCACCAAGGCCCTGTACAACTGCATTAAGACCTCGCTGCTTCTATATTCAAATCCCCTAGCTATGAAGGCTAACATATCATTTGCCTTCTTCACCACCTGCTGTACCTGAATGCCAACTTTCAGTGACTGATGAACCATGACACCCAGGTCTCGTTGCACCTCCCCTTTTCCTAGTCTGCCGCCATTCAGATAATATTCTGCCTTCGTGTTTTTGCCCCCAAAATGGATAACCTCACATTTATCCACATTATACTGCATCTGCCATGTATTTGGACAGAGAAACCCATGTTCTGGGTTGGTTGGGAAGAACTGCTGAGATAAGGAAAGTAAAGTACAGTCAGCTGGCCCAGAGCAAACCCAGGGCTGATTCAGTGAAAAGGCTGACCGAAGGAAAGCGTTACTTAGCCCACTAACAGGGACAACGTGGCATGTTTTCATGATTAAAACAACAACTTGTATTTATACAGCGCCTTTAACATAGTAAAACGTCCCAAGACGCTTCACAGGAGTGTTAGAAGAAAACAAAATTGACACCAAGCCGGATAAGAAGGAATTATGGCAGATGACCAAAAACCTGGTCTAAGAGGCTTTAAGGAAAATCTTGAAGGAGAAAAGAGAGGTAGAGAGGTGGAGAGGTTTAGAGCTTAGGGTATGAAGGGGCTGAAATTACATGGAGGGGTTGAACTTAAGTTAAATGTGAAATTTTCTGTAATCGTAGAATCTACAGCACAGGAGGCCACCACTTGGTCCATCATGCTGTAACTTACTTACTGTAAAATAAAGCAATTTAACAATTTGTATCTGGCCACGTCTCATTAAAACATCAGTTCAGCTTTTGGAGGATTAGAGAAGTTACACCATGGAGAAATGTACAAGAATTACAATATCTAGTTTATATAACAAGAGGGTTTCTGTGTTACGCATCAAGATCATGCCATCGTATAACTAGATTTTGGGCAATACAAGTTAACTAATTGTAAGGGATTCAAGGCCTGCTTATGGGAGAGACCAGGACTGAACCCAAGAGACAATCTAAGTTAGACCCAACATTTTTAACAATTAGTCACTGATACCTGAGGTACTGATTTACACTGTTGAGGAAGACAACTTCAAATGTCTCAAATTTAAAATTGAACGGAACAGAAACAGTGATATTTTAAAATGTCAACCAGAAAAGTGACAAAGATTGAATTAGCATGAGTAATGGCAGGAGAAAATGCAAGAGAGAGAATTTCAGTGGAAGGAACAATGTGGAGTCAGGGATAGCAGGAAGCTGGTTGCTGCACAATATCTGGAGTGAGTGGCATAAGGGCAGCTCATATCAACAACAGGAGCAGGGCTCATATACAAGGCAAAAGTGGAATGAGTTGGGTGAGTGGGCTTAGTAGGCGGTCAGGTGGGAGCAGCAAAGTGCAACTGTTGAGGGTGCTGCAGGGTTTTGAGGGAATGGGAAATCCGAGATCCGGAGGATGGGGGGGTGGGGGGGTCATGTGATGGCTGCTTGTAGCTTAAACATGATGCATTAAGTGACAGTACAATTCAACAGTAGGCACAGGTACATAGGAACATAGGAATCGGTCGCCTTCTACCATAAAGCCTCCCTGATAAAGTGTGACATCCCCACTGACACCTGGGAGTCCCTGGCCAAGGACCGCTCTAAGTGGCGGAAGTGCATCCGGGAGGGCGCTGGGCTCCTCGAGTATCGTCGCCGAGAGCGTGCAGAAATCAAGTGCAGGCAGCGGAAGGAGCGTGCGGCAAACCAGGCTCCCCGCCCGCCCTTCCCCTCAACCACTGTCTGTCCCACCTGTGACAGAGACTGTCATTCTTGTATTCGACTGTACAGCCACCTTAGAACTCATGCTAAGAGTGGAAGCAAGTCTTCCTCGATTCCGAGGGACTCGCTATGATGATGAGTCACATGATACAATGATAATGGGGTTGTTGACTAGAAATAGCAATCATTCTGTACTATGTTAAAGGTGTTATATAAATACAAGTTGTTGTTGTAATAAATAAAAATCATGAAAACATACCACGTTGTCTCTGTTAGTGGGCTAAGTAACGCTTTCCTTCGGTCAGCTTTTTCACTGAATCAGCCCTGGGTTTGCTCTGGGCCAGGTTAGCTCTTAAAGCTGACTGTACTTTACTTGCCTTATTCAGCAGTTCTTCCCAACCAACCCAGAACATGGGTTTCTCTCCTTTTGCTCTCTCCATCAACCGGAAATCAATAGCTCGACCTCTGACCTGCTGCTAGTTCTCTGGTGGCTGACTAGCTCAACCCAGAGACATACCCAGAATGACTCAGGTTACAAGGGAGATTGGACCTCCAAGTGGTTTGTCGAGTTGAAGTGAGGTTGCTTGGATCAGAACACGAGGACTCAACTAGGGCCTGTAGACCTATGATGGAGAAGTGGAGAGTATTCCCGAGCTCAGGCAGCTTGAGGCACAGCAGGGAGCACGCTTGGATGGAGAGAACTGTTGAATTATTTATTGTTTATTATCTTCTAAATGTTATTTTAGAGGGTGTACAATGGGACGAGCAGGCAACTGTCATGGCAGCTGTACCTTAGAGAAATGTTTTTGTTAAATGCAATCGAGGAAGTAATTAAATTAGGAAGAAATATTACAGGTTTTATTTAATCAAGCTGATGAATACAGCCAAATAAAAATAGAAAAGGAGAAAAACAAACACTTCACCAGAAAGAATGAAGAAAAGCTGGTTTGATGATAAATACATGTCCAAAATCTTGGTATACATGGTGCTGATTGTTTAAATAACATTTAATAATATAACCTGCCGTGAACACAATCGGTGGGCAAGAAGGGAGGGTTCACAGAGTTTTCGAGCTTTTGTTACAGGCCATGAACTCATTGAATGGCGGTGCAGGCTAGAAGGGCTGAATGGCCTGCTCCTGCACCTATTTTCTATGTTTCTATAATATTACAACATATGCATTTATAATTATTTTTGCATAGAATATTAGTTATGGTGAGAAGCATGTATTGCTTCCCGTGAATTTATGCCACATGACTGGATAAATATTTAAGTGATCATGGGCCCAGTGGTAGAGAATATTCAAAAGCACTTCACTGAAGTTAAAACAGCAACTGTATGATGAAAATAGAGTAGCAGAAAGTCAAAAGTTACAGTGCCATGACGTAAGATTAGCATGACACATTTAAATATAACACGTATACAAGTAAAGCTGTCTCATATTTTAAGTCAATGCGCAGTATAGCGCATGTGTTTTTTTTAGTTGTCATTTACAACTGAAGTGAGTTACAGATTTCTTTAACAGCAACTGGTCATACGCCACAGAGGTCCAACGTACATTTGCGAAGTGTTCCAAGTCAATCATCTGCTCATCATCGTCGTACCAATCCCTCCAGTTATCAAAGTCCACAACTAACCAGGCATGCTGTGGAAAAAAAAGACACAGAAGTTCATATAAGCTTCCAGCCTATTCTGCAAACAATAGAGGAACAAGTCACCCAGTGCATGGAGATGGCACTTTGCCTTTGGAACATGGGTAGACACCCAATTAAGGCTGGATTACAAAAACAACAAGGGGCCAAAACTTCCCCCCGGACTAAAAGTAGCGCACCTACTGTTTATGAAGTTGATTCTCCGCCACAATCCATGGGGCGGAGAATAGAGCGATTTTCAGCAATTTTTTTTTTTGTCCTTCCGGGAAGTGTTGAGGGGCGGAAGTGGTGTTGCAGTGGGGCAGACGTCGGAAGTTGTCAATGTGTCACAATGTCCCTTCCCTTCGGTTAAAGGGAAGGGCCGCTGCGAACTTTGCATTTAATTTAGTTCGGTCCACTGGGCTACCAGGGAAGGTTTCGGCTGGGCTGGTGGTCCGAGCCCCCAAGGTGGCCGAGACCCGTGGCCAGCATGGTCGGGCCAACCTCACAGTTGGCCGACAATTTAAATAAAACGCCGATCGCGGCAGAGCGCCCTCCCCTTTAAGGGCGGACGCACCGCCCAGCCACTCACAGCTTCCCGTCGGGGAAAGCCGTCGGGGACACCGAGCGTCGGCAGATCTGCTCCCGTGGGGCAATGTCCCGTGCGGGGTGGAAAGGGATTGTCGCCAGTCGGCGGGGGCGCGGTGCCCGACAGGGTGGCACCGCGGGCGGCGCAGTGACGAGCACCGCTGGGATAAAAATGGAGGGCAATTTCACAAATGTCGGTGACTCCGTGGCAACTAGGCGGAGAATTCTTACCGACCCGTTGAGGCACTCATGGCTCTTAAAGAAAGGGACAATTTCGGCCCCCTAAAGCCCACATAAAAATCATATTTTGCAACTAAAATTCAATAGAACTGGTACTTGTTAGTCCCTCAATCTCATTTAAAGATCATGAGGACGATTTTAGTTTGCCTACCATCCCCGTTCCTGCTGAAAAATAGGACAGTAGGCAGACAAAAATTGTAAAAGAAAAAGTCTTCCACCCGCTAGTCGACCGACTCAATTTTCAAGTGGGCCTTGAAATGGGCAATCAGTGCTCCTGTCTGAAACAGGCTTATTTCAATATTTAAATGGGGGGGGGGGGCGGCCTATGCCAGAGTAGGATCCCAACTCAATTTTCAGGTGCCACTGGGGAGGTCGTGCACTACGTCTGCTTCGCTCGTTGGTATTGGACGTGGAGCGGCCTCACCAGTGGCTGTCAAAGCAACCGCTCGAGGCCAGTCCGGAAACAGCACTGGGAAGTTTTCCAAATGATTTTCGTGCGGCCAGGAGAAGCATGAGTGCAGACAGCTCGCCGATATTATGTCGATGATGCCCGACCATGAAAATGGTTCGTGTCGCCTGCTGGTGCGCCAGGCAGTTGTGGTGGAGGCACTGCCCGGCTGACTTACACCAGAGTTGCAAAAATCACTCTCCCCCACAACAACAACAACTTGTATTTATATAGCGACTTTAACGCAGTGAAACGTCCCAAGGCGCTTCACAGGAGTATTATGGGATTTTTAAAAAATGGACACCGAGCTAATAAGTAGAAGGTGACCAAAAGCTTGGTCAAAGAGGTAGGTTTTAAGGAGCGTCTTGAAGGAGGAAAGAGAGGTAGAGAGGCGGAGAGGTTTAGGCAGGGAGTTCCAGAGCTTGGGGCCCAGGCAACAGAAGGCACGGCCACCAATGGTTGAGCGATTATAATCAGGGATGCTCAGGAGCACAGAATTAGAGGGGCGCAGACATCTCGGAGGGATTGTGGGGCTGGGGGAGATTACCAAGATAGGGAGGGGCGAGGCCACGGAGAGATTTGAAAATAAGGATGCAAATTTTGAAATCAAGGCGTTGCTTAACCGGAGGCCAATGTAGGTCAGTGAGCACAGTGAGTGGGACTTAGTGCGAGTTAGGACACGGGCAGCCGAGTTTTGGATCACCTCTAGCTTACGTAGGGTAGAATGTGGGAGGCCAGCCAGAAGTGCATTGGAATAGTCAAGTCGAGAAGTAACACAAGGACAGATAGTGCAAGGCATCGATGGATCACCTTAATGCTGAGCTAAAGTACACTAATCACAGTGATATGCCTACAATAACCGATCAAAGTGCACAGAAGACAGTAACCTGCCTTTATCATTACAATACAACAGTTTACCTTTGCCCCTTTTCCATTATAAAGTGAGCAGTACCACATAGCTGTGGTGTTCCAGGCCTCTGCTACTGCTTCTCCCAGTCACTTGGTGGTGCACAACAGCTGGCTATGTTGAAGCCTGTATTCATCTCCATATTTTTTACCCACGTGTGGGATGGGCGAAAGAGGGGAAATGAAAACGCATTCTCCATGTACGCTGCAATACCCACAAATACAATCTTCCGCAGTTATGTCACTCCCAGTCACAGCCAATTTATCTGTTTAAGTATTAGCCTGAAACCATACCTTGGTTTTTTCTTTTGTCAATCTCGGCCAAGCTTTTTTGCCATCAACTTTCCTCATGAAGAGAGTTATAGACCGATCTGAACGCTTGTGTCTCGAATCCTGTCAATTGAAGGAAAAACAAAAGTGACTAAGCCCCTAATAGGAAAAATTCCTAAATTCCTATGACACATGATTACAGAATGCCGTGTTGCTTTATTGCAAGTTATGCAATGTTTACTGATCACCTTACATACTATTTCATGGCCAAAACAACCTACGTAAAAAGCTGTGTTCAGCTATGCATTGCACTATTCCGCTGTCTGGACAGATAAGGTTGAGAAATGATTCTGGACGCAGAGTGGAGCGGCCTAACCAATGGTTGGTCAAAGTAACCATTGGAGGCCAGTCCGGAAACAGCACAGGTAAGTTTTCTAAATGATTTTTGTGGGGCCAGGAGGTGCAGGAATGCCAGCAGCTCGCTGATGTTATGTAGATAAAACCAAACCATAAAAACGGTTTGTGTCGCCCGCTGGTGATCCTGGGCAGTCGTCGTGGGCACCCTGCCCACCTAACTTACACCAGCGGTGCAAAGAGCACCCTCTCCCCCACAAGGCCAGAAAGTGCAAGAAGTGGATGTATCACATTAATGCCAAACTAAAGTATACTACAGGTACTTACATTAATAGGCCTACAATAAACAATCAAAGTGCACAAAAGACATATATGGCCGAGAAATTACTCTGGACCAGCGCGTGCCCGAACCAAGAGGCCCGCGGACTGAGGGAAATTAGTCCTTCAGCCTCATCAACACACTCGGTGAGAGCTGCCAGTACTGGTTGCACCCCTGCAAGCAGCACGCCTGAGCAAAGACATCAACAACAGCCGCCCGCCTCGCCAGCAGCAGTCCGCAGACATGTCCGAGGAGGAGGGATTATAGCTGGTTACGGGGGCAGGCGGTGGGGGTGTGGCTATTCGTAACTCTTGTGAAATCGGATGAGCACTCCTGCTCCTTCTGGCAACACAGGATTGTTTTCTTAAACAGAATTTCATTTATACAAACTTACCTGGAGTTGGTGGTCACGGGGACCACTGAAGAGACTGACGCCTGCCCCGCTCATTGCCGACTGATTTCTCGATGGGGTCCTTCAAATTTACATATTAAAGGGCCCCAAGGCCAGTTTTAGGTAGCTGCCCCTAAAATAAAGGCCCCACGTATTCAGCAATGGGACCAACACCCACGCAGATTGGGCACAGACTGTCCCACTGCTACATTGGCATGTTTCTACCAATTTCTACCTCATATTTCAGCTGGTCGCTAAGACCAACGCAAAGTACTGTTTTCAATTTAATGACAAATAAGGTCTCATGGATCTTCCCAAGTTAACACCTGCATCGTTCAGTGTACAGATCGAGCAGCTCAAAACTGGGCATCCATGAGATGCTGTGGGCCATCAGCAGCAGCAGAATTGTATTCCACCACAATCTGTAACCTCATGGCCCGGCATATCCCTCACTCTACTATTACCATCAAGCCAGGGGACCAATCCTGGTTCAATGAGGAGTGCAGAAGAGCATGCCAGGAGCAGCACCAGGCGTACCTGAGAATGTGAATAGAGGGGTTGTGAATGTGTCAAGCGGTGAAGAGAATCATGGGAAGATAGCTGAAAGAAATGTCAAGCTGCAATACTTGCAGTGTCGACACAAAAAGAGGTTACTCAGAGTGTGGTCAAACATGAGTTACGCGGAAAGCGAAGTCAGGTATGAGTCATACGAAGGGACTGCTATAACAAGCCATAAAATAGGGAACATCGATGAAGCAAAACCGTAAACAGACTAACATTAGCGCCCGCCCTGTCTGGTGGACCTGTTGGCCTGCCATTGGACGTACTCGGGGGGGAGGTAGAAAGGGATAGGATGGACCAAGTGCTAATCAAATGTGTTCTGTTCTGAAAATGTATAACTATTGAGCTTTTGCATTGTTACGAGACTTGTCCTGAGGGAGTTGAACAAGCTCTAATTGAGAGTGTTCCTCTATCTTGACAAGTCCCAATCGGAGAATCTTCAATAAAGGTCTTTTACAGAAAAGGCAACATGGGTGTTCGTGTCAGTGTATTCACTGAAGCAGATTGAGGGAAAAAGAATCCGTATTATCATACCTAAAAACGAGGTGCCAACCTGGGGAAGCTGCAACACAGAACTACATGCATGCTAAATGTAGTGTATGAAATGATACAATGAACGCCGTACTGTGAGCCAGTGACCAGGTGTAACCTGGTCAGTCTTTAATGGCTTCCAGAAATGAAGATACAAAGGTGAAGTTCAGGTTATATACTGGGCCCAGCACGAGTGTACCTATGATCCTAGGACCTTCGACGGTAGTGCCCCCTGTTGGTGGGCAGACCTTCTGTACATACATTACATCATTCCCCCCCCCACCCCCCCAGTTCTTGGCACAAGTCCATATTACAAGTTCAGACGGTCCGGAGCCCTTCGCTCCTTGGTTGACCGTCTCAGTACAATCCCAGTGCTTTCTGAGTCTCTCATGACTTGGGGTTGGGTGTTGACCACAGTGGGTTCTTCTGATGGCTGGACGTGAGTTGGTTGGTCGTCTAAGCTCGCGGTGTCTTCTTCCAACTGTTCCGGTTCGTCAGTGTGTCTTAGCTTGATTTGATCAATGTGTTTCCTGCACATCTGCCCAATCTTGAGCTTAACCATATACACCCAGTTACCCTCCTTATCCATAACATTTTACGGGAGCTACTTGGGCCCTTGACCATGGTTAAGTACATACACTGGGTCATTTACAGATATGTCGCGTGACACTGCGGCGCATCGTGATACTGCTGGAGTTGACGTCGGGTTTCAACATGATCGTTAACGTCAGGATGGACTAGAGAGAGTCTGGTTTTGAGGCCTCTCTTCATCAATAGTTCCGCAGGTGGGACCCCGGTGAGCGTGTGAGGCCTTGTCCTGTCCTGTAACTGAGCAGTCAGTGTGACAGGCGTGTCTGCAAGGAACCGTGAGTTACGCATTTCAGGTTCTGCTTGATGGTTTGAACTGCTCGCTTTGCTTGACCATTGGACGCGGGTTTGAACAGGGCTGACCTCACGTGTTTTATGCCGTTGCGTTTCATGAACTCTTGAAACTCCAGGCTCATGAAACACGGTCTGTTGTCGCTGACAATGATGTCTGGCAGACCATGTGTGGCAAACATGGCTCTCAGGTTCTCAATGGTGACAGTGGAAGTGCTGGATGACATGATCGCACATTCTATCCATTTGGAGCATGCATCCATCACCACAAAAAACATTTTACCGAGGAAGGGGCCCGCAAAGTCGATGTGGATTCTAGACCACGGTTTGGATGGCCATGACCACAGACTGAGCGGACATTGGGGCATTGCTTAACTGCATGCAAGTGCTGCACTGATGCACGCATGACTCTAAGTCCGAGTCAATGCCAGGCCACCAAACATGGGACCTGGCGATGGCCTTCATCATGACAATACCGGGATGCATACTATGTAATTTCCGTACAAATCTTGCCCTGCCTTTCTTGGGCATTACAAAACGATTATCCCACAGAAACAGTCGGACTGGATGGAAAGCTCATCTTTGTGACGGCTGTAAGGTTTGGTTTCATTTCCTTGGGGATGGTCAACCAGTCCCCATTAAGAACAGAACGTTTTACAATCGATAGGGTCAGATCCAGGCTGGTCCAGGTCTTAACTTGTTGAGCAGTGACAGGCGACCCTTCATTCTCAAAGGCATCCATGACGATGAGTAGCTCTGCAGGCATTGGCGTTTCTGTAAAGTCCTTACTCTACAGCATGAAACCACACGAGGCACATTCTGGGGACAAGGTCACTCTGTGACCACAACTCTTTATTCACAGCGCTCCACAAGTGATGACCCTGCGTGGGACCTCCCTTTATATACCTGGGAGATCAGGTAAGGAGTGTCTCCCACAAGTTCGCCCCTTGTGGTCAAGGTGTGCATCTACGTTGTGTGTATACAGTAATACAGTGGTGTTACATTGTGGTTACATACATGACACAACCTTCCCCCCCCCCCCCCCCAAGTCTTGTTAGGATCATAGGTTTAGTCTTTCAGGTGGTCTACGCTTCCTCGTGGAGCACCACAGTTGGGGCTCCAGTTGTTGAACACTGATGTGAGTGTCTGTCACCTTTGGTGATTCCGGCCTGTCCGGGCTGACCGCAGGCACTATGCATTCCTCTGATTGCTCTTGTTGCTCGTTCACTGGCGGTGTTGTGAGCTCCATCTCATGGTCTTCTTCAGGTTCCTCCGTGTCCATGCTGAACCTTTTTTTTACTTGGTCCAGAAGCTTATGGCATATCTGACCATTGTTGAGTTTTACCACGAGGACCCTATTCCCCTCTTTGTCAATTACAGTACCCTCAAGCCATTTGGGCCACATGGCATGATTGAGGACGAATACAGGATCATTTATTTCTGTACATCTCCCCCTCGAATTGCGGTCATGGTACTCGTTTTGTGACTTGCGCTTGCCCTCAGCTATGTCGGTTAGGACTGGGTGAATGAGGGACAACCGAGTTTTGAGTGTCCATTTCATAAGTAGCTCTGCGGGCGGGAGCGAGTGTGGTCAGGATCAAAAGGCCAGCAGGAGGCGCGATAGGCGGCATTGTAGGGAGGGTCCTTAATGATTTGGACCGCACGTTCCGCCTGGCCATTGGAGGCCGGCTTGAACGGCGCAGTCCTGACGTGGTTGATGCCATGCCCAACATAAACTCCCGGAATCCGTAGCTTGTGAAGCATGGGCCATTATCACTAACCAGGATGTCCGGCAAGCCATGGGTTGCAAAAATCACACGTAGGCTTTCCACGGTGGTGGATGATGTGCATGAATTCAGAATGATGCACTCGATCCATTTCGAGTACACATCTACCACAATAAGGAACATCTTTCCCATGAACGGGCCCGCGTAGTCAACATGAATGCGTGACCATGGCCTGGTGGGCTGAGCGGGGCCTCCCTGGGGGCATTACCCAGCTGGGCACGCGTCATGCACCTACGAACACAGTGCTCCAGGTCTGAATCAATTCCAGGCCACCAAATGTGTGACCGGGCAATGGCCTTCATCAGCACAATGCCTGGGTGCTCGCTGTGGAGTTCCCTGATGAATGCCTCCCTGCCCTTCTGGGGCATAACTACTCGGTTGCCCCATAGTAGGCAGTCGGCTTGGATGGAGAGCTCATCCATCCGTCTGTGGAACGGTCTGACGACCTCAGGGCATGCTCCGTGTGCGGGCGCCCAATCCCCAGTCAGGACACATTTCTTAATCAGGGATAGGAGGGGATCTCTGTTTGTCCAGATTTTGATCTGGCGGGCTGTGATGGGGGAGCCTGTGCTGTCAAAGGCATCGACAGCCATGACCATCTCAGCGCTTTGCTCCGCTACACCCTCAGTGGTGGCCAGTGGAAGCCCGCTGAGCGCGTCAGCGCAGTTTTCAGTGCCGGGCCGGTGCCGGATGGAGTAGTCATAAGCAGCCAGCGTGAGAGCCCATCGCTGTATGCGAGCTGATGTGTTGGCATTGACAGCCTTGCTGTCTGACAACAGGGATGTTAATGGCTTGTGGTCCATCTCTAATTCAAACTTCCAACAAAGAGGTACTGATGCATTTTTTTTACACCATAGACACATGCTAGCGCTTCCTTCTCGACCATCCCATATCCCCGTTCTGCTTGAGAGAGCGACCTAGAGGCATAAGCCACAGGTTGTAGTTGACCCTCAGCATTGCCCTGCTGCAACACGCACCCAATCTCATAGGACGATGCATCACATGTCAGAACCAATTTTTTACAGGGGTCATACAGGGTCATCAACTTGTTTGAACAAAGTAGGTTTCGCGCCCGATCAAAAGCCCGTTCCTGACAGTCCCCCCAAAACCAATTGCAACCCTTACGCAGGAGCACGTGTAGCGGCTCCAACAACGTGCTCAAGTTCGGCAGAAAGTTCCCGAAATAGTTCAACAGTCCCAGAAATGAACACAACTCCAATGTGTTGCAGGGCCTGGGTACTCGTCGAATCGCCTCTGTTTTGGATTCGGTGGGCCGAATCCCATCTGCAGCTACCCTCCTGCCCAGAAACTCAACCTCAGGAGCTAAAAACACACATTTAGACTTCTTGAGTCGCAGGCCTACCCGGTCCAGTTGGCATAGCACCTCCTCCAGGTTGTGGAGGTGTTCCTCGGTGTCTCAACCCGTGATGAGGATGTCGTCCTGGAATACGATTGTTCCAGGAATGGATTTGAGCAGGCTTTCCATGTTTCGTTGAAAAATCGCGGCCGCTGATCAAATGCCAAACGGGCACCTGTTATAAACTAACAGTCCCTTGTTCGTGGTGATGGTGGTCAGTAGTTTAGATTAATCGGCCAGTTCCTGGGTCATATAGGCTGAGGTGAGGTTCAACTTGGTGAACAGCTTGCCGCCTACCAGTGTGGCGAAGAGGTCCTCTGCTCTCGGGAGCGGGTATTGATCTTGTAGGGACATCCGATTGCTGGTGGCCTTGTAGTCGCCACAGATCCTGACGGAGCCATCCGCTTTTAGGACGGGAACGATGGGGCTTGCCCAGTCGCTGAATTCAACAGGCGAGATGATGCCCTCTCTCAACAGCCGGTCCAATTCGCTCTCGATTTTTTCCCGCATCACATACGGCACCGCTCTGGTTTTGTGGTGCATTGGCCTGGCATCCGGGGTGATGTGTATTACTACTTTGGTGCCTTTGGAAGTCCCGACGCCAGGTTGGAATAGTGAATCGAATTGTTGTAGGACTTGTGAGCACGAACTTCGCTCCACAGATGACATTACGTGAACATCCCCCCATTTCCAGTTCATCTCGGCTAACCAGCTCCTCCCCAACAATGCGGGACCATTACCCGGGACAATCCAGAGCGGCAGCCACTTCACGAACCCATTGTGTGTGACAGCTAACATTGCACTGCCTAGCACTGGAATGATTTCTTTAGTGTAAGTCCGTAATTGTATCTCAATACATGCTAATTTGGGTCTGCTGGCTTTAAGTGGCCATAGCTTCTCAAATTGCTGAACGCCCATGAGTGACTGGCTGGCCCCAGTGTCCAGCTCGATGCGTACTGGGATGCCATTTAATAAAACCCTCATCATCATCGGTGGCGTTTTGGTGTATGAACTGTTTGCTGCATGGACCCGCTGAACCTCGGCGTCCATCGATTTGCCCCAAAAGTCATCCTGCCTCAAAGGATCCTCTTCTGGTCTATCTGCCTCATATATTAATCTGGGTTGCAGGCTTCCTGCACATTCGAGCTAAATGGCCACTGAGATTTCAGTTTCTGCAGACAAACTGTTGAAATCTGCAAGATCTGGCTGAATGTTTTCCCCCACACCTCCAGCATGAGTTAAAGTTTCCATTGTTGGGGACAAAGGGACTATGACCAGGCATTCCGCGCTGACTGTCCCTTTGACTGCTCTTAAGTACCGTATTGGTGGGTGTCAATGGCCCCATCCCGGGCCGCATTGTCCACTGTGATGGCGTGAATGTCCGTTCAGCCTGCCATTTTCTCTGTTGGAATCCTACTCTGGGGTCTATTGCTGCCTGGGGAGTGTCGGACTGCCCCTGCCAGCCTGCGGGGCTCTGAGTCGCATTGATGATGTTGACTCCCTGACCCATTGTCGCGTTAGAGGCAGAATTGCGCGCGTATATTATTTTCGTCTCTTCCTCCCCCGCCATGAAAGTTTGAGCTATCAACGCCGCCACTTCCAAGGTCAAATCCTTGGTCTCAATTAATTTGCGGAAAATTCCCGCATGACTGATGCCCTCGATAAAGAAGTCCCTTAGCTTCTCCCCCCTGCAGGCGTCTGTGAACTTAGAGGCTGGCCAAACGCCGGAGGTCCGCTACGAAGTCCGGTATGCTCTGTCCTTCACGACGTCGGTGGGTGTAGAATCTGTGTCGGGCCATATGTACGCTACTCGGCGGTTTGAGGTGCTCCCCGATCAGTTTTCTAAGTTCTTCAAAGGTTTTGTCCGCCGGCTTTTCGGGTGCTAGTAAGTCCTTCATGAGCGCGTAAGTCTTTGGTCCGCAGCTGGTCAAAAGATGAGCCCTTCGCTTGTCGGACGCTGCATCCCCCAGCCATTCTTTCATAACGAAGCTTTGCTGAAGCCTCTCGACAAAATCATCCCAGTCTTCCCCAACACAGTACCGTTCCTCTGTGCTACCGGTGGCCATTCTCATGGGTCGTGAGTTCCCGTTTCTCGTCGCCAATGTAAAGTCCTTACTCTACAGCGTGAAACCACACGAGGCACATTCTGGGGACAAGGTCACTCTGTGACCTTAACTCTTTATTCACAGGACTCCAAAGACGATGACCCTGCGTGGGACCTCCCTTTATATACCTGTGTGATCAGGTAAGGAGTGTCTCCCACAAGTTCACCCCTTGTGGTCAAGGTGTGCACCTAGGTTGTGTGTATACAGTAATACAGTGGTGTTACATTATGGTTGCATACATGACAGTTTCCACTTCCGGTGTCGGCAACGGTAACCGGCTCAATGCATCAGCGCAGTTTTCGGTGCCTGGTCTATGGCGAATGACATAATCATAGGCAGATAATGTCAGCGCCCACCTCTGGATGTGGGACAACGCGTTGGTATTGATACCTTTATGTTCTGAGAACAACGATATAAGCAGCTTGTGATCGGTTTCCAGCTCAAAGCGAAGCCCAAACAGGTACTGGTGCATTTTTTTTACCCCATAAACACATGCTAAAGCCTCTTTCTCTACCATGCCATCGGCTCTTTCTGCCTTAGACAGGCTTCGAGAAGCGTATACAATTGGTTGTAATTTGCCTGACTCAATAGCTTGCTGGAGTATACAGCCAACCCCATAGGACGACGCATCAGAGGTCAAAACTAGACACTTGCATGTACAGTACCAGTAGCTTGTGGGAACACAACAGATTTCTAGCCTTCTCAAAGGCTCTGGCTTGAAGTTCACCCCACACCCAGTCATCTCCTTTCCTGAGCAGCTTGTGCAAAGGCTCTAATACTGTGCTCAATTTGGGTAACAACTTACCGAAGTAGTTGAGAAGACCCAGGAACGAACGCAGCTCCATCACATTCTGGGGCCTGGGCACATTTTTGATGGCCTCTGTTTTCACGTCTGTAGACTTAATTCCATCTGCATC
Source organism: Pristiophorus japonicus (assembly GCF_044704955.1). Classification (NCBI taxonomy): domain Eukaryota; kingdom Metazoa; phylum Chordata; class Chondrichthyes; family Pristiophoridae; genus Pristiophorus; species Pristiophorus japonicus. The sequence goes on from NC_091997.1 coordinate 8,525,026, forward strand.
AATCTTTCATCCAAGGAATTCGACCTCTGGTGCAATGAAAACGTACTTCGAACGTTTCAGCCTGAGTCCCACTTTGTCCAGACGACGCAGAACCTCTTCCAGATTGTGCAGGTGCTCAGCGGTGTCACGACCTGTGACTAGGATGTCGTCTTGGAATACCACGGTCCTGGGGACGGATTTCAATAGGCTCTCCATGTTTCTCTGAAATATAGCTGCTGCCGAACGAATGCCAAAAGGGCACCTGTTAAAAATAAACAGTCCTTTGTGAGTGTTGATGCACGTAAGTTTCTTTGATGATTCAACCAATTCTTGTGTCATGTAGGCCGACGTTAGATCCAATTTGGTGAACGATATTCCCCCGGCTAGTGTTGCAAACAGGTCATCAGCTTCTGGTAGCGGGTACTGATCTTGTTTTGAAACTCGGTTGATCGTGACTTTGTAGTCTCCACAAATCCTTACCATGCCGTCGCTCTTTAACACCGGAACAATGGGACTGGCCCATTCAATGAATTCGACCGGTGAGATGACCCCCTTGCGTTGTAGCCTGTCCAATTCGAGCTCAACCTTTTCTTTTATCCTGTGCGGGACTGCCCTGGCTTTGTGATGGACGGGCCTTGCATCTGGGCCGAGGTGAATCTGCACCGTGGCTCCCTTGAAGCTGCCAATTCCCGGTTCAAACAGTGAGGGAAATTTGCTCAGCACTTGAGCACACAAATCATCATCCACTGATGACAAAGCTTTAATATCGTACCATTTCCATTTTATTTTCTCGAGCCAACTGCTGCCGAATAACGATGGGCCGTTGCCCAGGATAATCCATAACGGTAGATCATGAACCGCTCCCTCATACGACACTCTTACTGCTGCACTACCGATCACTGGTATGAGCTCTTTGGTGTAGGTACATAATTTCGCATTTATCGGACTTGCTTGGGTCTCTCTGCCTTGGTCTCCCACAGCGTTTCGAAAGTCCTCTGGCTCATTATCGATTGACTCGCACCCGTGTCTAATTCCATGGATACCGGCATGCCGTTTTATTTTACCTCCATCATTATTGGTTGGCTCTTTGTTAGGCATGCACGTACGCTGTACACTTCCTCCTCGGAGCTCTCAAATGCCTCGGGCTGCATTGTCAGACCCATGCTGGATTGATCATCATCCATGTGGTGTGTCGCAGCTCGCTTGCTCTGCTCTGGACATGTCCGCTGAAGATGCCCCGTTTTCGCATACCCTCTGCATACATACTGTCTGAAGCGGCACTGATGGGGGTCAGTGATTGCCCCAACACATTGAGCTCAGATTTGCGCCCGATGGTGGGTTTTGAGCGGCTCCCGTTCTCGCATACGCAGTCGCGTAGGCCCTCGATGGTGAACTTTGAGCGGCTCCCGGTCTTGCAGACACAGTCGAGTAGGCCCTGCCATGTGCAGCTCTGCCGGCCGTTGATACAATTTTGTACACAGTACTTGCCGTGGAGTTCCTGTTTTGTTGCGATATCTGCTTCGTGCTTTTCTGCGTGGACATGCAAGCCCGGGCGATGGTGATGACCTTGCTGAGGTCCGGCGTCCCCGCAGCCAGCAACTTACTTAAGATCGCCTCGTGGTTGACCCTGATGACGAAAAGGTCACGCAGCATGTCTTCCAACGCAGGCCCAAATTTGCAAGGCCCTGCAAGACGTCTCAGGTCGACAACAAATGCCACTACGTCCTGGCCTTCTGGATGAACATGCATATAGAAGAGATATCTGGATATGAGGATTCCTTCTGTGGGTTTAAAGTGTTCCCGAACTAGAGCACACTGTTTTTTGTAATCCTTTTCTGTAGGAAGAGTGGGTGAGAGCAGATTTTTGATGAGTGCACATATCGTGGGGCCACAGACGCTTCTCTGCATCCTTGTCTTTGTTTAGGTCGTTTGCCATGAAGTACTGGTCAAGACGATCCGTGAAATCTCCCCAATCCTCTCCTTCATTGAATCTCTCGAGAATTCCAACAGTACTCGATCATGCGATGCTCGCCATACTTTGGCGTGGGTTCATATTTGTCTCGTCGCCAGTTGTAGTATATGAAATGATACAATGAACTCCGTACTGTGAGCCAGTGACCAGGTGTAACCTGCTCAGTCTTTAATGGCTTCCAGAAGTGAAGATACAACGGTGAAGTTCAGGTTATATACCGGGCCCAGCACGAGTGTACCTATGATCCTAGGACCTCCGACAATAGTGCGCTCTGTTGGTGGGCAGACCTTATGTACATACATTACACTAAAAAGCAGAATCAGAATACTATAGGCATGACTAAGCGATCCCACAATCAACGGATCAGATCAAAGCTAGGCACTCCTGCCACATCCTGTCGTGAATGGTGGTGGATCATTAAACAACTAACGGGAGGAGGAGGCTCCACGAATTTCCTATCCTCAATGATGGCGGAGCCCAGCACGTGAGTGCAAAAAACAAGGCTGAAGCGTTTGCAACCATCTTCAACCAGAAGTGCCGAGTGGATGATCCATATCGGCCTCCTCCTAAGGTCCCCACCATCACAGAAGCCAGTCTTCAGCCAATTCGATTCACTCAACATGATATCAAGAAACAGCTGAGCGCACTGGATACAGCAAAGGCTCTGGGCCCCGACAACATACCGGGTGTCGTGCTGAACACTTGTGCTCCTGGACTAACCGTGCCTCTAGCCAAGCTGTTCCAGTACAGCTACTATACTGGCATCTACCCAACAATGTGAAAAACTGCCCAGGTATGTCCTGTCCATTAAAAAAAAAGGACAAATCCAATCTGGCCAATTACTGCCCCATCAGTATATTCTCAATCATCAGCAAAATGATGGAAGTTGTTGTCGAGAGTGCTATCAAGTGGCACCTACTCACCAATAACCTGCTCACTGATGCCCAGTGTGGGTTCCAGAACCACTTCGCTCCAGACCTCATTACAGTCTTGGTCCAAACATGGACAAACGAGCTGAATTCCAGAGATGAGGTGAGAGTGACTGCCTTTGACATCAAGGCAGCATTTGACTTGAGTGTGGCATTAACGAGCCCGAGTAAAACAGAAATCAATGGGAATCAGGGAAAAACTCTCCACTGGCTGGAGTCATACCTAGCACAAAGAAAGATGGTTGTCGTGGTTGGAGGTCATTTATCACAGCCCCAGGACATCACTGCAAGAGTTCCTCGGGGCGGTGGGGGGGGGGGGGGGAGAGGGGAGAGTCTTTCAGGAGCAGAAGCAGAAAGTAGCGGGATTTAATAGGTGAGCAGACATGGATGGTAAGGGATAGAAAGAAGTGGTTGAAGACAGCTTTAATGGTGAGACTATTAGAGTTGAGAGACCACGGGAGATAATGTGGTTGAGGGCTGGCCTTGACTATGGGTAGGAAAATTTATGTGGAGGCAGAAATTTAGGGAAAATATAGGCCAGTGAGATTTGGAGGAGAGCAAGGGGAGCGGAGGAGCAAATGCCAAGGATAACTAAAGAAGCAGTAACAGGACATTTGGAAAAGCAAAATTTGGTCAGGCAGAGTCAGCATGGATTTATGAAGGGGAAGTCATGTTTGACAAGTTTGCTGGAGTTCTTAGGGGATGTAACAAACAGGGTGGATAAAGGGGAACCAGTGGATGTGGTGTATTTAGACTTCCAGAAGGCATTTGACAAGGTGCCACATAAAAGGTTACTGCACAAGATAAAAGTTCATGGGGTTGGGGCTAATATATTAGCATCGATAGAGGATTGGCTAACTAACAGAAAACAGAGAGTCGGAATAAATGATTCATTCTCTGGTTGGCAACCAGTGATTAGTGGGGTGCCGCAGGGATCAGTGCTGGGACCCCAACTATTTACAATCTATATTAACGACTTGGAAGAAGAGACTGAGTGTAACGTAGCCAAGTTTGCTGACAATACAAAGATGGGAGGAAAAGCAATGTGTGAGGAGGGCACAAAACATCTGCAAAAGGACATAGACAGGCTAAGTGAGTGGGCAAAAATTTGGCAGATGGAGTATAATGTTGGAAAGTGTGAGGTCATGCACTTTGGCAGAAAAAAAATCAAAGAGCAAGTTATTATTTAAATGGAGAAAGATTGCAAAGTGCCGCAGTACAGTGGGACCTGGGGGTACTTGTGCATGAAACACAAAAGGATAGTATGCAGGTACAGCAACTGATCAGGAAGGCCAATGGTATCTTGGCTTTTATTGCAAAGGGGATGGAGTATAAAAGCAGGGAAGTCTTGCTATAGCTATATATGGTATTGGTGAGGCTACACCTGGAATACTGCGTGCAGTTTTGGTTTCCATATTTATGAAAGGATATACTTGCTTTGGAGGCAGTTCAGAGAAGGTTCACTCGGTTTATTCCGGGGATGAGGGGGTTGACTTATGAGGAAAGGTTGAGTAGGTTGGGCCTCTACTCATTGGAGTTCAGAAGAATGAGAGATGATCTTATCAAAACATTTAAGATTATAAAGGGGCTTGACAAGGTGCATGAAGAGAGGATGTTTTCACTGATGGGGGAGACTAGAACTAGAGGACATGATCTTAGAATAAGGGGCCGCCCATTTAAAGCAGAGATGAGGAGGAATTTCTTCTCTCAGAGTGTTGTAAATCTGTGGAATTTGCTGCCTCGGAGAGCTGTGGAAGCTGGGACATTGAATAAATTTAAGACAGAAATAGACAGTTTCTTGAGGGATAAGGGGATAAGGGGTTATGGGGAGCGGGCGGGAAAGTGGAGCTGAGTCCATGATCAGATCAGCCATAATACTGAATAGCGGAGCAGGCTCGAGGGGCTCTATGGCTTACTCCTGTTCCTATTTCTTATGTTCTTATAAGGCGTTGCTCCGTGTAGAAACATAGAAACATAGAAAATAGGTGCAGGAGTAGGCCATTCGGCCCTTCGAGCCTGCACCACCATTCAATAAGATCATGGCTGATCATTCCCTCAGTATCCCTTTCCTGCTTTCTCTCCATACCTCTTGATCCCTTGATCCAAGAACGTCCTTCCTTAGATTAGGAGACCAAAACTGAAAATGTTCCAGGTGAGGCCTCACCAAGGCCCTGTACAGCTGCAGTAAGACCTCCCTGCTCCTATATTCAAATCCCCTAGCAATGAAGGCCAACATACGATTTGCCTTCTTCACCGCCTGCTTTACCTGTATGCCAACTTTCAATGACTGATGAACCATGACACCCAGGTCTCGTTGCACCTCCCCTTTTCCTAATCTGCCGCCATTCAGATAATATTTTACCTTCGTGTTTTTGCCCCCAAAGTGGATGATCTTGGTAGTCTGTCATATCCAACAAAGACGTTGATGTGCTAATCATCAATGGCATGTGTCTTCAAGTGGTTGTATAGGCCAATTCTGGATGCACATAGTCTCTTGCACGTCGGACAAGGGAAGTTCGATGGGCCTGATGCTGACAGTACTGCCACCTGATGTTGTTTATCTCTAGTGTCCCGCAGGCGTTGACATTGGCTTTCTTTGAAGGTCTGGCAGGCAGTCCTCGTGAGGGTTCGCCACGAGATTTTATTAGCTGCTGTATTCTCGAGGTCCTTTGGTCGTATGCCACAGTACTGGAGATTAGCCTTGATGCAATCTTTGTAGCACTTGCGGGGGCGCCCCTGGTGTCTTCGACCTTCACAGAGCTCGCCGTGAAGAAGCTGACGAGGGATCCTTGACTCATCCATGCGGATGACATGTCCAGCCCACCGGAACTGGGCTCGTTTGATCATCACCTCGATGCTAGTTGATTGTGCTCTCTCCAGAACGTCAAAGTTTGACACCTGGTCTTGCCAGCGTATGTGGAGTATAGATCTGAGACTGCGCATATGGAAAGCTTCCAACTATTTGATGTGACGCCTGTCGGGTGCCCAGGTCTCACATCCATAAAGGAGAGATGAGAGAACGCCTGCTCTATACACCAACAGTTTAGTTGACAGTCGGATGTGGTGGTGACTCAACACCTTAGTGCGCAAGCGACCAAGTGCCTGGCTGGCTTTACAGATCCTTGCATCAACCTCCTTGTCCAGGGACCCATCACTTGATATGGTGCTGCCAAGGTACTTGAAGCTGTCCACTGACTTTAGAAGATTTGTCAAGCATGATTTCCCTTTCATAAATCCATGATGATTTGGACCGATCCTGTCACTGCTTTCCAAATGCACTGCTATTTCATCTTTAATAATTGATTCCAACATTTTCCCCACTACTGATGTCAGGCTAACCGGTCTATAATTACCTTTTTTCTCTCTCCCTCCTGTTTTAAAAAGTGGTGTTACATTAGCTACCCTCCAGTCCATAGGAACTGATCCAGAGTCGATAGACTGTTGGAAAATGATCACCAACGCATCCACTATTTCTAGGGCCACTTCCTTAAGTACTCTGGGATGCAGACTATCAAGCCCCGGGGATTTATCGGCCTTCAATCCCATCAATTTCCCTAACACAATTTCCTGCCTAATAAGGATATCCTTCAGTTCTTCCTTCTCACTAGACCCTCGGTCCCCTAGTACTTTCGGAATGTTAGAGGCTGAGGAAAGAATGAAGGGAGAATATCTCATGAACAACTCAGATGGGCACAAAGTATAGAAACATATAAATCTAAAAAGCTATTCCCAGATGTCTACACATGCGCACTTTCCAGCAAGGATTATTGGAATGCAACAAGAGCAGGAAAGCTAGCTATTTTTCTCCTTCTTAGCCAGAGAAACCAAGGTCAATTGTACCAGCTCACCTGCTGTCTGGCTCGAGACCAACTAACTCAGCACGGGAGTTAAATTTGGACCTCCGTTTGTGTAGCTTAGCACCACACCAGACAATGACTTCAATCACTAGGCCAGCAGTGAGATTGACTTAAAACGATCTGGATTTAAATATTGAGTCAAAACAATAAATTTGACATGACCCAGAATTGTAGTGCCTGGTTTTCCACTGAACACATGCCGAAAGGACATGCCTTAGACTATCAATTTGTCCAGGTAATATTGACATTTGTCCACAAGACATCTACTTACATTTGGGTTCACTTGGCTATACACTTCAATGTTATTGTAGAGTTCTGTGTCATCTGCTGTTTTGCAACTGTTGAAGTTAAAATAAAGAAAATGCCAATTATATTAATTCATATTCTCTCATAAATATGTAGATAATTGTAATGTACGCACCTTTGAGTATGCTCACAGATTTGTGGAGCTGTTGCATTGTGAGTAGCTTAGCCAGTCACGTGATGTTCACAAGACTCAATAAAACCCCAGTCAGTTGGATCTATGTCATCCATGATGAGGTATGCAGTTGTGAGCCTAGTGGATGAACTGGTAATGTGTAGTGTGATTGTTAAACTTTTTGCTAATCAACCAATTAATTTTAACAGCAATGTGTTGCTATGAATTCTTAAGCAAGCACCCATGAAGCAAATACATTACAATGATTAATTGCATTTACAAGCTACATATTTTATTTCCCCCAAAAAAGTTGCCTTTAGTAGTCTTCTAATCATCAGTCAAGCACAACTGCAAGGAGTTCATTCAGGTCATAGCCAGAGTCTTGGATCAGATGCCGAACAGAAGCAAAATGTTTCACCTCAGAAATCAAAATGAGCGCAAATATTTTTTATCTCGCCCTCCCTACCCTGCACCACAATCTTTGGAAATTTAGGATCAGTGTCCCCATGCCAGACTCCTTTCCCACCTCAACTGTATAGATGGCTCAGTGAAAGCAGCACAAAGCAGCTTCAAATTTCTCTCTCTGTGTGAGTAGCACCTCACAATGATATGATTGAAATCGAGAATTCACAGAGCTGAGAATAAGTCTTCCTACTCCATGACACAGAACATTGGAACTCCAGAACACTGTGCCATCTGGCTACAGTTAAAATATTTAGTCTTAATCAACATTCACATTCAAGCTTTCTTCCAGGTAGAATTTCAGGAAATATCTGTGGGTGAACATAAGCACATCTGCTGGCAGGCCGACTAAAGAACAGCTCTGAAAGGGTCTGTCTACTAACTTTGGATCCTTCCACCCACTCTCCCAGTGACAGCAGGCACACTAGGACAGCGAGTAGGACATTTGATGCCAACTTAGTATCATATGTTATCTGTTCACCAATGAACCGTGCGAGTTCAAATGAGCATTTAAATATACATGTATCAGTGATCAATAATTACAAAATAAATGAGTCACAGTAAACACAATGGTTTCTTACCTGAAGATCAGTCTGAATTTTTCAATTTTAACATCAACATCCCTGCTATCTTCTACACAGAACTCAACATACACATAGTTCTTACGGTCAAACCATTGTGTCTTTGCTGACTGTCTGAAGAAATAAAACAAAAGTGAATCAAACTGCAGTTAGTTTTTTTCTAATTCATTAAATGGTTAGCTTTTAAAAGTAGAACCATAAAGAGGGAGGTGTTTATTTTTTGAAGTTTGAAGCTTTGGATGGTTACTTAACAACAAAGTTGGGAGTGAGATTAATTAGAAGTAGGCAATGATCCCTTTACTTTAAATGTGTATTCACCCTTTGTACGTGAACTTTGATAGTCGGACCTTTTACCCCACAAAGCCAGGAGTACAAATGGGCAGAGCATGCATCACCTATGCTCCACCCATTGGCATTGGACATGGTGGCTAACTACAGGATGCCAGTCTGGAAACAACAGTTAAGTTATCTAAATGATTTTTGTGGAGCCAGGAGGAGCATGAATACTGTCAGCTCGCTGATATTGCGTCGATCAGTCCCGATCATGAACATGTAACTTGTTAACAAAATATTGCTCTAACAGGTCGTTAAGTGAAAAAAAAACAAACAAGTTGCATTTATCTGACATCTTTGTAATGTAGAAAAACATTCTGAGGCACTTCACAGAGGCATAATTATTTTTAAAATGGACACTGAAACAAAGAGGGTTTGGTCAAAGAGGTGGGTTTTAAGGAGGGTCTTAAAAGGAGGAAAGGAAGGTTGAGATGTTGAGTGGTTCTGGGAGGGAATTCCAGACCTAGGCAACAGCAGTGCAGCCAACCATGAGGTGAAGGGAGGGGGAGATGCACAAGACGTTAGAGTCTGTGGACTGGGCAGTTGGGGGTGAGGGGGAGTAGGGCTGGTAATAATAACCTCCTTGGGCCTACAATGCTCTTGTTCCTCTGACTCTGGCCTTTTATGCATCCCGTTTTCCCCACCATTGGTGGCCATTTCTTCAACCATTTCGGCCCCACACTCTGGAATTCCCTCTCAAAACCCCTCTTCTCCTTAACACCCACTTTTCACCAAGCTTTTGGTGACCCTATCTAGTATCTGCTTTCTTCTTTGTCTCAGTGCCCATTTTAGTCTGATTACATCTCTGTAAAGCACGTTGGGTAGTCTTTCCACATTATTGTTGTTGGTGGAGGTTACAGAGATAGGGGGGGGACAAGGCCATTAAAGGATTCAAACGGGAGGTTGAGAAATTTAAATTTGACTGACTTGAACCCATAACCATCTGACTCAGAAACAAGAGAGCTAACAGCTGAGCCACAACTGACACATATGCAAGTCTGTAATTCTTGAGTTAACCATTGTAGATATATCATAGAAGCAGTATCATAGAATAGTACAGCACATTACTAGGTATACGAGTTGCTATCATTCCTTTCATTCATTTCCCTCCTTGTGAGGAATAGTATGTCCTCAGCTGGGCCTCCACACGTTTGCAAGCACTCACACTCAGATATCTGTTTTCCCTGGCTAAACAGCTCTGTGGAGCCAGCAGCATAACAGTCTAATTAGCTTTAATATTGAACAACCCAAAAGTTAAAAAATTACAGATTCTTACAAAAAGAGCAAGTTGGGTGCTATAAAACTGGAATTATGAATAGACATATTTTCACAATGTAAGCACTAAAGTTTATTATAATAGTTTTATTGTAGATCATGACGTCCTCCAGTTTCACATTTTATGCAGAATTTAATCAAAACTCTAAGAAGACAAAAACTGCGCAATAACATTGTTTTGACACAATTACCTTAAAATGGCAAAACAAGGGGTCAGGCATCAGACTATAAAAGACGCAGCTCTGTAACACTATGACCATGTGGTATGGAGTGGTCAGCATGCACAATGCAGATAACATCACCATACCAAACAACCCTTTGTGGTGTGGTAGGCTACTGATGTTACTATGCATTATTGATGTTACTAAAGCTTGATGTGAAACGGTATGCACAGCGTGTAGCATAATAGGGCTAGAAATTCGGTGCTCGGCCACAATTGCATTTTTTTAACCCAAGTTATCGTTATGGCAACGCTATGGCTATGAGGCACTAAATTTGAGCTTCAATTTGCACAAGGTTTCGTGGCGCAAACTGCGATCCTCGCCAATTTTACTCCGAGGCCGATACTGCTGTGAGTTGGGCCTAGGGAGGGGGGAAAAAACACCTAAAAATAAATTGCACAAAAACAAAAAATAAAATAATCACAAAACATTCACAAGACACTTAACTTGCGAATCTCTGCAAAAGAATTAAAATATTAAAACTTTAACTTACCTTTTTTGCAGGTCTTCATATTTACCGCTGATCCAAGGGTTGCAATGCAGCTTTTTCCTTGGCAATATTTTTCATCCTAAATACGGGTGCGCTCAGAGCCAAATTTTTGGCGAAAGCGATATTTCGAGTCTTGAATGGCGACGTTCCTCACTCCAGCCGTATTTGAAAAGCGCTGGTGTAAGACGTCTCCAAATTTCCTGTTTCGCCATTTTCGCCCAAAACGGCGAAATATTGCCGAAAAACCGGTCACAAGGTCAGCAAATTTTTAGTCCTAAGAACTGTTCAGTTACTATTTAGTGCAGGAAGAAAATATGCTATTTAAGAACACGACTCAAGCATTCCCCCTGGAAATTGACACAGTTGAATTTGGTTGTAAGTTGCTCAGGTCAATTGAACGTCAATAAATTACTTCTAAATTTTATGTTCCAGGTCAATGACTGGCTTTCAAAATAAATGTTCAGTACATCTTGAATTCTGCATACAATACATGTGACAAAATATGATCAAAGAACTAACACAAACAATACAAAACTTCAATGTTGCTCCTTCAATTTGACGTTATAAAGTCACATCTGCAATGGACCACATGAGTAAAAGCTTATCTTAAAAAGGAGGCATACTTCCCAATTTACCAGTGTGTTCTGGAGCATTTTGTGCGCAAGCGCAGGTGAGGCATAACAAACACTGAAAATCCGGAGTGAAAGAGAGCTTCTTTATTGGTCCACCAGATCCTTGGATAGGAATAGGAGTCTGCAAACCAAATTACTCGGAAATCCATCAAAGTAGAGGGGTTTTTTTGGCCTTAAATGGAATACACATTGGCTCCCTGTAGCGATAAACGCTATTTACTCAAGCTCAGAGAATTTAGACACAGGTTGGCTGGAGTTGAGGTTTTAAGAATACCAAAGTGAAGGTCATCATCATCAAAGGCAGTCCCTTGGATTTGAGGAAGACTTGCTTCCACTCTTAGTTCTTAGGTGGCTGTACAGTCCAATACGAGAACGGCAGTCTCTGTCACAGGTCAGACAGATAGTCGTTGAGGGAAAGGCTGGGCAGGGAGCCTGGTTTGCCGCACACTCCTTCCGCTGCCTGCGCTTGATCTCTGCTCTCGGTGACGATACTCGAGGAGCTCAGCGCCCTCCCGGATGCACTTCCTCCACTTAGGGCGGTCTATGGCCAGGGACTCCCAGGTGTCAGTGGGGATGTCGCACTTTATCAGGGAGGCTTTGAGGGTGTCCTTGTAGTGTTTCCTCTGCCCGCCTTTTGCTCGTTTGCCGTGGACGAGTTCCGAGTAGAGCGCTTGCTTTGGGTGTCTCGTGTCTGGTATGCGGGCAAAGCTGGTATGGGGTCTAACCAGCTAAAGCAAAGTAGCTTGCTACCACAAAGTACTGGTATCACTCCCGCAGACTCTCCAGTTAGGACTATCCAAATATTGGCTTGCAAGATTATCTGAAGCTGAATGGGAAGAATTCCAGCCCCATTGACATGTCTATCCCTCCACCTCCCTTTAGTTAGTTAGATGGCTGGGAAATCATAGAATAATAGAATGATACAGCAAAGGAGGCCAACTTGCCCATCGCACCAGTGCCGTCTCTTTGAAAGAGCGATCCAATTACTCCCATCCTGTTATGTATTTATGTAGACCTTACCCAAATGTAAGACTTGCCACTAGGGGGCATACCTGTGGGAGATCTAAGACAAGCAGGTATAAAAGTTGTTTCACCATGCTGCTTCCTCACTCTAGAGTCTGAATAAAGAGACCAAGGTCACAACAGTGTGGGCTTGTGATATAGTCATAGAAACATAGAAAATAGATGCAGGAGTAGGCCATTCAGCCCTTCGAGCCTGCACCGCCATTCAATGAGTTCATGGCTGAACATGCAACCTCAGTACCCCATTCCTGCTTTCTCGCCATACCCCTTGATCCCCCTAGTAGTAAGGACAACATCTAACTTCTTTTTGAATATATTTAGTGAATTGGCCTCAACAACTTTCTGTGGTAGAGAATTCCACAGGTTCACCACTCTTTGGGTGAAGAAGTTTCTCCTCATCTCGGTCCTAAATGGCTTACCCCTTATCCTTAGACTGTGACCCCTGGTTCTGAACTTCCCCAACATTGGGAACATTCTTCCTGCATCTAATCTGTCTAAACCCTTCAGAATTTTAAACATTTCTATGAGATCCCCTCTCATTCTTCTGAACTCCAGTGAATACAAGCCCAGTTGATCCAGTCTTTCTTGATATGTCAGTCCCGCCATCCCGGGAATCAGTCTGGTGAACCTTCGCTGCACTCCCTCAATAGCAAGAATGTCCTTCCTCAAGTTAGGAGACCAAAACTGTACACAATACTCCAGGTGTGGCCTGACCAAGGCCCTGTACAACTGTAGCAACACATCCCTGTCCCTGTACTCAAATCCCATCGCAATGAAGGCCAACATGCCATTTGCTTTCTTAACTGCCTGCTGTACCTGCATGCCAACCTTCAATGACTGATGTACCATGACACCCAGGTCTCGTTGCACCTCCCCTTTTCCTAATCTGTCACCATTCAGATAATAGTCTGTCTCTCTGTTTTTACCACCAAAGTGGATAACCTCACATTTATCCACATTATACTTCATCTGCCATGCATTTGCCCACTCACCTAACCTATCCAAGTCGCTCTGCAGCCTCATAGCATCCTCCTCGCAGCTCACACTGCCACCCAACTTAGTGTCATCCGCAAATTTGGAGATACTACATTTAATCCCTTCGTCCAAATCATTAATGTACAGTGTAAACAGCTGGGGCCCCAGCACAGAACCTTGCGGTACCCCACTAGTCACTGCCTGCCATTCTGAAAAGTACCCATTTACTCCCACTCTTTGCTTCCTGTCTGACAACCAGTTCTCAATCCATGTCAGCACACTACCCCCAATCCCATGTGCTTTAACTTTGCACATTAATCTCTTGTGTGGGACCTTGTCGAAAGCCTTCTGAAAGTCCAAATATACCACATCAACTGGTTCTCCCTTGTCCACTCAACTGGAAACATCCTCAAAAAATTCCAGAAGATTTGTCAAGCATAATTTCCCTTTCACAAACCCATGCTGACTTGGACCTATCATGTCACCTCTTTCGAAATGCGCTGCTATGACATCCTTAATAATTGATTCCATCATTTTACCCACTACTGATGTCAGGCTGACCGGTCTATAATTCCCTGTTTTCTCTCTCCCTCCTTTTTTTAAAAGTGGGATTACATTGGCTACCCTCCACTCGATAGGAACTGATCCAGAGTCTATGGGATGTTGGAAAATGACTGTCAATGCATCCGCTATTTCCAAGGCCATCTCCTTAAGTACTCTGGGATGCAGTCCATCAGGCTCTGGGGATTTATCAGCCTTCAATCCCATCAATTTCCCCAACACAATTTCCCGACTATTAAGGATTTCCCTCAGTTCCTCCTTCTTACTAGACCCTCTGACCCCTTTTATATCCGGAAGATTGTTTGATTCCTCCTTAGTGAAGACCGAACCAAAGTACTTGTTCAATTGATCTGCCATTTATTTGTTCCCCATTATGACTTCCCCTGATTCTGACTGCAGGGGACCTACGTTTGTCTTTACTAACCTTTTTCTCTTTACATATCTATAGAAACTTTTGCAGTCCGTCTTAATGTTCCCTGCAAGCTTCCTCTCGTACTCTATTTTCCCTGCCCTAATCAAACCCTTTGTCCTCCTCTGCTGAGTTCTAAATTTCTCCCAGTCCCCAGGTTCACTGCTATTTCTGGCCAATTTGTATGCCACTTCCTTGGCTTTAATACTATCCCTGATTTCCCTTGATAGCCATGGTTGAGCCACCTTCCCTTTTTTATTTTTATGCCAGACAGGGATATACAATTGTTGAGGTTCATCCATGCGGTCTCTAAATGTCTGCCATTGCCCATCCACTGTCAACCCCTTAAGTGTCATTCGCTAATCTATCCTAGCCAATTCACGCGTCATACCTTCAAAGTTACCCCTCTAAGTTCTGGACCATGGTCTCTGAATTAACTGTTTCATTCTCCATCCTAATGTAGAACTCCACCATATTATGGTCACTCTTCCCCAAGGGGCCTCGCACAACGAGATTGCTAATTAATCCTCTCTCATTACACAACACCCAGTCTAAGATGGCCTCCCCCCTAGTTGGTTCCTCGACATATTGGTCTAGAAAACCATCCCTTATGCACTCCAGGAAATCCTTCTCCACCGTACTGCTTCCAGTTTGGTTAGCCCAATCTATATGCATATTAAAGTCACCCATGATAACTGCTGCACCTTTATTGCATGCACCCCTAATTTCTTGTTTGATGCCCTCCCCAACATCACTACTACTGTTTGGAGGTCTGTACACAACTCCCACTAACGTTTTTTGCCCTTTGGTGTTCTGCAGCTCTACCCATATAGATTCCACATCATCCAAACTAATGTCCTTCCTAACTATTGCATTAATCTCCTCTTTAACCAGCAATGCTACCCCACGTCCTTTTCCTTTTATTTTATCCTTCCTGAATGTTGAATACCCCTGGATGTTGAGTTCCCAGCCCTGATCATCCTGGAGCCACATCTCCGTAATCCCAATCACATCATATCCGTTAACATCTACTTGCACAGTTAATTCATCCACCTTATTACGGATACTCCTTGCATTAAGACACAAAGCCTTCAAGCTTGTTTTTTAACACCCTTTGTCCTTTTAGAATTATGATGTAGTGTGGCCCTTTTTGTTTCTTGTCTTTGTTTACTCGGCCTTCCACTATTGCTTTTTACCTTTCTACCATCTGTTTCTGACTCCATATTACTTCGCCCTATCTCGCTGCATAGGTTCCCATCCCCCTGCCATATTAGTTTAAACACTCCTGAACTGCATTAGCAAATGTTACCCATAGGACATCAGTTCCAGTCCTGCCCAAGTGCTGAGCGTCCCTTTTGTACAGGTCCCACTTCCCCCAGAACTGGTTCCAATGTCCCAGGAACTTGAATCCCTCCCTCTTGCACCACTGCTCAAGCCACGTATTTATTCTAACTATCCTGCTCCCTCTACTCTGATTAGCACGTGGCACTGATAGCAATCCAGAGATTACTACCTTTGAGGTCCTACTTTTTAATTTAACTCCTAGCTCCCTAAATTCAGCTTGTAGGACCTCTTCCCGCTTCTTACCTATATCGTTGGTACCTACATGTACCACGACAACTGGCTGTTCACCCTCCCTCTCCAGAATGCTCTGCAGCCGCTCCGAGACATCCTTGACCCTTGCACCAGGGAGGCAACATACCATCCTGGAGTCTCGGTTGCGGCTGCAGAAACTCCTATCTATTCCCCTTACAATAGAGTCCCCTATCACTATAGCTCTCCCACTCTTTTTCCCACCCTTCTGTGCAGCAGAGCCAGCCACGGTGCCATGAACTTGGCTGCTGCTGCCCTCCCCTGATGAGTAGTCCTGTGAATTTATTCTGAACACAACAAATTGGCGACGAGTAACGGATCACAAACTTTTACGCGGTATTGGCTGCCGTTGGTATTCTTGAGAGATTTGTTGAGGGTGATGATTAGAAAGCCTTCGTTGAGCGACTCAACCAGTACTTCGTGGCCAACGAATTGGACAAGGCTGAGACGATGACCAAGCGCAGGGCGATTTTCCTCACCGTATGTGGGTCATCGGTATCTGGCCTCCTTAAAAATTTGCTGGCACCAGTCAAAATAACGGAAAAATCTTGTGCAGAGCTGAGTACGCTGGCTAAGGAACATCTCAAGCCAAAGGAGAGCATCCTGATGGCCAGGTACCGCTTTTACAGGCACTGTCGCTCCAAGGGACAGAACGTGGCGAGTTTTGTCGCTGACCTAAGTCGCCTTACGGGGCAGTGCGACTTTGCAGGATCCTTGGGGGAAATGTTGCAGGACTTTCTCATGCTTGGAATTGGCCACGAGGTCATTCTTCGCAAACTGCTGTCTGCCGAATCCCTAGATCTGAGCAAGGCCATCACGATAGCCGAAGCCTTCATATCCACGAGCGATAACACGAAACAGATATCTTCACAGAATCGAAGCTCACCGGCGAGCACCGTGCACAAAATAATGTTTGCAGCAAGCAGAACGGCACAGGGCAGGATCCACCCAATTGCAGAGGCCAGACTTAGGCTTAGAGTGACTCAGAGTCCGCCGTGGGGCGTGAATGCGAATCCATTAGCGCCATGTTGGCGCTGCGGGGGCAGCCATAGAGCTCATCAATGTCGATTCAAGCCCTGTGTGTGCAAGGGCTGTGAAACAATGGGGTACCTCCAGCGAATGTGCAAACGATCTCTGACTCACCACGTGGCAGAGTCAGAAGAGGACAACCGATCCAGCGAGGATCACGATCAACGAGCAGGAGAGGCAACTGAACCTGAGGATGAAGAGGAAGTATATGGGATACACACCTTCAGCACCAAGAGCCCTCCAATAATGTTAAAAGTTGAAATTAATGGCACTCCAGTCTCCATGGAACTAGACACGGGGGGTAAGTCAATCAGTTATGAGCCAGAAGGCTTTCGAGAGGCTGTGGGGCAACAGAGCACAGCGACCTGAGCTGATCCCGATTCAGGAAAAGCTGCATACCTACACCAAGGAACTGATACCAGTTATTGATAGTGCGGACGTAAGAGTATCCCATGAGGGAGCGGTGCACGATTTACCGCTGTGGATTGTTTCAGGTGATGGGCCAACGCTGCTTGGCAGGAGGTGGATGGGGAAGATTCGATGGAACTGGGAAGACCTCTGCGTACCTTCTCCGGCGAACGAGGCCTCCCTTTCCCAAAGGCTGAGCAAACCCCAACTTCCAGCTGAACCAGGCATCGAAGTGCAGGTCCATTTGTGAATCCCCGAGGCACAGGCCGCTCAGCACAACCACGAGGTGGTAAAGTTCAACCAAGCAGCGGTACAGACACGGTACCCACCACCCGAAGCCGGCGACACTCGCGCGACGATGGAAGAGGCTCCAGGTCGACCTTGCGGAGTGGGACACCGGCCAAAACGATCCGAATGCACCTTCCCGACGCCAGAGGCAAAATACCTGGGGAGGAAGATCAAGGCAGTCAGCATCACGGACACAGACGAGAGGGCGCGCAGACCACGAGACTAGAAGGCGTCTAGACCACGGGACGAGAGAGCGTCCAGACCACGCGACGAGAGAGCGTCCAGACCACAGGACGAGAGAGCGTCCAGACCACAGGACGAGAGAGCGTCCAGACCATAGAAGGTCGCCGCAACGGAACGGAGGAATGTGTCGCCCAGCAAGGAAGACAACTGGGTTTGGGGCAAAGGTAAAGGTAAAGGCGGCCGCAGTGAAGGCCAGGAACCCACTACGCTCAAATAAATTGTGTGCACCATGTAACCCTTGCGAGCAGTCTTTCGCGGCCAATGATGTACCATTGTATGGGGTTGGGGGTACCGTACAACAAGCCAAAGTAGCGGGCGAACCCCAACCAGTTGTATATGTATCGAACAAAGTATTCGTAGCAAGTGAGATGTTGCCGCACGGGGTCGGGAGTGTTGTGCAGCAAGCAAAAGTAACGGGCGAGCCCCAAACGACTGAACATGTATCAAATAAGTTAAACAAAGCAGCAGCCTGCGTTCACGGGACTAAAGAGACGTACCAAAGAGTCCCAATATGTGCTCGAGTCAGAAAAGCTGTTCATCCCACAAGCTTGGGAGAGCAGAGGCTCCATTATCGATGCGTTGTTTGGAGAATGTCCAACACTGTCTGTGCACTGTAACATGATCCGCCATGGGCCAGGCACAGGGAGCGGCACCTATGCTCTCAGTTGGCCTCCGTTGCCCACCCCCGGGGTGGAAATGGCGCAGCCTGCAGACCCACTCGCGGTCGTGGAAGTGCTAGAAAGCGAGGGGTCAACCGTACCGGCCCCCCAGCTTAGGACCTGGACCAGCCAGGATCCCATGTTACCGCCTGCCAAAGGTGAACTGCTCGACGGGATGTGGCAACCTATCCACCAAAGAGACAATAGACCCATCCCAACATTGCAAAGCAAGGCAGGGCGGCTACACACAGTCGGCGGTCCGGGGCCCCCATGCTACAGCCCAATGTCCATGGGGACCACTAGGCTGCCCGCCACCACTGAAAGTCTCAAGGCCATTGCGGCCATCCTGGGCTTGTCAGACGTCAGGGTTGGCACCCAAATCACCAAACCTAGCACCACGCGTGCCATGGTACACTCCCCACAGACCCGGCCATCCGGGTGTTACGCAATCACCAGACAGAATCACTCAGAATCGAGCCTTCCACGTGTCATCAGCAGAGAATGCACCATAAGTGCACGGCCCCTCCACGCGACATAAGAATAAGTGATGTAGACCATGTTCAGGGCCCCAGTTGGGCTGCGAGCACCGTATTGGCCAAGGGGGGGCGAATGGAGTGTATGTGATGAAAATGGAGCGTTTGATTGTGAAACCATGTACCGGGCTAACAAGTAAAGCAGTTGGACAAAACCAAACTGCGAACGACGGATAATCAGGAACCACTGTGAAAGGACCTGGCCTCCAGTGACCCACTAACACGATCAACTTCACTGTCAACCACAAGGATGAACCCACCATGTCAGGACTTCAACCCAGGCGATCAACCCAGGGGCACGGGGTGCCAGATAGAAACATAGAAAATAGGTGCAGGAATAGGCCATTCGGCCCTTCTAGCCTGCACCGCCATTCAATGCGTTCATGGCTGAACATGCAACTTCAGTACCCCATTCCTGCTTTCTCGCCATACCCCTTGATCCCCCTAGTAGTAAGGACTTCATCTAACTCCTTTTTCAATATATTTAGTGAATTGGCCTCAACAACTTTCTATGGTAGAGAATTCCACAGGTTCACCACTCTCTGCGTGAAGAAGTTCCTCCTCATCTCGGTCCTAAATGGCTTACCCCTTATCCTTAGACTGTGTCCCCTGGTTCTGGACTTCCCCAACATTGGGAACATTCTTCCTGCATCTAACCTGTCTAAACCCGTCAGAATTTTAAACGTTTCCATGAGGTCCCCTCTCATTCTTCTGAACTCCAGTGAATACAAGCCCAGTTGATCCAGTCTTTCTTGATATGTCAGTCCCGCCATCCCGGGAATCAGTCTGATGAACCTTCGCTGCACTCCCTCAATAGCAAGAATGTCCTTCCTCAGGTTAGGAGACCAAAACTGTACACAATACTCCAGGTGTGGCCTCACCAATGCCCTGTACAACTGTAGCAACACCTCCCTGCCCCTGTACTCAAATCCCCTTGCTATGAAGGCCAACATGCCATTTGCTTTCTTAACCGCCTGCTGCACCTGTATGCCAACCTTCAATGACTGATGTACCATGACACCCAGGTCTCTTTGCACCTCCCCTTTTCCTAATCTGTCAATTTTCAGATAATAGTCTGTCTCTCTGTTTTTACCACCAAAGTGGATAACCTCACATTTATCCACATTATACTTCATCTGCCATGCATTTGTCCACTCACCTAACCTATCCAAGTCACTCTGCAGCCTCATAGCATCCTCCTCGCAGCTCACACTGCCACCCAACTTAGTGTCATCCGCAAATTTGGAGATACTACATTTAATCCCCTCGTCTAAATCATTAATGTACAGTGTAAACAGCTGGGGCCCCAGCACAGAACCTTGCGGTACCCCACTAGTCACTGCCTGCCATTCTGAAAAGTACCCATTAACTCCTACTCTTTGCTTCCTGTCTGACAACCAGTTCTCAATCCATGTCAGCACACTACCCCCAATCCCATGTGCTTTAACTTTGCACATTAATCTCTTGTGTGGGACCTTGTCGAAAGCCTTCTGAAAGTCCAAATACACCACATCAACTGGTTTTTCCTTGTCCACTCTACTGGAAACATCCTCAAAAAATTCCAGAAGATTTGTCAAGCATGATTTACCTTTCACAAATCCATGCTGACTTGGACCTATCATGTCACCTCTTTCCAAATGCACTGCTATGACATCCTTAATAATTGATTCCATCATTTTACCCACTACCGATGTCAGGCTGACCGGTCTATAATTCCCTGTTTTCTCTCTCCCTCCTTTTTTAAAAAGTGGGGTTACATTGGCTACTCGCCACTTCATAGGAACTGATCCAGAGTCAATGGAATGTTGGAAAATGACTGTCAATGCATTCACTATTTCCAAGGCCACCTCCTTAAGTACTCTGGGATGCAGTCCATTAGGCCCTGGGGATTTATCGGCCTTCAATCCCATCAATTTCCCCAACACAATTTCCCGACTAATAAGGATTTCCCTCAGTTCCTCCTCCTTACTAGACCCTCCGACCCCTTTTATATCCGCCTCAACTTTCAAATAACTTTCACAATAAGACTTTGGGGAAGGGAGTGATGTTGTGTATGTATGTAGACCTCACCCAAATGTAAGACTTGCCACTAGGGGGCACACCTGTGGGAGACCTAAAGGTCACCTGTGCACCATGGGGCAAGCAGGTATAAAAGGTGATTCATCATGCTGCTTCCTCACTCTAGAGTCTGAATTAAGAGACCAAGGTGAGAACAGTTTGAGCTTGCGATATAGTCCTGTGAATTTATTCTGAACACAACACACACCTGCTCTTTCCCCACATCACTGTAAAATTTTCACCTTCAAGTGATTATCCAATTCCATTTTGAAATTTACTATTCAATCTGCTTCCACCTCCCTTTCAGGCAGTGCACTTCAGATCACAATACGAACTTTCACGCACAAAAAAAAATGAGCACCGTTGGCATCCTGGAGCGACTGGTGGAGGGAGAAGACTGTGAGAAATTTACAGATCGCCTCGACCAGTACTTGGTGGCCAACAAAATGGATGATGGCGCTGACGCAGTTAGGTGCAGGGCGGTATTCCTCACGGTTTGTGGTCCAAAAATCTATGGCCTCAAAGAATCTGCTCTCACCTGCACGTCCAATGGAAAAGACCTATGAGGAATTGTGTGCTCTGATTAAGGACCATCTCAAACCTAAAGAAGGCATCATTATCTCGAAATATCACTTTTAGATGCATGTTCGTTCTGAGGGCAAGGACGCGGCGGAATTTGTTGCCGACCTGAGACGTCTCGCTGGGCTGTGTAAGTTTGGAACTGCGTTGGA
Source organism: Pristiophorus japonicus (assembly GCF_044704955.1). Lineage (NCBI taxonomy): Eukaryota > Metazoa > Chordata > Chondrichthyes > Pristiophoridae > Pristiophorus > Pristiophorus japonicus. The sequence goes on from NC_091997.1 coordinate 8,546,685, forward strand.
AGACATGCTGCACGACATCTTTGTAATAGGCATAAACCACGAGATGATCCTGCGATCATCACGGTCGATAGTACAAAGCAGATATCCTCGCAGAGTCAGAACGCCAAGGCAAGAACTGTGCACCAGATTGTGTCGTTGGTTGGCAGAGCTGCACCTGGCAGGGCCTACCCGACTGTGCTTGCGAAACCTGCAGCTGCTCCAAGTCCGTCATTGGGCACGAATCTGATTTCACCCTGTTGGCATTGTGGGGGAAATCATCGGCCTCATCAGTGCCGTTTCAGACAGTATATTTGCAGAGGCTATGCGAAAATGGGGCACCCTGTTATGTATTTATGTAGACCTTACCAAATGTAAGACTTGCCACCAGGGGGCACACCTGTGGGAGACCTAAGGCAAGCAGGTATAAAAGGTGATTCACCATGCTGCTTCCTCACTCCAGAGTCTGAATAAAGAGACCAAGGTCACAACAGTGTGGGCTTGTGATATAGTCATAGAAACATAGAAAATAGATGCAGGAGTAGGCCATTCGGCCCTTCGAGCCTGCACCGCCATTCAATGAGTTCATGGCTGAACATGCAACCTCAGTACCCCATTCCTGCTTTCTCGCCATACCCCTTGATCCCCCTAGTAGTAAGGACTACATCTAACTCCTTTTTGAATATATTTAGTGAATTGGCCTCAACAACTTTCTGTGGTAGAGAATTCCACAGGTTCACCACTCTCTGGGTGAAGATGTTTCTCCTCATCTCGGTCCTAAATGGCTTACCCTTATCCTTAGACTGTGACCCCTGGTTCTGGACTTCCCCAACATTGGGAACATTCTTCCTGCATCTAACCTGTCTAAACCCATCAGAATTTTAAACGTTTCTATGAGATCCCCTCTCATTCTTCTGAACTCCGGTGAACACAAGCCCAGTTGATCCAGTCTTTCTTGATATGTCAGTCCCGCCATCCCGGGAATCAGTCTGGTGAACCTTCGCTGCACTCCCTCAATAGCAAGAATGTCCTTCCTCAAGTTAGGAGACAAAAACTGTACACAATACTCCAGGTGTGGCCTCACCAATGCCCTGTACAACTGTAGCAACACCTCCCTGCCCCTGTACTCAAATCCCCTTGCTATGAAGGCCAACATGCCATTTGCTTTCTTAACTCCCTGCTGTACCTGCATGCCAACCCTCAATGACTGATGTACCATGACACCCAGGTCTCATTGCACCTCCCTTTTTCCTAATCTGTCACCATTCAAATAATAGTCTGTCTCTTTGTTTTTAACCACCAAAGTGGATAACCTCACATTTATCCACATTATACTTCACCTGCCATGCATTTGCCCACTCACCTAACCTATCCAAGTCACTCTTCAGCCTCATAGCATCCTCCTCGCAGCTCACACTGCCACCCAACTTAGTGTCATCCGCAAATTTGGAGATACTACATTTAATCCCCTCGTCTAAATCATTAATGTACAATGTAAACAGCTGGGGCCCCAGCACAGAACCTTGCGGTACCCCACTAGTCACTGCCTGCCATTCTGAAAAGTACCCATTAACTCCTACTCTTTGCTTCCTGTCTGACAACCAGTTCTCAATCCATGTCAGCACACTACCCCCAATCCCATGTGCTTTAACTTTGCACATTAATCTCTTGTGTGGGACCTTGTCGAAAGCCTTCTGAAAGTCCAAATACACCACATCAACTGGTTTTTGCTTGTCCACTCTACTGGAAACATCTTCAAAAAATTCCAGAAGATTTGTCAAGCATGATTTGCCTTTCACAAATCCATGCTGACTTGGACCTATCATGTCACCTCTTTCCAAATGCGCTGCTGTGACATCCTTAATAATTGATTCCATCATTTTACCCACTACCGATCAATAGGATCAAACAACTGTACAGGACATCATATGACAACCTTCGCAAAGTTAATTTACTATACAACAGAAGCATTCATGGAAGCTTAAACTACAAAAATAAAAGAAGTAAAGAGACAAAACATATTTACATAATTTTTTCAAAATATCCAAATAAAAAATAGAAGTACCTCCTGCTCGTAATTCTTATGTTCTTATGTAGGAAAGTATTTTCATCAGCAGTGTTAAGGAAAGTCTTGAGTAAGCTCATTAAAATTACTGGCTACACAGTTATCATCCCTCCGCCTGCCCCCCCCGCCCACCCCCACCCCTCACCCCCGCCGGATCAAAACTCCCCCCTGGATCAAAACTCATAAAACTTTTGAGATGGATTTCAAAATAGACAATTCTACTTGAACCTTTGCATGGCAACGTCCTCAAGTCTTCAAGTTGTGTGTAGAATATAATGCAGGCAGCCAACAAACGAACCAAGTACTCCGTGTATTTACGCACATGCACTCCAAACCCATCTTAGTCAGCCTCGCATTCCCCCCCGCCCCCCCCCACCCGTCTGATCCCACCGGAAAGCATCAGCAATCTGAATAAAGCAGAACAGCTTGGCCCAAATATTGGATTACTGAGTCTACTTCAAGGAGCGACTTGGTTCCAATCTCCCATTGCCAGGCGCCTTGCAGCCATGAATCTTCACATGGATATTGGATTTGGAATACATAACCCAGAGAAAAATCAAGATTCAACATGCATACCCCCTCTCTCAGCTTCCAACATCTTCATGAAGACCACATGGAATTGTGCGGGCCACATCGTCTGCATACCCGACACGAGACTCCCAAAGCAAGCGCTCTACTCAGAACTCCTACACGGCAAGCGAGCCCCAGGTGGGCAGAGGAAACGTTTCAAGGACACCCTCAAAACCTCCTTGATAAAGTGCAACATCCCCACCAACACCTGGGAGTCCCTGGCCCAAGACCGCCCTAAGTGGAGGAAGAGCATCCGGGAAGGCGCTGCGCACCTCGAGTCTTGTCACTGAGAGCATGCAGAAACTGTTATGTATTTACCCTTTGCAACCTGTATCACACCACCACCAGAGGGCCTACCTGTTGGGGTCCCAAGGAATCCCAGCATCCCTTGGGAGCACTGTATATAAGCAGGCCACCCACGAGGTACCTGTGGAGTCTTATTAAAGGAGCTAAGGTTACACTTACTCATTGCTCACGGTACTCAGTTTCATCCTTTATTATGAGCGTATCAATTGGCGACGAGATAACGAACAACCGCACGAAAATGCAAAGAACAGTTGGTATCCTGGAGAAGTTCTCGGAAGGGGACAATTGGGAGGCCTTCGTGGAGAGACTTGACCAATACTTCGTGGCCAACGAGCTGGAAGAGGATGAGAACGCTGCCAAACGAAGAGCGATCCTCCTTACTGTCTGAAGGGCAACAATCGGGCCCTCATGAAGAATCTCCTGGCTCCGGTAAAACCAACAACGAAATCCTGTGAAGTATTGTGTACGCTGGTCTGGGAGCACCTAAATCCTAAAGAAAGCGTTCTGATGGCAAGGTATCGGTTCTACACGTGTCAACGGTCGGAGGGCCAGGAAGTGGCGAGCTACGTCGCCGAACTAATGCGCCTCACAGGACATTGCGAATTTGATGCATTCCTAGAACAAATGCTGAAAGACTTTTTTGTGCTTGGCATTGGCCATGAGGTAATCCTTCGCAAACTGTTGACTGTTGAAACTCCGAATCTGAGCAAAGCCATAACGATAGCCCAGGCATTTATGTCCACCAGCGACAACACCAAACAAATTTGGCAGCATAAAGAGGTTTCGGCCAGTGCTGTGCACAAAGTAACGTTGTTTTCAAGCAAGAATACACATGGCAGAACGTACACGCCAGCTGCTGCACGACCACAGATGATCCAGAGTCCGACATCAATCATTAATGCGAGGTAGTTAACATCCTGTTGGTGTTGTGGAGGTGATCATCGGCCCCATCAATGCCGCTTTAAGCACTATGCGTGAAATGGTTGCAGAACAATGGGACACCTCCAGCGAATGTGCAGGCGAGCTGCAAACCCTGCAAACCCCAAAAACCACCATGTTGCAGAGGAAGATCGATCCACTGTGGATCAGGCTGAATTGGAGACTTGTATTGAGGAGGCAGAAGTGTAAGGGGTACACACATTCACCATGAAATGTCCACCAATAATGTTGAAAGTTGAACTGAATGGAATTCCAGTATCTATGGAACTGGACACGGGTGCGAGTCAGTCCATAATGAGCAAAAAGGTCTTCGTCAGGCTGTGGTGCAACAAGGCACACAGGCCCAAGCTCAGCACCAAGCTAAGAACTTACATCAAGGAACTAATCCCTGTAATTGGCAGTGCAGAAGTCAAACTCTCCTATGATGGAGCAGTGCACGAACTCCCACTGTGGATCATGCCAGGGGATGGCCCCACACTGTTTGGCAGAAGCTGGCTGGGAAAAATCCGCTGGAACTGGGACGACACCCGAGCGCTTTCGTCCATCGACGACGCCTCATGTGCCCAGGTTCTGAGCAGATTTCCATCGTTGTTCGAGCCAGACATTAGGAGCTTCTCGGGGGCGAAAGTGCAGATCCATTTGGTTCCCGGTACGCGACCCATCCACTACAAGGCACGGGCAGTACCATATATGATGCGTGAGAAAGTGGAAATTGAGCTGGACAGGCTGCAGCGAGAAAACATCATCGCCCCGGTGGAATTCAACGAGTGGGTCAGTCCGATTGTTCTGGTACTTAAAGGTGACGGCACGGTCAGAATTTGTGGGGACTATAAAGTAACGATTAACCGTTTTTCGCTACAGGACCAGTACCCACTACCCAAGGCAGACGACCTATTTGCGACCCTGGCTGGAGGGAAGACGTTCACCAAGTTGGACCTGACCTCGGCCTACATGACGCAGGAGCTGGAGGAATCTTTGAAAGGCCTCACCTCCATCAACACGCACAAAGATCTGTTCATCTAAAACAGATACCCGTTCGGGATTCGGTCAGCCGCGGCAATCTTCCAATGGAACATGGAGAGCCAGTTAAAGTCAGTTCCTTGCACCATGGTTTTTCAGGTCAACATACTGGTTATAGGTCGGGACACCATTGAGCACTTGAAGAATCTGGAAGAGGTTCTTAGTTGGTTGGATCGTGTGGGGCTCAGGTTGAAACGCTCGAAGTGTGTTTTCCTGGCGCAGGAGGTTGAGTTCTTGGGAAGATGAATCGAAGCAGATGGCGTCAGACCCACCGACGCCAAGACGGAGGCCATCAAGAACGTGCCGATACCACAGAACGTGACGGAGCTACGGTCGTTCCTGGGACTCCTCAACTATTTCAGTAATTTCCTACCCGGGTTAAGCACCCTGCTAGAACCCCTACATGTGCTACTGCACAAGGGAGACGACTGGGTATGGGGGATTTCATAAGAGGCGGCCTTTGAGAAAGCCAGAAATCTGTTGTGTTCAAACAAACTGCTTGTCTTGTATAACCCTTGTAAACGGTTAGTGCTGGCTTGCGATGTATCATCATACGGGGTCGGGTGTGTGTTACAACAGGCTAACGAATCGGGGATTTTGCAACTGGTCGCTTATGCGTCCTTGGATGTCGTGGATGCTTATTCAAAATGGATTGAGTGTGTAATAATGACTATAAGCACGTCCATGGCCACCATCGAAAGCCTACGAGCCATGTTTGCCACGCACGGCCTGCCTGATGTCCTAGTCAGCGACAATGGACCGTGTTTCATCAGTGTTGAATTCAAGGAATTCATGACCCACAATGGGATCAAGCATGTCACATCGGCCCCATTCAAGACCGCATCCAATGGCCAGGCAGAACGGGCAGTTCAGACCATCAAGCAAAGCTTAAAACATGTGTCGGAAGGCTCCCTGCAGACCCGGCTGTCCCGAGTGCTGCTCAGCTACCGCACCAGACCCCACTCACTCACCGGGGTTCCCCCAGTCGAGCTGCTCATGAAAAGGGTGCTCAAAACAAGGCTCTCTCTTGTCCGCTCTGATCTCCATGATCACGTGGAAGGCAGGCGGCATCAACAAAGTGTGTACCATGACCGAGCAAATTTGTCACACGATATTGAGATCAATGATCCTGTGTTTGTACTTAATTATGGACATGGTCCCAAATGGCTCGCTGGCACGGACATAGCCAAAGAGGGGAGTAGAGTGTTTCAGGTCAAATTGGCCAATGGAAGAACGTGCAGAAAACATTTGGACCAAATCAAATTGCGGTTCACCAACAGCTACCACCAACCCAAAGAAGACACCATCAACTTTGACCCTCCAACACACACACCAGTGGCAACCGACATCAAGGTTGACCATGAAGCCAAACTCATCATCCCCAGCAACCTGGTAAGGCCGGCTGCCCAACATCTCAGTGAAGAACTAACCAACTCGCCCACACCCGCATTTGTACCGAGACGATCAACAAGGGAGCGAAAAGCCCCAGATCGTCTCACCCTGTAAATAAGTGGACTATTAACTTTACGAGGGAGTGATGTTATGTATTTAACCCTTTGCAAACTGTATCACACCACCACCAAAGGGCCCACCTGTTGGGAGTCCCAAGGGATCTCAGCATCCCTTGGGAGCACGGTATATAGGCAGGCCACCCACGAGGTACCTGCACTCTGGAGTCTTATTAAAGGAGCTAAGGTCACACTCACTCATTGCTCACAGTACTCAGTTTCATCCTTTATTATGAGCGTATCAGAAACCAAGCGCAGACAGCGGAAGGAGCGTGCGGCAAACCAGATTCCCCACCCACCCTTTCCTTCAACCACTGTCTGTCCCACTTGTGACAGAGACTAATTCTTGAATTGGACGGTTCAGTCACCTGAGAACTCACTTTTAGAGTGGAATTAAGTCTTCCTCGATTTCGAGGGACTGCCTATGATGATGAAGACTATATGGCGAACTTACAGCATCATCTGGAAGGCCACAAAAAGAATTTTAAATGCAGCCATCCAGATTCCAACCCTCACAATCTAACTTCACCGGCACTAACATTGGATGAAGTGACACCTTAGAACCACGTCATTAAAACTATTAAGCTTTTTGGTGGGGTTGTGATAGTTCATATATATGCTTAAAATAACAACTGGCTTTGTTCCAAATCACTATCGGCAAGTCTGGGACGTACGTTCTTCATACATTTATCATTACCGTCACATACCTGTACTCGGTTTCCTCTGATACAGACATAGTCACCTCACCAAATTCCGACCAAAACTGCCAAAAAGAACCAAGTATAAGATGTCAGTGGCAGATTGAGCGGTCGGGAAGGTTTGCTGAGCGTGTGACTGGTTCCAGTGTGTGAGGCCGAGGCAGCTGCTGCTATTTTTGACCCTTGAGGAATGTTTCTGTTTCTAACCCTGCGCTTTCCCGATCCATCTCCTGCCCCGCCTCCCCCGCCGGTGCATTTCCAACAACTGCCCTCCAGCTCGCTCTTTCCATTGGTTCGTCGGCTTGTCCATTATGGAAACTTTCTCCTCGGCTCCTGGCAAAAGTCGAAGCTCTTTATACGTGTCTGCGACATGTAGTCATCGACCGTGCAGTGTCGGGAATCGAGATCGACCGAGGAAAACGTAGAGCTTTCTGTCATTCAAGGAGATGTTTATTGAGCAAGGGCTGTTCAAAGGCTCAGTGGAGCAGTGAAGTTACCCAGCGCCTTCGTGGCGATAATACGAGAACGATCAGCAGTCATAAACTACAAATACATGTTATCCTGTACACGACTTAACATTAATTACTATATATCGTTGCTATTTGCATATCTATTTTTGCCCTTGGGAATTCACTCTGAGAACAGCCATTGAGGAACGAAAATGTTGACCAAGTTATTTGGACAGAAGTGATCCCAGAATTTAATCCATGCATATAATGTGATATAGATACTTAAAAAAAAACTTGTATATAATTAGTGACACTGTTTTTCGTGTCAAAATCATCTCAACTAGAACTCGAAGAATCGTGCTTCATTTTAATATTTTTGTAAATTCACGGCTATCCTTTTTTTAATTCAAGGGATTTAGGCGTCGCTGGCAAAGCCAGCATTTATTACCCATCCCCAATTGTCCGTGAGTAGGTGACATTCTTGAAAGGGAATCACTGGCTTTTTAGCAATGTTACTTTTTCCCATTCCAGGCCAGACGTTCTTAGTGTGTGTTCTGTGAATAGCCAGCCTTGTTGTCAATCACAGCAAATTGTTATATGTCTCTCAGCTCCAATTTCTGGTGAAGTTCATTAGACAGCCTTAAATGCATTCTGGCGGATTTATCCACAAGATGACAAGTTACAGTCGTCTGTTACCAAGGTGACCTTCTTCAATCAGCTGCCAATGGTGATCTTCTCTCCTTCTTCGGCAGTCCCTCGGGGTCGAGGGTGACTTGCTTCCACGCTAACATGAGTTCTCAGGTGACTGATGAGATCAATGGGGGACCTACAGTCTCTGTCACAGGTGGGGCAGATGGTGGTTGAAGGGGCGGATGGATGGCGTGTCCGTGCTTGGGTTGTTGTGCGCTCCTTCCGCTGTTTGTGCTTGGCTTCCGCGTGCTCCCGGTGAAGAGACTCGAGGTGTTTCGGCACCTTCCCGGATGCTTCTCCTCCACTTTGAGTGGTCCTGGGCCAGGGATTCCCAGGTGTTGGCGGGGATATTGCACTTTTTCAAGGAGGCTCTGAGGGTGTCCTTGAAGTGTTTCCTCTGACCACTTGGGGCCCGCTTGCCGTGTCGGAGCTCGGAGTAGAGCGCTTGTTTTGGGAGTCTAGTATCAGGCATGCGGACGATGTGACCCGTCCATCGGAGCTGATCGAGCGTGGTCAATACTTCGATGCTGGGGACGTTGGCTTGAGTGAGAACACTGACAATGGTGGTAGCTGTGGGGGAATCCATGTGCTTAAAGGAGGCGGTGGTGTCAGAAAGCAGACTTAGTTGGAGAAACTTGAAACACAGAACTGTAAGTTCAATGATTTTGTTGTGAATTATGTAATTTGTTTGTGTTTATTATGTTGGAAAGGCGTATCTGAAGTTATTGATAACACAAGATAGCAGCTTGTCAAAATAGGGTTGTCAAAAATATCTTGAATTATTTCATTGCTTTCCAATCTCCTTGTTAGTTGTTTTATTGGTGGCCTTTTGCTGACTGCTCTTACATATGCATCTAAGTTCACCCTACAGCATTATTTTGAAAAAGAGCAGAGGAGTTCTGGTCAATATTTATCCCTCAAATCAACATCACATAAATAGATTATCTGGTCATTATCATATTGCTGTTTGTGGGAGCTTGCTGTGCACAAATTGGCTGCCGTGTTTCCTACATTATAACAGTGACTACACTTCAAAATAAGTACTTCATTGGTTGTAAAGTGCTTTGGCATGACCTGAGTTCATGAAAGGCATTATATTAAATGTAAGTTTTTCTTTCCTTCTATCTCTATCCTTGACTGTCGAGTTTTCTTGCTCCTGCTTTTCATTGGCATATTTTAAATCTCTATAATTGTGAAGTGGTTTCTTTTTCAGAAATATGAAATCTAAGTCAAAGAGTTGGCAGCATGACACAGAAGTTTGCATGAGTGCTACCTGAAGTGTGACAGATGCACATACTTGCTATATGCAAGACTTCTTTATATAGATTTTATCCAGTCTAAGATTATAACAGTGTAAATGATTTGATTGGTACTCCATTTGTTAAGAATACTGCTAGCTACATAGACTACATTATAATCAAGTTTATACAATATGTGTGGCCAATATCACATTGTGATAAATCGCTGTTATCTCACACACTTAGCATACACCTTTTATTCCACTTAGGAACATAGGAATTGCTGGACTAAAAAAGGCCAAGCTCCATCTAGTTCGTCTTCTACTATCCTGGTAGTCGCATGATACAATAATAATGAAGTTATTTATGAATTATTGTAATCAATCTGTATCAATTAGTTTACAACCGACTCAGACATGACGTGAGGAAAACCGCAGTGGTGAAATGCTTTGGGAACCACATGTTCAGTCGCCTGTTTCTTCCAAGTATGCTACACTCACCACATATAGTCTCAAGTCACTCATATATTGTATCCCAAAATGCCATGTTAATTGCATTTTCATTTTTATTCTACTTGTGTGAGATAACTTCAATGGAAACCATTTACCTGTGAGGCACCAGTAGTTGGAAAAAATACGAACAGCTGTGCTCTGGGGCTCTGTCATTATCGCCATAGCAACCCACACAGTCTACTCCACTTTATTCAAAGTTGCTCGATTCAAATTATTTCATAATTCAAATGTTTTTTAAGCACTGAATTCTGACTTTACTGTATTATATAGATTGCTTAATTTATATGATTGCATAATTACATTTTTAACATTTTAAATGACTTTTTAGTAGACTGTGACCATTGTATTCAAACCTCTTGTGCATCTCCCATTTCATTCCTTCACTCCACCTTTGGCGGCCGTGCTTCCAGCTGTCTAGGCCCCAAGCTCTGGAATACTGTCCTAAACCTTTCTGCCTCTCTAACACTCTCTCCTCATTTAAGATGCTCCTTAAACCTAACTCTTTGAACAAGCTTTTTCACCCTCCCTAATATCTCAATACATGGCTCAGTGTCAAATTGTTGTTTGATAATGCTCCTGTGAAGCGCCTTGGGATGTTTTATTACATTATATGTAATATGTGCTATATAAACGCAAGTTGTTGTTGTTTCTGTGGTGAAAGTATCATAAGAACAGTGTACTGATGCTACAACGCAGTATCAGGCAACTGGCTGTAACCCATCACCATAGTAGTAATACTTCAAAGTACCCTGCTGCACAGTGGAGGACCATCCAACCACCATTTATAGAAAGTACATTTATTTTAAAGGTTGCTCTCAGAAACATCCTATAAATTCACTCCAGTACTTGCAGCCCAGTGGACAATGAAAGCTGCACATATACACAGTAGCAGCACAGAACCAGAACAGTATTGGGATCTTTAACTCATTATGCATTTATTTAAAGGCAATATAGAGTATGGAATTTACTAGATCCATGATATATGTGGCTTGAGTGATACTGGTGAACATGATTTGGGAAGCTATCCTTTAAATAATAATTAGAAACTAATGAATGATACAACAAACATCAAAACAACAGAATTCTAAAATGTTATGCCACCTCCCCAAAGATGTGCTGCCGCTACTATTCATCACCTTTAAACAAACTCCCTCCACATCCAACAAGACAAATCAAAATATGTTCTTAATGGTGAGGGAATAAACATGATGAACAAAGGGATTTAGGTGTCCATGTACACAAATTACCAAAAGCTTGTGCACAGGTACAAAAAGTAATCAATAAGGCTAATGTAATGTTGGCCCTTATCTCAAGGGCGTTGGAATCTATGTTCCCCGTCATTTTCTTTGACCCTGTGCGGCCCCTTTAAGGTGTTGTGCAGGCCATTCAAAATAACGCACATGCATGGTTTTTACATTGAAATGCCGGCAAGCTGGCTGCGCAGGTTGCCTGGGGCAGTGCGTCACGCACCCTACAGGGAACACTGGTGGGAATACAAGTGAGGAAGTGATGCTTCAGTTGCACAGAGCCTGCCTCAGACCCCATCTGAAGCATTACGTTCAGTTTTGGGCACCGTGCCTCAGCAAAGATATGTTGGCCTTAGAGGCCAGATTCACCAGAATAATACCTGGGCTTAAATTATAAGGAAAGCTTGAAGAAACTTAGTTTGTAATTTCTTGAGTTTAGAAGGTTGATGGATGAGATAATCGAGATGGTATAAAGGAATTCGATAGGGTAAATACAATTTCCTTTGGAGCAGGAATCCAGAACACGGGGGCATAGCCTTAAAATTAGAGCTATGCCATTTAGAAATAAAATCAGGAAGGACATTTTCACACAAAGGGTAGTGAAAATCTGAAACTCTTCACCCACGCCAAAAGGCTATCGGTGCTGGGTCAATTGAAATGTTAAGATTGAGATTGATAGATTTTTGTTAGGCAAGAGTATAAAGGGATATAGAACAAAGACATGTAAATGAGTTGATGTGCACAGCAGTCGTGATCTAATGGAATGGCAGAACAGGCTTGAGCAGCTCCTGTTCCTATGATTTTCAAGATGTATCTCTGGAGAGATACGGTTCTAAAATTAAGTCATAGATATTGAGGTGTTTTCGGTGTTCAAATAAGCCTCATTTAAAAACAGAAAAAATAGAAACTAATTCAAGATTTCAGACCACACCCTGCGATGTACGCAAAATACTGTACATGGGATGTAATAAGCAAAATGCATCCAACTGTGTTGGCTCTTTTAATTCATTTGAAACAATGCCTTTTGTGAATTATTGGTGTATTTATTTTTCTGATATTTTATCTTCTCTGCTGAAAGCTGCCACTCAGTGTAGTCCCAGAGGTGCCACCAGACCACAATAAGCAGGCATTCTTCACACTGACAAAAAGGAAACGACGTACAATGGCCACTGGCTGTTTGTGGAGGGCCTGCAGCAGCAGCTTAAAAGGCAGTCATCGACTTGAAACGTAAATTCTACCTTCCTTTCTCCACAGATGCTGCGCCTGACCTGCTGAATGTTTCCAGCATTTTCTGTTTTTATTCCAACAATTTCAAGTTTTGCACAGAAAACAAAGCATCTTGATTTATTTTCAGAGCCCAATAAAGTATCTGAAGGTTCTTTATAGTCTCAGAACTTTTTTCTGCTCGTATATAAGTTTTACGCAAGTGTGACAGTTCTTAAAGAGTACAAAATACTGGAGGATTTCCCCTGCGTTATGTACTTTAAATCCTTGCAGAGAATGAGATTTTCCTGGGAACACAGAGAAGACTTCGGGGAGATTCACCCACATCTGTGCCTAGGCGTACTGGATCACCTGGGTGCAGAGAATTTCAGAAAATCGGGCAAGTCAGGGTGCCCGCTTGAAAAGCTACCCAACCACACAGTGTGCCTGGCCAGACCCAGGAAAAGCTCACTCATTTTATCCCGAGGAAAGACCTTTGCGAAAAAATAATGAGGGTAAATGATTTATCGTAAGTGCAGTATACTATTTCCTTCTTTCTTCTCCTGAAGGCTCTGAGGCATACTAGGATACAGTTCCACAGGCATCAACTACCCTTTGGTTCTTCACCCAAGTGACCACTCTTCATTAAGGGAGTCTCGAGAGTGGAGTGCCAGCTGTCTATTCGACTATTGGCAGGAGAGCACCTGGCATCTTTCTCATTCGATGTCTACACAAATACACTTTCCAGCTGGAGTCAGAGGATAGTGATCAGGAGCAGGAATCTCGGCTATATTCCCGCCCCCACTGCCCCAGTGCAGTAGGGCGCCGAGACCATTTGAACTGCCTCAAAACGATTTCTTTGATGTAAAAATTCAATTTCAAAAGATCATTTTACCTGACTCATTAGGCAAATGACAAAGATCTGCTGTGTTGTTTAGAAACGCATGCCTATAAAGTTTATTTTGGAAATGAAGTCAAAAGTTCCACTTGTGCTAAAATATCCTCATTATTATATCTACCATAATTTGGGCCTTAATAGTGCAGTGTAATACTCTGAACTAGCACATATCATCATACTTATATTTTTGATAAATTTATGTAAACAGTCCACAATGAATAGTTTTCAGCCAATTATGTCACAAATGCACATTTCATGTAGCAAAGAACAGATTTTCTTCAAATAAAAAGCTTCCCGTTTCTTTTGCAGTTCGGACTTGCACTCCGAGAAGCTGTGGAATTTCTTGGTCAGTCACTTCAAAAGGCTGTTATGATGTTTTTGCATGGGCATTTTGTTCAGCTTGATCCTCATCCTCTGAGCTGCTGTCAACATCACTTCGATCATCTTTAGACACCTAACCGTTAAGAAAAAAAAATTATCACGTTTTAGATGTTCAACCAACGGTGTTTTATCCTAGGGTTCAGGAATGGATGTTCTAAAATTAGAGATAGTCTGCACCATTTTTCATATATTGGAGGATGATATGGTGATATTAGACTATTGTTTTTGTGTTAATACAATATAGAGTTTTGAATGCATCAAGGCAAAAAGTGGCAGTGCCACTCTGGAGTCAGTAAGCGATCCAACTTTCAACCATACGAAGGGTAAGAGGTCATCTCACACCACCTGGGCTTTGCAGCAGATGCAGTATAACTTCAGTCTGCTGTGAAGCCAGGTTTTTTTAAAAATCCAAGGCATTCCATTATTTGTCCTGTGAGCTTTTAAACTAAAATTTGATTGATTTTAACTTTATTAGAATCATAGAAATTTACAGCATGGAAGGAGGCCATTTCAGCCCATCGTGTCCGCGCCAGTCGACCAGGAGCTATCCAGCCTAATCCCACCTCCCAGCTCTTGATCCATAGCCCTGTAGGTTACGGCACTTCAGGTGCACATCCAAGTTTTTAATAATGTGGTGAGGCTTTCTGCCTCTACCACCCTTTCAGGCAGTGAGTTCCAGACCCCCACCACCCTCCGGGTGAAGACATTTCCCCTCATATCTCCTCTAAACCTCCCCCAATTACTTTAAATCTATGCCTTCCTGGTTGTTGACCCATCTGCCAAGGGAAACAGGTCATAATTTTATACAACTCAATCAGGTCTCCCCTCAGTCTCCTCTGTTCCAAAGATAACAGACCCAACATCTGCAATCTTTCCTCATAGCCAAAATTCTCCAGTCCAGGCAACATTCTTGTAAATCTCCTCTGCACCCTTTCCCGTGCAATCACATCTTTCCTGTAATGTGGTGACCAGAACTGCACACAGTACTCCAGCTGTGGCCTAACCAATGTTTTATACAGTTCAAGCATAACCTCCTTGCTCTTGTATTCCATGCCTCGACTAATAAAGGCAAGTATTCTATATGCCTTCTTAACCACCTAATCTACCTGGCCTGATACCTTCAGGGATCTGTGGACCTGTACTCCAAGGTCCCTTTGTTCCTCTACACTTTTCAGTGTCGTACCATTTAATGTGTATTCCCTTGCCTTGTGACCCCCCCCAACCTGCGAGAGAAACAGCTCCGCAGGTCGGGAAGTAAAAGAGCTGTAGCGGTGTACCACTTCAAACTTCAGCGCGAACTGCTCCAAGTACGCGATGATTTTGAGATGGGCGACTGGGTGACGTCATCAAAACCCTGGTCGCCATTTTGGTGCATGGGCAGGAACATCGGCAGGGCCCATGTACAGAGGAGTGGGAAGGTCGGGGCGGTTAAGTGGCGAGTGTTTGTGGCGAGATGCGGTGAATGTTTGTGGCGGAGGAGCGGCGAGCGGTCGTGGTGGAGGTGCGACAGATGAGGGTACGGGGCCCAGAAGAGCCGAGGGCCCAGGGGCAGCACGGGGCCAGCCCACACTGCGATATGTGTGCGCACTAGGTCCGTGCTGCAGAGCAGGTCTCCAGTCGTCCTGGTTAACCCTTGTCACTGGATAAAGGCCTAGCTCCGTCGAGTCCGTGTGGTGGCTGATGTGCAACGATCACCACACGTTAAAAAAAAAAATTCGCGCACAGGCATCTTCCACCCCTTCAACTGGAGTTCAGGACTGGAACATCGGGTCCTTCATCGAAACACCTGTGAACTCATGGAAGCAAGTCACCCTCGTTCGAGAGACCGCCCATGATTGATTGATGATGATAGACCTCCCCAAATGCATTACCTCACACTTATCCAGATTGAATTCCATTTGCCACTGTTCTGCCCACCTGCAGAGTACATTGATAGCTTCCTGCAGTCCACAGCTTTCTTCTTCATTATCAACCACACAGCCTATTTAGTGCAATCTGCAAACTTCTTAATCATACCCCCAATATTCAAGTCCAAGTTATTAATATATATCACAAAAAGCAAGGGACCCAGCACTGAGTCCTGCGGAATCCCACTGGATACAGCCTTCCAGTCAGAAAAACATCCATCAACCATTACTCTTTGCTTCCTGCCTCTGAGCCAATTTTGGATCGAACTTGCCACTTCACTTTGCCCTGGATCCCATTGGGCTTTTACTTTCGTGACCAGTTTGCCATGTGGAACCTTATCAAAAGCTTTGCTAAAATCCATATACATTGCCCTCATTGAATTTTTCAAGGAGATAACCAGGAGGGTCAATCAAGTTAATCAGACATAACCTTCCCTTAACAAATCCATGCTGACTATCCTTGATTAATCCATGTCTTTCCAAATGAAGATTTATCCTGTCACTCAGGATTTTTCCCAATAATTTTTCCACCACTGAGGTTAGGCTGACTGGCCTATAATTACTCGGTCTATCCCTTTCTCCATTTTTAAACAATGGTACAACATTAGCATTCCTTTAGTCCTCTGGCACCATGCCTGTAGCCAGAGAGGATTGAAAAATGGTCAGAACCTCTGCTATTTTCTCTTTTGCATGCAGGTTGGCATGCAGGTGCAGCAGGCGGTTAAGAAAGCAAATGGCATGTTGGCCTTCATAGCAAGGGGATTTGAGTACAGGGGCAGGGAGGTGTTGCTACAGTTGTACAGGGCATTGGTGAGGCCACACCTGGAGTATTGTGTACAGTTTTGGTCTCCTAACCTGAGGAAGGACATTCTTGCTATTGAGGGAGTGCAGCGAAGGTTCACCAGACTGATTCCCGGGATGGCGGGACTGACCTATCAAGAAAGACTGGATCAACTGGGCTTGTATTCACTGGAGTTCAGAAGAATGAGAGGGGACCTCATAGAAACATTTAAAATTCTGACGGGGTTAGACAGGTTAGATGCAGGAAGAATGTTCCCAATGTTGGGGAAGTCCAGAACCAGAGGTCACAGTCTAAGGATAAGGGGTAAGCCATTTAGGACCGAGATGCGGAGGAACTTCTTCACCCAGAGAGTGGTGAACCTGTGGAATTCTCTACCACAGAAAGTTGTTGAGGCCAATTCACTAAATATATTCAAAAAGGAGTTAGATGAGGTCCTTACTACTAGGGGGATCAAGGGGTATGGCGAGAAAGCAGGAATGGGGTACTGAAGTTGAATGTTCAGCCATGAACTCATTGAATGGCGGTGCAGGCTAGAAGGGCCGAATGGCCTGCTCCTGCACCTATTTTCTATGTTTCTATGTTTCTATGTTTCTTAATAGCCTGGGATACATTTCATCCGGGCCTGGGGATTTATCCACTTTCAAAGCTGTTAAGCCCCTTAATAGTTCTTCTCTCACTAGGTTTATCTCATCTAATATTTCACACTCCTCCTCCCTCATTGCAAAGTCTGCATCGCCCCTCTCATTTGTGGAAACAGATGCAAGGTATTCATTAAGAATCATATCCACATCCTCTGCCTCCACACACAGATTAACTTTATGGTCTCTAATAGGCCCCACACTCTTTCTCTAGTTATCTTCTTGCTCTTAATGTATTTATAAAACATCTTTGGGTTTTCCCTGATTTTACTTGCCAACATTCTTTCATGCTCTCTCTTCACTTTCCTGATATCTTTTTTAATTGCACCCCTGCACTTCTTATACTGCCCTAGATTTTTGACAATATTGAATTCTTGTCATAAGCTTCCCTTTTATTCTTTATCTTACTCTGTGTGGCCCTTGACATCCAGGGGCTCCAGATTTGTTAGTTCCACCTTTTTTGTTTTAAGGGAACATACTTGCTCTGAGCCCTCAGGATCTCCTCCTTGAATGCCTCCCACTGCTCTGACACTGATTTACCATCAAGTAGCCGTTTCTAGTCCACTTTGGTCAAATCCCATCTCAGCTCAGCAACATTAGCTTTACCCCAATTGAGAATTTTTTTTCCTGGTCCACCTTTATCCTTCTCCATAATTACCCTAAATCTTACTGAATTATGATCACCAGAACCAAAATGCCCTCCCCACTGATACCCTTTCCAATTGCCTCGCTTCATTTCCCAAAACCAAGTCCAGAACCACCCCTGCCCTTGTTGGGCTTGTTACATACTGGCTAAAGAAGTTCTCCTGAATGCATTTTAAGAATTCCGCACCCTCTGTACCATTTACACTACTTTTTTCCCAGTTAATATTCGGGTAATTGAAATCCACCACTACTACAGCCCTATAATTTTTGCACTTTGCCCACATATATGTTCTTCAATCTCCTTCTGACTGTTTGGGGGTCTATATTACACTCCCAGTAGTGTGATTGCCCCTTTTTAGTTCTTCAATTCAACCCATATGGCCTCATTTGATGATACTAAAAACATCCCAATAGTGGATAATCAAGGGGTTATAGGGAAGGAGGAACTCAATACAATCACTATCACTAAAGAAATAGTACTTGGTAAAATAATGGAACTAAAGACGGACAAGTTCCCTGGACCTGATGGCTTGCATCCTAAGGTCTTAAAAGAAGTGGCTGTGGAGATAGTGGATGCATTGGTTGTGATCTATCAAAATTCCCTGAATTCTGGGGCGGTCCCGGCGGATTGGAAAATCGCACATGTAACACCTCTATTTAAAAAAGGAGGCAGACAAAAAGCAGGAAACTATAGACCATTTTGCCTAACATCTGTTGTTGGGAAAATGCTGGAGTCCATTATTAAGGAAGCAGTAGTGAGATATTTGGAAAAGCATAATTCAATTAAGCAGAGTCAGCTTGGTTTTATAAGAACATAAGAAATAGGAGCAGGACTAAGCATTTGGCCCCTCGAGCCTGCTCCGCCATTCAATAAGATCATGGCTGATCTGATCATGGACTCAGCTCCACTTCCCTGCCCGCTCCCCATAACCCTTTATTCCCTTATCGCTCAAAAATCTGTCTATCTCCGCCTCAAATATATTCAATGACCCAGCCTCCACAGCTCTTTGGGGCAGAGAATTCCGTAGATTTACAACCCTCAGAAGAAATTTCTCCTCCTTTCAGTTTTAAATGGGCAGCCCCTTAATCTGAGACTATGTCCCCTAGTTTTAGTTTCCCCTATGAGTGGAAATATCCTCTCTGCATCCACCTTGTCGAGACTCCTCATTATCTTATAAGTTTCAATAAGATCACCTCTCATTCTTCTGAACTGCAATGTGTATAGGCCCAGCCTACTCAACCTATCTTCATAAGTCAACCTCCTCATCTCCGGAATCAACCTAGTGAACCTTCTCTGAACAGCCTCCAATGTAAGTATATCCTTCCTTAAATACGGAGACCAAAACTGTACTCAGTATTCCAGATGTAGCCTCACCGCTAGCTTGTACAGTTGTAGCAGGACTTCTCTGCTTTTATATTCTATCCCCTTTTCAATAAAGGCCAACATTTCATTTGCCTTCCTGATTACTTGCTGTACCTGCATACTAACTTTTTGTGTTTCATGCACAAGTAACCCAAGTCTTTCTGTACTGCAGCACTTTGCAATTTTTCTCCATTTAAATTATAAGTTACTTTTCTATTATTTCTGCCAAAGTGGATAACTTCACATTTTTCCACATTACACTCCATCTAAGTGCCTACTCACTTAGCCTGTCTATATCCCTTTGCAGATTTTTTGTGTCCTCCTTATTACAAGAGAATTTGAGTACAAGAGTAAAGACATCTTACTGCAATTATATAGGGCCCTGGTGAGACCGCATCTGGTGTATTGTGTACAGTTGTAGTCTCCTTAGCTAAGGAAGGATATACTTGCCATTGAGGGAGTGCAACGAAGGTTCACCACACTGATTCCTGGGATGGGGACATTGTCCAATGAGGAGAGATTGAGTAGACAAGGCCTATATTCTCTAGAATTTAGAAGAATGAGAGGTGATCTTATTGAAACATACAACATTCTTACAGGGCTTGAAAGGGTAGATGCAGGGAGGATGTTTCCTCTGGCTGAGGAGTCTAGAACCAGAGGTCACAGTCTCAGAATAAAGGATCAGCTATTTAGTACTGCGATGAGGAGAAACTTCTTCATTCAGAGGGTGGTGAATCTTTGGAATTCTCTACTCCAGAGGGCTGTGGAAGCTCAGTCTTTGAGTATATTCAAGTGAAAGAAAGCAGACCTACAGACAACTGAAGGCCGAGGTCCAATGAAAAACTTGTGACCTAAAGAACAAATGGTGGGTCAAGAAAGAGCAGGAGATCCAGCATCTCGCTGACAATCACGATATGCGTGGATTTTTTTAGCACAGTCAAGTCCACCTACGGCCAAGCACTCCAGGTCTTATTCCACCGAGAGCCAAGTATGGAGAGGTGCTCATCAAGGACAGAGAGCCAGTCAGTGCCTGCTGGAAGGAGCACTTTGGAGGATCTTCTCAACCAAGATTTTGGGCTAGAATTTCCTATCAGCCCGCCAGCGCCCGATCGCTACCCAAAAGACCGCTAAGACTGGGAAGATTATCGCCGGCGCAAACTTCCCCCCCACAAAATTTTTAAATCCGCTAAGGGAAAAAACATGGGCCTTGCACCCCCATTCTGGGTGAGAAAGTGCAATTTAGGGTCGATTGGGCGGTTCTTAAACAAAATGGACGAAAAATTTAGAAATCAATAAAAATTTACCCTGAGGCTGCGGGTTGGGCCTTGTTCTTCTAGGTGGTAGAGGTCGCAGGTTTGGGAAGTGCTGCCGAAGCAGTCTTGGTGAGTTGCTGCAATGCATCTTGTAGAGGTGAGAGTTCCACAACTGAGTGACTCTGACCCATGAAATGAGTTTGGATGTCTCAACCAAGTTCCTAGCATATGTGGGTCTTCATGTTACTTGGCAATCTCACTAAGAGACCTGGTGTGGGTGAATGAAAGACTTCACACTGGTACAGTTGGGTGTGGTCTTTTGAGGATGAGGTTGAGAAAAATTGTTGAGGCAGAGTAAAGGGCGTTTTCGTTAATCCAGACAATAGGAGACAAAAATGGAAAAAAGTATTCCATTTCCCAATACAGTCATTACAGGTCATTGGGGGCACATACGTTTACTCCTTCAAAAAAGAACAATGACAAGCTCAGAGGTTCAATGAAGTCATGTTTTTATTGTCTGGCTCCCTAATGGTAATCCATTGAAAATTATAAACTCAATAGTATCAAGAGAAAACAGGTTTACCTTTCCTTTATGAAATGCTTTAAACACCATACGAATGATTAGATAGGACCAATAGATGTGCATAATCTGCAGTGTGATGAGAAGAAGATTTATGAAGCCCCAGGTTTTGTATGGTCCGATGATCTCCCAGCTTTCAAAAAACACAGACCTGATACTCCTGTAAAACAACCAGAAACGCATCACTGGGTTAAAGAGTCACAGGAGTAATAATCAAAAATGTGATCAAATTTGAATCATAGTGTAAATGAGGTTGATTTTTGTCTTCACCACTTGTCCGTTATAGATTTATTGAAATCAATGGAATAAAAATCAGGCGCGATCTCTAAAGGACAGGCAATCTGCCCTGCCAGATTGTAGCCAGGCAGTGAAGAAGAAAATCCAAGCCAATTAGTTGGTCCTCATTACCCATAGGATAAAAAAAGTAGACATAGCTGAAATCCATATTCGGTCCCAATGAGACTGCTAACTCCAAATTAGGCTTACTTACCAGTGACACCTGGAAAGAATTATGCATTAAATTACTCAAAACTAGCTTTAATACATTCTATCTTTTTGCTAAAATCAGCAAAGACAAAAATTACATCCCCAGATGCATTTTTTGGAGAGAGGCAAATGTTTGGCAGAAATGGTTTGGAAGACTTATGTGGCTTGTTGGGCCTAACGGCCTTTTTCTGCTCCTAAGGAATGTTTATGTCCTTTTCGTATGAGGACAGATGCTTTGCATTCCTTTTCCACTCTTGTACAGACCTCTTGCCACCTCAGCTGCTGAGAGCATGGGATCGATAGCCACAGACTTCTTTGCAACAGTTGCTCAAAAGACATGCACCTTAAGCAAGGAATGGCAAAAGCTTCATAAAATGGAGCACCTCGTTAGCAGTAACACTGAGAACCAGTGATACTCGGGCAAGTGAGTTTATGTGATAGGCAGTCCTGGAAATTGAACTTCTGAATTTCAGCTTTGCAATCAAAATCTTCAAATAAATTTGGGGCCATTTTTAAATTTCACCCCCTCTGCATGAAAGCTAGAAATCTGTCAGAGCACAGGAAAAGCAAATCAATATGAACCCTTTCCTCTTCAATGACCCGGAACAACACATCAGTCATACACAGCTCCTGCTCCTAGCCCCGGGGAATGTTTAATCCACCGCAGCTCGCCTTTCCATATGGCTGGCTTAGTTGCGAAAGGGGATAATTTCCTCTGTTCGTTATTTGTAATGAAATTGTAAACCGGTTCTTTATACACAAGATTAAAATTCACTACAAACAGCAAAGAGAGTTCCTGTATGAAACTTCAAAATTTTTTATGTATTGTTACTTTCTCATTCCAAAATGGATTTGCAACAGTTAACCTAAGTAGGCGGTATCTCCATTGCAATGTCATATGACAACTATTATTTTGTTATTGATATTTTTTTTTTTTAATTTGGACATATCCCAATTGTTTATGAATTTCAGCTTCACTGACAAAAAGCAATTTTTACAAACTAGTTAAAAATAATAAATATTTTTTTTGGCTATTTCTAACAGTGCGCATTCCTTCATCCAAACTATATAACAATCTTTGGCTGGGGGACAGCAGTGGACAACTTGTGTTATAACAGCTTAATGTGCTTGTCTGAAGTCCCTCTCTCTACTATCACAGTGGAGGTGCCAGCTCAATTATTTTATAATTGGCCCGGATTTTGCACTGGGTAATGATGGCGAACTGTGGGCGTTCGTTGTCATTACCCCTCTGAAACTGACTGTAACATCGGGATTTAGCGCATGCGCATTTAAGTGGGGAAATGCTAAAGTTGCGGTCAGCCATTCCCTCCCCGACACGCTGCACTGTGGACCACCCCCCCATAACCATAGCCGGCAATCAGTGAAATCAGTTGAACTGACAAAAACTTGAGCTTTTCCGATCCAATTGCGTTGTTAAACACCCCATTAAAAATTAAGCCTCGTTGGAATAGGTGCAACTAGGGTTTTAATAGCGTATTGACTGCTGAACAACCATTCTAAACCTGAAAAACAAATTTTATATTTGTGTAATGTCAAATTTCTCCATGATCGAACATTATTAGATTTTTTTAAATAATGAAAAACAAAATATTTTTATGTTTGTTTTATCATTTTCAGCTTCTACATTAATCCCGTGTATGTCCTAATCTTTATTTCGCTCTCTGTTAAAATTTTAAGAAGTGAATTGAATCAGTGCTTTTTATTTCCTGGATTGCTGTCTGAGAATTCTTCAATGTGACTTGCTGCTTAGACAGCTTGATGATGTCATTGCTACATTGCACTGGCGATATCCTATTGACAGCACTACAATCAATTTAACGTCGTTTTCGTGGTCAACAGCAGCTGACCGCAAATTCCAGGCTACTGTTAATGCCGCCACCAATATAACAAGAGAAGGGAATTTCAGATCAATCCATTGAGCATTCATCTGCAAATGTGGATATATTGGCCCCAAGTTTCCACATGATTTGCTCCTGATTTTTAGGAGCAACTGGTGGAGAACGGAGTATCTTAGAAATCGGAATTCTCCACATTTAAGTTTTCTGCAGTTCTAGTCAGGTAGAACAGTTTCACTTTTGAACAGAATTTTTTTTTCAAAAGGGGGCGTGTCCGGCCACTGACGCCTGATTTGAAAGTTTCCACAGTGAAAACGTACTCCAAACTAACTTAGAATGGAGCAAGTGAAGATTTTTGTAGGCTTGAAAAAACCTTGTCTACACATTAAAAAATCAGGCGCAGTTACAAATTAGGCGTCGGGAACGAGTTGAGGGGGGGGAGAGGGGGGGGGAAGGGAAGTCATTACATTCTACAATAAATCCTTAGTTATACTTATACAAATATTATACAAATAAATCCAACCCGAATAAAAATTTATAAACAAAGAAAAGATTAAATAAACCATGTTCCCACCTGTGTGAAAGTGCTTCAGGCAGGCCTTTCAGGCAGCGGTTTGCTGTTGGGTCCGACCGACGGCGGGCGTGCGGGGGGTGGGGGGAGGCAGGGAGAAAGCTGCAGGAAGCCTCAGAACTTGAGGCAGCCGTTTGCCGTCGGGACCGACGGACGGCAGGGGGAGAAAGCTGCAAGAAGCCTCAGTGCTGATCATGGAAGGGCAATGTGGTTTTATTAAAAAATGTTAAAAATTGAACAGCTACAAAGAATTTGAATAGTCTCAAACAAGTGCATGTGTCCCGTTTATCACAGTCTATCTTGAATTACAGAATGCACTCCCTCACACACAGAAATATCAAGAAAATTAAAATGCAAGCCTTTGCAAGGGTTCAATAAACAAATTTTCACTTTTTCTGCAGCACTTTTTAAAATGGCCGAGTGCCAATGTTTCCTTCAGACTGCGCGTGCGCGAACGCTCCAACGCGCACGCGCAGGGTTGCCGGCACAAAAAAAAAAACTCATTTAAATTGTACCCGCCCCCTCCTACTTACAAAATCGGCGCAACTGGTAGACTCCGCCCCCTGGGCGCCACGCCAAGCTGACATCGAGCTGCAAAGCACTCGAGAATAGCGCTTTTTTTTTTTTAGGCGCCGTTTTCGGCGCAAAAAACGGGCGCCCAGCTCGGAGGGGCGCCTGTTTTTGCCGCGTGTGGAAACTTGGGGCCCTAAAGTGGAATATTTAGTATTTTGGACTTCTCAAATTCAATCTATTTAAATCCAGTGAACACTTTGTCTTTTATATCCTTTTGCCCTTTCTACAAGACCATTTTAACCAAAAAGAAATGCAGCCCCTTGCTTTCACTAAGTTGGTAACAGTGACATGGAACTTGGGCTGCACAAATCAAGAAGGCTTGATTCCCAGTGTGTGCGGAGTTAGCTAGACAGACAAGGTTGTTTTCAGCCTTGACCGCTGAAAAATAGGTGTGTGCGCACATTGGGCGAGATCTGGAGCAGGCACGGCTTCGATGTGCTGCGTGGTCAAATAATCTGCTGACATTCACGGTCCAGGCTCATACACAAAGAATGAACCTTTAGTTGAGGTATCATAGAGTAACTGGAGTTTGTGGAACCATATCCCAACAGGAGTCAACACCCTCAAGAGACAAGGAGAAAAACAACATATAACCAGAAAAAAAAGGCAACCACTTCATTGGAAAATCTTGCCTCTCCTTGGCAAACATAGAAATTTAGCTTATCTATGCAAAGTTTCGGAGGATGTTACTTACATGATGGGGTATATTACCAGACGGGTCACGATGAAGACCACAGCAAACATCAAGAAGAAGATGTTACAGATGTTTTGCCATTTAGCATAGTTTGCCATTTTAGCAAGCTAGATTTAAACATAACAGTCATTAGTGTCCTGAATTTATAAGAAAGGAAAATTGCCCATGACATGTATATACACATGTAACTTGCAGGAAGTAGCCATTCAATGGGCAAGTTATCCATATTCCTTTTGTAAATCATGAAACACTATGAAAGAATGCATGTTTCTAGAGAAGCTAGGAGTTGCCATTGTCTCTAGCCAGATGACATTATTTACACACTTAAACCCAGTGGGTAGCTTAGTCAACTAACTAAATGGTTTTCAGTATTGTTTACGGATAGTGCAGAACTCAACACTACAAACTGTTTGCCAGAAATGTAAGGAGTTTTCTCACTTCAAGTGTTAGTGAGGCATTCACTAACACGTAAAGATGCAAATAATATACTCTCAGACAGAGAACATGGGTTTTGCACCTAATCTATAAATGATTCAATGGTGCCATTTTTCAGTTTTTCAGCTGCCTCCCTTTCTATTGGACCACTTATACTACACTACACATTTTAGGTTGGTACAACACAGATGTAAAAGTTGCAGTTATACAACTGAATGAAGTTGCTGATGTAAAGGCACATTGAATTTTCGTAAGCAATGTGAGACCAATCTGAGAAAGTAGTTTCACATCAACTGCAGCATAACTGAAATCTATCCAAGGTTTACACATGCTGCCTTCAAGACTAAATGAATTGACAGAGGGTAAAAAATGATATTCAGCAAATGTAGTTATGTGCAGGACTGGATGAATCTTAGGTATGCTCTCAGAATTCCCCTAAAGTTATGTTACTCACTATATTGTAGTTGATGGGATTATTCTCTTGACTCTGTCACCATTACCCAGAGGTTCCCTAGGTACTCTTTCCCCCACTGTGTTCCTTCTTCAGATCAATAATCTCTCAACTCATCATCCAACTTATCCACCTTTTTGCTGATGCTCACACTATATATTCATTAATTTCTAACATTTTGTTCTTCATTTATTGACATTCATCTATCTCCTCTATCCTCAACTGGAACGTCCACATCTCCTCCATTGTGAAACATGCCTCCAAGACGCTTGGTTTAATCTTTCTTCATAAAACAAATCAGGCTCGCATTGAAATGATATAACAAAAAAAATGTTAAAGCTAAAAGAGTTGGACAAGAAATGAATTAATTTTGGTGGAATGAAGAGACCTTGCTCAGACTAATTGGTTGAAAAAAAAAAGCAGATCAAACAATGGTCCCGTAATGACACATTTAAAAATGGGTTGGACAAAGGACAGCTTAAATATCATTCTGTAAGTGTACAAGAGAGTCTATCAGAGACTGGGGTATTATAGATAGAGATGTCAGAGCAAAGGTAAGGTTTTTAAAAAGAGACATCTGATAAATGTAAGGATGATAATACAAAAGAAGAGAAATATAAAAAGTATAAAAGGGAAATAAAAGGGAGATGAGGGAGGCTAAGAGAATATGAAAGAAGTTTGGCAAACAACATAAAA
The DNA here is from genome assembly GCF_044704955.1 of Pristiophorus japonicus. Taxonomy (NCBI): domain Eukaryota; kingdom Metazoa; phylum Chordata; class Chondrichthyes; family Pristiophoridae; genus Pristiophorus; species Pristiophorus japonicus. Next base: position 8,573,335 of record NC_091997.1, read on the forward strand.
GGAAATACCAAGGGCTTTTATGAGCAGATAAGAAGTAAAAGGATAGTGAAAGACAAGGTGAGGCTGCTTAGAGATGAAAGGGCCATAACGTACTTGAAAGAGATGGAATGGCAGAAATGCTTAACAAGTATTTTGCCTTGTTTTTACAGCGAAGTTGAAAGTTAAGTTAATTGAAAGTAGGAATATCTGAGGCCGACAGGGAAACACTACTACTGGAGATAAATATTTAAAAGTGAAATTATACTTAAAAAGAAAGCTAATAGAACCAAAAGTAGCAAAGCTGCCAGGCCCAGACGGCATACATCCCAAAATATTGAATTAGGTTGGGGAAGACATAGCAGAAAGACCAACAATATATTTTTCAAAAATCTTTGGAAATTGTAATTCTGTCAAAGGACTGGACAGTGGCAAATGTTACATCCATGTTCAAGAAAAGTGACAGGGATAAGGCAGAAAGTTATAATAGAGTTAATCTTACCACGGTTATGCATGGGTAACCTTCTAGGGGTAGATCTTGACTTTGTGTAATAGTGTAAAACAGGTGATAGTGAGTTGGCAGTGCATTTAAATCTCTCACAATTTTTATGACTTCAATGGAGATGTAAAATGGGTGAGATGCAAAATGGACTATCACCCCGTATTGCACAAAGTCAAGATCTACTCCCTCGAATCCATAATATGGGATAAAATTGGTGAACACTTAGAAATGTAGGGCTAACTCGGGACAGTCAGATTGATTTATAAAAGGACAGGTCCTTTTTAACTAATTTAATTGAATTTTTGATGGAAATCAGTGTCTATTAAAGGGAATATGGTGGATGTTGTGTATATGGATTTTCCAAATGCAATTGCATAATGTGTCATGAAAATTATCCTGAGAGGATATGTTATCTTAAAATTAAAGCCCACATTTCCCTTTGGAGAATTACGAAATATGGTACTTTCTATTCAGGACTACAAGTGCCTCTCACTCTTCCAGAGTGGCATGGTGCCACTCTGATTTTCTCACTGGCATTGTGCCCATTAAAGGCCACATGCCTCAACTATTTAAGTGACACCATTCCACCATTTGGGATGGGCTCCACAATCCTACACTGCTACACTTTTGTGGCAGAGCACTGACCCTGCAATTTGGGGATTAATTAACTTAGGTGAGAGTGCAGTTAGAAAAGACCATGGAAGGGGAAGGGAATAGTAACTTTTCCACACAAAAAGTGTCATTAGAACATAGTCTGCTTTACTACAGGTGACTTTGGGACAGAAACATCACCTTGTTTAAAAACAGATTGAATAAGTATTTGGAAAGGAAGAATAGAAAGAATATTGGGAGAGGGATTAGAATAGACAGGACCAGTTGATGAGCAAATATCGGCCCAGGAGAATGAGTCAAATGGCTGCCTTCTATGTTGTCATTTCTAACGATTAAAAAAAAATACAATACCTTCAATTTAGCCAAATGGAAACAGACACCTGGGACCTGGTTACAGTCATTTAGCTATTGAGCCAAATACATTTGAAGCTGCCATTTTAAACAACAGTTTTGAAGAGCTGTTTTCATCACTCCATTAGACTGTAAGTGATACGGGTGTGTAATGTATATTATTTGTGGCAGTATCTATAGCGTAACTATGGAAAGCTGTGGCTTAGCAGAAACATTAATGGATTATGAAATGCTCCATCTTCAATGCCTATTTCTTACACCTACCTCTAAAACAATGTCAGCTGCATCATGCAAGAGGAGAATAATGCTCCCTGTCCGTGTCATGTTGGCAACATAAGCGATTGTAAGCAGCAGAATGGTGACGTGATGATGGACACACATGACAACAAAATCCTAAAGACAAAGAAGTGAAAGGTAACCCAGATTATTTGGATCTTAACTCTTTCCAGTACACTCATAGGATAGTCAGTTGGCTCAGTTCCCACTAATAATGTAATAGGCTGTAGATTGCAGCCCCAGCTTGTGCATAATACTCTTGCTCTCGGGTTAGATGAGTCAGAGTCCCATACCAGGAGCTTGAGCACATTATCTAGATTGACACTCCAGTGTAGTACTGAGGGAGTGCTGCATTGTTCGAGTTACCGTCTTTTGGAACTTCCTTAGAATTGTAATCACTAATTACAAAATCTCCTCAGATTGCTGTCGATGTTCATTTGATCACTACTAACCTACCAATTTTTCCCATCCCTCAGTACATCATTCCAAATAGTGCAATGAACCAGAACTAGAGGGTAGCATTCCACACTTTCGGTGGTGGAGTTGGGGAGTGTTAAAAGGAATGGGAAGAATAAGCACTAAAGTTCAAAGTACAGCATTTGAATTTTTTTTAAATCCCAAAGCTTAAGACGTTTTTATTTGACAGAATTTGTTTGCTCAATTTTTGCTTCTTCTTTCCCCCGTCCCAATTTTCTCTCTCCCCACCGCCGTCCCATCCTCCGCCCCACCCCCAGCCCACTCCATCCCTCCCCCGCCTCCTGAAAGCAGTGACTTGGCAGGATATAGTTTGACAGGCGCCACACTTGTCCAGTAATTTACTTAAGTGTGAGCCTTATCAGTGATGCCTGGATTGTCTAATTGGGGCCTATTGTGAGTGGGGGCAGGACTTTCACTTGCCATGGAGTTGCCCTCTGACCCCGACCAAACCTCTGGTCCCAAGGTCATTAACATACTAGAGACATAAAAGCTTAGCTGCATGCTAAGCTTGCTGTAGTCTCAGAATTCATTGAATAAGGATGGGAGGAGGCTCAAGTGGAGGGAGCATAAACGCCGGCATGGACTGTTGGGCTGAATGGTCTGTTTCTGTGTCGTATATTCTATGTAGTCTCAAAGGTCCCAGCAAAATTGTTAAAATTCCCTCACCTCCCACAATTTGTCTATCCATAGCACATGGCCTTGCTGCCAGCATCAGTTTTGTGCTCCCCTCATCTACCCGCTAAACACCGGATCCCTGGCCCCAACAGGTGGACCTTCACATCCAGCTGACACAAATGCCAGAAATATCCTGGAGGGCATATTTTTCTCATTGGCATGTCATTTACATGCACCCATTTACATACAGTGGGTTTTTCTGCTGGACTTGCCCACCAGAAGATGGCGGGATGGTGGGGAGGAGACGTGGGGAGGGAATACAGGAATGGGACACGCCATAGTTTGTCCCTGGGCAATTTGTCAGCCCCATCCGCTGGAAAAGCTGGTGGGACTGTGGCTGGAAAAATCGAACCTTGAGTGCCAGCGGGATACTTGACCGTGATGGAATTACACAGCAAGATCTAATCCTGGCTTCACCTGATGTCTGTGCACATGCAGTTTCCAACAAGAATCACTACAATGATCAGCAGCAAGAATCCTGCCTGCCTTTCCTCCTCCAAAATCCAGAGTCATTGAGGTGAATTTGTGTCACTGCTGAGCTCTGCTAAGTCAGAACAGGCACTCCTAGCCTATACTGCTCAGCACCACGCTGGAATATAGTCAAACACAATTCTTTAAATAGAATCATAGCAAACAACTTTATTTTGAGGATGGCACTGAAGTTATAGATATATGTAGGACCATTCCATCTGTGTGGAGACATGGTCAGATTGCAATGTTTATTCGATCATTTGTGGTAAAATCCAAGTCCGTAGTTTAGGTTCTCTAGACATGAAAGTGCTGCAGAGGGCTGTGAATGCATTGCGGGGACTATCCATGTGTCACTTCTAGTCCGCACGCTGTCGAGGGAGGAGCTTGTAAGCCTGTGACGTGTCACCTGCAGAGAGGAACCTTGGGACTATGGTACATGCAGTGAGGGATGTACACGAGAGGGCAAGTGCTACAAAGATCAGTGGTTGTGCTAGTAATCGGATCTTTCTTTCAATAGAAAGTATGTTTTATGATGCATTCCTGACTTTTATTTCATATTTTCATTCTTTTATTCAATTCCATGAGGTTCCATGGTACGCATTTTTGTGCGCTTCAGGAAAACCCCCCAATAGTTCATTGTTCAGATTAGAAGATAACACCCATCACAAACAACTTTGATTACTTGTGGGTTCAAGTCCCACTCCAGGAACTTTGAGCACATAAATCTTGGCTGACACTCCAATGCAGTGCTGAGAGAGTGCTGCACTGTCAGAGGTGCCGTCTTTCGGATGAGACATTAAACCGAGGCCCCGTCTGCCCTCTCAGGTGGACATAAAAGATCCCATGGCTCTATTTCGCAGAGCAGGGGAGTTATCCCCGGTTTCCTGGCCAATATTTATTCCTCAATCAACATAACAAAAACAGGTTATCTGGTCATTATCACATTGCTGTTTGTGGGAGTTTGCTGTGCACAAGTTGGCTGCCTTGTTTCCCACATTACAACAGTGACTACACTCCAAAAGTACTTAATTGGCTGTAAAGCACATTGAGACATCCGGTGATCGTGAAAGATGCTTTATAAATGCAAGTCTTTCTTTCTTTGTTTCTTACTTATTAGGACATGATAGAAACCTTTGACTGTTAAAACTCCCAACAACTATAATAGAATCACAATCCAGGGAAACATTCAGAACACCCAAAATAATTCCCCTGATTCAAATCATATGGTAGAGACTGAATTTTTTTTTTTCCTCTTTTGCCTCTGATGTTTATGTCCACCATCATAATTAAGATTTGAGGAATGGTATATGAGGAATTACTAGGAATACATCCCACAAAGACTCAACAACCATATTAGTGAATTTGTCCTGCAAGCAAGCCTAAAACAAGTTGAAAAATTAAAATAAATAGCGCCAAACATAACTAAATAACGGGGAGTTTAGATTTTAACTTATTAAAAACAAAACAAAAGAGCACTAATTTCCACTGCATTAGTGTTTATTTATTTATTTCTGATCATAGCCAAACTATAAATAGAAATAATGTCCAAGACCCATTGGATAGGATATATCATAAAGTACTCCACTGTTATTCAGTTCATTCTGCAATTGGATAAATGTGGTATTGGATGCATGCAGCACAGGCCCAGTTTTAGCCTCCCACATTTTTTCCCTTCTAGATTATATTTCCACACCATTGATTTCAACTAGGCATACAGTCTGGTGGGTGAGTCATATGTTTCGCTGTGATTTTGATACCAATCTTGCTCCAAACGCAACCAACAAGGAGGTACTTGTAATCTGAGCTCGGCACCCCATCGAGTGACCCTACTGAGTGTCGGAAAATCTCATCACCTGTTAGATTCAAGCAACCATTTGAACACCAGTCACCATCACTGTAATGTCATCATCTTGACTGCAACTTTAAAAAACCAACAATAGAAGGCGTGTGCGCGCATCATCATATGACCAGAGAGGTCAGCCTTACCTTTCGTTTAACATCAAAAAACTGTGAAAATATCAGTGACCCATAGAAAGCAAATTCCATCATGAAATGTATGTAAACTTCAAATGACAGTTCCTTCGAAAGAAGAAAAAAAAGATTTAACTTTCAGTTCTCAAGTAATTTTATTTTTTATTTTGAATGGTGCCAATATTTTCTTAAAGACACAGGCACTTAAAAAAGTAATCAAAAAAGCCATCTTTGATTATGTTTCTCAAACAATTGGGTTTCATTAAAAAAATTCTGCCTGTCTGGCAGAAAGCGCCCATAGGACTCACCCACCAACGTCCCACACCAATCCCGCAGGCTACGATTTTAACCTGCTCTTCTGAGCAGGCAAGGAGGATGCTCTCCAGTAACTGACCAGAGTTAAAATCAGGGGTTTTGTTACCACTGATTTGCAAAGGATAATCACCCAAATGTTAAACTATGAGTAGGTCAAAAATCACCTACCATTCCACTCAGTTTTTGTTTGACTTCTGTTTATATAGAACTTGGATATATTTCAAAAGTAAACTGAAACACTTAAGCTTTGCACCAGTTTTCAACTTTTATTTTTAAGACGGCGCAACTCGGTGAATAGTGTCAGCAGCTCTTTTCCATTTGTTGAACCCAATGTCAGCATCAAACACAAAGTCACGGGTAATGCACGTTACATGCAAGACAACGTTCTCTATACTGTGGTCCAACAATGTACCTTTACCCTACAGCTTTGTTCAGTTGTTGGCACTCTTGCCTTTGAGCCAGAAGTTGTGGATTGAAGTCCCACTCCAGGGCTTAACATTATAATAATTTCATTGAAGCGCCAACTTAATTATGCGGGAATGTTGCATTGTTACAGGTGGCACACTTTAGAGGAGATATGAAACCAGGGCCTGTCTACCTATTCAAGTGGATGCAGAAGATCCCATAGCACTATTGCAACAGGTACAGGATGCACTGGCCAACATTCTTCCCTCAACCAATACCAGCAAAAACAGATTAAATAATCGTTATCTGCTGTTTGTGGGATCTTGGTGTGTTAACACTGGCTGTTGCATTCGGTTATATAACAAAAGTGACTCCACTTCAAAAAGATAACTCATTGTATGTGAAGTGTTTTAATATGTCCTAACTACGTGATATGATATAATAATGCAAGCGTTTTTTTCTTTTGAACCTCAGGAAAACATACTTTGTCAGTATAGCTTTTGTTTTCCAGGTCATCCAACCTGATGACTCTCTTTGCTAATTATGGGTGGTTTTGCCCTGTTGCCTTGCACGCACTCGGATCCAAATTGAAATTGTCCAAACTTGTTTCATCTAGAACTACCATCGATGGTAAAATGAGGGCTCTTTCACCACATTAGGCTGGTGGACACAACCCTATTTTTAGGACAACATATGGTCACCCAGTCTTTTGCATGTCTGGTCAGCAAAGTGAACAAAGCCGGATAAATGGAATGTTCTTCTATTATGCATCCAGTGAGCATGTGTATTATCAGACACATGCTATAGGATATGTATTTATTCTGTAGTAGGGGTCCTTGACAACCAAATAAAACCAGATTTTCCATTTGACTAAGATTTTGTAGAGAAGTTCTTCCCACTTCTCATCAGTGTTTAAATAACATGCTAACCTAAAACTAACATATACTCTATCCTGAAAATAACTTAGAAAGTTTAATAACTTACTGCTGCCATCTTTAAAGTTTTTGGATGTATTCTCATTAAAAGTAATTTATGAATTACAAATTAGTTGGGTTGGGTCAGAACAAAATGAGTCTTAAGTTTATCTTTTTTCAGATGAGAACATGAAGCTGTTCTTCTACTGGAGGTGTGCTGTGAAAGAATCTGGCTTGACCTGAAAGAATTGTTGGAAGATTGGAGCTGGCCAAACCTGTCAGGTAGGCAGACTGGTCAGCGATCAGATCAACAATTAACATGTTCCTATGTAGGGAGATTGCTTGGGCAAGAAAGGAGACGTAGGTTTACAGTACTTTGCTATATAAAAAAAAAGCTACGAGTATAACAAAAACAATTTTAGGTTCAGTTAAGTAGAAGAAAACATGTAACAGGCCTAAATGTCAGAAAGGAAAAAAATCAAGAGATTACCATTGAATATGTAAAAGTCATTTCTATAACATTCTCTGCATGTATATGGAAAAAAATGCAATTTCTGGGCAGAAAAAGCTGTTGTTTAGACCTTTGCAGCAATCCAGGGGAGGTCACTGTGACTACATAATTAAATACAATTTGCACATTGGCTGCCAAGGTGAAGTAGGGATTGAACTGTCATAGTGTCAAAGTGTGAAGCTGACCATAAGTGTGATACAGCACAGTATTAACAATGCTCAGAGTGCAATGATCTGAGAAGGGCTCGTCTCAGAATAACAAAGGCATTCTTTTGCATGGCTAAGTCTCTGTCCTTCCCACCCCCAACTAAAGAGACAAGTAATAAATGAATTTGCTGCTCTGAATTAATTGCTGTGAGGTGCAAGAGATTAACCAAAGTTCCCCCCCACCCTTACAATGATATAGCCATGACCACGATCTCATTCTTTAGGTTACAGCCCTGGCTCAGTGGGTAGCCCTCTCGCCTCTGAGTCAGAAGGTTGTGGGTTCAAATCCCACTCTGGAGACTTTAGCACAAAAATCTAGGCTGACGTTCCTGTGCGGTACTGAGGGAGTGCCGCACTGTCGGAGGTGCCATTTTTCAGTGGAGATGTTAAACCAAGGCTGTGTCTGCTCTCTTAGGTGAATGTAAAAGATCCCATGGCACTATTTCAAAGAAGACCGGGGGAGTTGTCTCCAGTGTACTGACCAATATTTGTCCTTCAATCAACATAATAAAAACAAATTACCTGGCCATTGTCATTGCTGTTTGTGGGAACTTTCTGTGCTGAAATTGGCTGTTGCATTTCCTATATGACAACACTTTGGGACAATCAGAGGTTGCGAAAGGAACTATATAAATGCAAGTCCTTCTTTCTATATTTATCTGGGAGCACAGGGTGCAAAAGGACTTGTGCCATCACATCATTAATTTTAAGCAATACATAATAAAATAATTCTCACGTGAAAGGGATAGTTGTACCAGCACTCTCTGCTATCCCACAGCCATGGACTCTGGGGAGGAAAAAGTATACACAAATTAAAAAAATTATTATACTTGCAGGATAAAAGAATTTTTTAAAAACTTTTTATACAGAACTTTTTTCGAAATACATACATGAATTATCATTTGGACAAATGTGGATTAATTAAGGAAAGCCAGCACAGATTTGTTAAAGGCAAATCATGTTTAACTAATTTGATCGTGTTTTTTGATGAGGTTTGATGAGGGCAAGGCAGTTGACGTGGTGTACATGGGCTTCCAAAAGGAGTTTGATAAAGTGCCACTTAATAGGCTTGCAAGCAAAGTTGAAGCCTATGGAATAAAAGGGACAGTGGCAGCATGGATACAAAATTGGCTAAGTGACAGGAAACAGAGAGTTTTGGTGAACAGCTGTTTTTCAGACTGGAGGAAGGTACACAATGGTGTTCCCCAGGGGCCGGTAATGGGACCACTGCTTTTCTTGATATATATTAATGACTTGGCCTTGGGTGTACAGGGCACAATTTCAAAATTTGCAGATGACACAAAACTTGAAAGTATAGTGAAGTCGATCACCATCCTCCTAACTGTTCAGGAAGACATGGACTGGCTGGTGCAATGGGCAGACATGTAGCAGATGAAATTTAACACAGAAAAGTGCAAAGTGATACATTTTGGTAGGAAGAACGAGGAGAAGCAATATAAACTAAAGGATACAATCCTAAAGGGGGTGCATGAACATAGAGACCTGTGGGTATAGGTGCACAAATCACTGAAGATGGCAGGGCAGGTTGAGAAAGCAGTAAAAAAGCATACGGGATCCTGAGCTAAATCGAGGCAAAGAATACAAAAGCAAGGAAATTTTGATGAACCTTTATAAAGCACTGATTCAGCCTCAACTGGAGTATTGTGTCCAATTCTGGGCACCTCACTTTTGGAAGGATGTATCGGCCTTAGAGAGGGTGCAGAAAAGATTTAGGAGAATGTTCCAGGGTTCAGGGACTTCAGAAACATGATTAGACTGGAGAAGCTGGGGTTGTTCTCCTTGGAGCAGAGAAGGTTGAGAGGAGATTTGATAGAGATGTTAAAACTCATGATGGGTCTAGACAGAGTAGAGAGAGAGAAATTGTTGCCATTGGCAGAAGGGTCAAGAACCAGAGGACACAAATTTAAGGTGATTGGCAAAATAACCAAAGGCAACATGAGGAAAACTTTTTGGTAGGATCTGGAATGCACTGCCTGAAAGGGTGGTGGAGGCAGACTCAATCATAGCTTTCAAAAGGGAATTGGATAAGTACCTGAAGGAAGAAAAATTGCAGGGCTACGGGGAAAGGGTGGGGCAGTGGGACTAGCTGAGCTGCTCTTGCTGGGAGCCGGCACGGGCTCGACAGGCCAAATGGCCTCCTTCTGTGCTGTAAGCATTCTACAATTCTATAAATTCAGAGACAAGGTTAGTGCCTAGCAAGAAAAACAAATGAGGTATCAACTTTAAAACTAATCACAAGACCGAGCAAAGAAAATGAATTACACTTCTGACACTGACTTGAATAAGCTTGCCCGAGGATCTCTGAAAATCCTCCTGATGCTCACCTTGTTTGCAACAGTCGAGATTTAAGCACTGGCACAAATAATCTGGCAGAATCCCAGCTAGGCTGTTTGCCTCCAGCGTACTAGGTTGCCAGGAAAAAATGTTTGTGCTGGAGTTGGAGACTGGGTACCGATTATAGATTAACAAATCTGTAAATTTGTGCAATTGCGCTGGGCAAATAGAGCTTTCAAAAACAAAGGTTCTCCGAGAGCTTAAGTGAATTTACCTTGGGAGTTTTGCGAAGCCACTCGGCCCAACGAGACTCCCAAGTTTGATCCCTGGTCTGTACTGAGTTAGCTGATCTCAGGCAGGGAAACAGAATGGGGCAAGGCTACACCTGGCTTCAATGCTACTAAATTAGGATGGGGGAGGGGGGAAAAAATCAGTCAGGGTTCTCACTTCTCATTGCCATCCAACAACTACTGCTGTGTATGTAATGCTTGAGCGAAACATGATCAGACTCAGCTGTGATACCCCGGGCCGTCAAACAGCTCGCCGACAGTCAATCACGGCCACTTGAGTGAGGTACCAGATGGCGACCAGCGCCCATGGAACCAACAAGGAGTGAACACCTTCAAGAGAGGAGAGGTCACGAATGGAGAAAACTGACGTGGAAATTTTTTTTTTTAATTCAAATTCTACGTGACCCTGAAAAATGTATTTTCCACACATGTGGCAAACGATTGCCGGTACATGTTCCAAGCTAAATAATTGGGATTAAACGGATTTGTTTCCTTACCTTTGACAGATAATAAAAACTGAATGAAAAGGCCCATAGATAGAAACTGAACTTCCACCTACAAGGAGAAAATCAAAGCTTTACTAACACAGTGAAACATTGTACAGAAACATTTTTCTTTAAATGCATGCCTTTGAGTTTGTTATTTCCACATTAAACTATTGCACACTGTTGTATATATATATATAACATACTACCATAGTAAAGACCCACAGCTCTGGAAATTAATTGCATTTTCACTCAGTAACCCATGGAGTTGCCTGCAATGCACAGGTTCTCAGTATTGGCCAGTCTCAGTTAAGGTTGCCAACTCTGGTTGGACATATTCCTGGAGGTGTCATCACATGACCTCCTGCCTCCAACCCTTCCCCCTGCCCCTCGCCCACACTCTGGTCATTGGTCAACCAACCCGTCCTTTCGCACAATGCACCACCTTCCCATGCCAATTAGAAAACGAACAGACTATTCATTACCCGATGGATGATTCTTGACAGTCAGTCAAACAGACTTCCCAACCCGCATATTTGATATTTTTATAACTAATAAAGAAGTGTTCAATGAAATGTTTTTAGAAATCACAGGGCCGAAATTGACCTCCGCCTCATTTGGGGCCGATAATTCGAATTAAATGACGAACTACCGCCAGTACAGATGGGGCGGGAAATAGAGAGAAATTGGACACCTTTGACTGCAAAAAATGAATGGGGCGGTGCTGGGGGCGGCAGAGAGTCGGGAGTGGGGCGGAAGACGGATGGGGTCATCAGTGCACCGTGGACGGGCCGTGTCACACTGACGCGTAAAACGTCCATCCACTTCACTTAAAGGGCAGCGACACTGCGAGGCCTCCTTGGCGCCCACTGGCCCACTAGGGAGGGCTTCGGCCAGGCCCAGCGGCTGCTATTGTCACCGCTGACTGCAGGGTGCGCCCTCCCCTTTAGGGGCAGATGCACCGCCCAGTCACTGACAGCTACCCGCCACGCAAAGCTGTCGGGGGCACCGACCAGTGGCGGCTGCGCCCTCGCGGGGCAATTTTCCCCGCGGGACAGAAAAGGGGTCATCGCGCGGCCGACAATGGGTCGGAGCCCCGTAGGTGTAAAATGGGTGTAATGGAGTCCAATTTCTACCCAATGTTTTGATTTTGCTACACCTGCAACTTCCACACTGTCATCAAATTTTTGGGTGCTATTGCATAATGCTACCTTATAAATACTGTCTTATTAAAAACTTTGTTTCATTAAGAAACTCACTAATTTCATCCACCTCGACCCAGTCCCACAATTTTACTTTCACTTTCGCCTCCCTGGCCATGGACCTCCCACTTGAAGGATGACCAGCTCCCAGCCTTTTGTCATGATCAGTCGGGCCAGCTGCTGGGAGGTGCGAGAGCCGGGCCTATTCAGGGCTCTTCCCCCAGTTCCTCCCTCACATCTCTGGCCTCTGCATGGCTGAGATCAAGCAGTGCAGAGCACGCAATCGGCTAATATTCGGACACACTTGTCTTCACCAATGCCACCTTCATATGAAAAACAATCTATGTCAATGCAAATCCTGGCCCAATCTGTACAAATTCTATTCTGGAGCGGGTCCAGAGGAGATTTACAAGGATGTTGCTAGGACTGGAGAATTTTAGCGATTAGGAAAGATTGGATCGGTTGGGGTTGCTTTCTTTGGAACAGAGAAGGCTGAGAGAAGACTTAATTGAGGTGTATAAAATTATGAGCAGCCTTAAAAGAGAGGATTTAAAGTAATTGGTCGAAGGATTAGAGGGGTGTAGGGGTGAACCTTTTTCAGCCAGAGGGTGGTGGGGATCTGAGACTCACTGCCTGAAAGAATGGGAGAGGCAGAAACCCTCATCACTTTTAAAAAGTACGTGGATATACATGTGAAGTGCCGCAACCTACAGGACAATGAACCAAGAGCTGGAAAGTTGGATTAGGCTGGATGGCTCTTTTTCGGCCGGTACAGATACGATGAGCCGAACGGCTTCCTTCCGTGCCGTAAATTTCTATGATTCAAATGAAGCACAGGTGCTTTGCCGCACGGAGCAAAGGAAATCAGCAGTGGAAACATAGCAGCCCCCTGGGGGCTGTGTGCAGAATGGCATTGGCAGAGATCTGGGAGATCATCTACCCACGCTCTCAGCCACGGGTTGGGGTATGAAACAGGGCGGGGCAGGGGGGGGGGGGGAAACAACTCGCTACAGGCGAAGAACACAGAATATTTTTGCGTTCTCAGAACGGTACATTGGAAAATGTGATATGGTCAGATTCAGTTACATGCTCTCGCAGAACTTTGTCAGAAGACTTGGCCTGTCCTGGTATCGCCGCAGCTTGAACCATTGTATCACTTTCTTTGTATCCCAATCCAGCTGTTTTGCCAAACGAGTCAGATGATTTTTGCCAGGTTCCTACAAGATGAGTAAAAAAGACCACATAAAACTGAATATTAAGTATCAGAAATTATTTCTTTGGATTACAAGTTACCAATAGGCATAGTAAACTATGATACTTTGGTATAACGAAAGATAATTATTGCAAGTTGAAAACTTTACTATCTGGGAAGAGAAATCAGATTTGTGACAGTCGTATAGCAGTCTCATGGAAACGTAGCATTTTCTAATACAATGGTAGGCTGTTTAGCAGTGGGTGCAGCAAGCAGCTCCATAGAGTCAACTAGGATCTTTTCCTAGATGTCAATTCGGCCATCCGTATTTTTGAAATTCATTACCATGGTGTTCAGCAAGGTAAAATACGCTCAAAACAAGGCGCTAAAAATACTGACCTGAAGGTATCAAAGTAGATTTGAAGTGTAGTATCCGTAAAAAAAAAAGTCAATGATTTTGGGTAAGGGAAAATAAACCACAGTGTACAAATTTGTACCTCACCATATAAAATATCTTGGGTGATTTCACCAGAAGCTCTCAGAACATTTCCACCTTTGCCCTGCCTCAGGCCAGCAGCAGCTGATACACTCAGCCATGCCTTTGTCCCTTCCAGGCTCCATTATTTTAATGCCATCTTGTCTGACCAAACTGTAAACTTCAGCTCCTCTAAAACTCTGCTCTCCATATCCTAGCCACATCAAGTCCCGTTCACTCAGCACTCTTGTCCTGACTGACCTAAATTGGCTTCTGGTTCCCCTACATTGACTTACGGCCCCCCCCCCCAGCGCCTCAAATTTGAAATTCTCATCCTTGTGTTTATATCCCTTCATGGCCTTACCACTCCCTATCTCTGTAATCTTCTCCAACCCTACAACCTCATCCCTCCCAAAACTCTCCATTCTTCTGACTGGCCTCTTGTGTATCGCTTCCTCCTTTCACCCTACCATTGCTGGCCACGCCTTCAGCAACCGAGGCCCCACACTCTGAAATTCCCTCCCTAAACCCCTCCACTGCCCTCTTCCGACAAGACCCTTCTTAAAATCCACCTCTTTCCCCAAACTTTTGGTCACCCTTCCCAATATTTCCTTCTTTGGCATGGTGCCCATTTTATGTCAGATTACGTCGCTCTGTAGCGCAGAGTCAGCTGTGGCTCAGTGGGTAGCACTCTCGCCTCGGAGTCAGAAGGTCGTGGGTTCAAGTCCCACTCCAGCAACTTGAGCACAAAAATCTAGGCTGACACTCCAGTGCAGTGCTGAGGGAGTGCTGCACTGTTGGAGGTGTCATCTTTCGGATCAGACACTGAACCGAGGCCCCGTCTGCTCTCTCAGGTGGACACAAGAGATCCCATGGCACTATTTCGAAGAAGAGCAGGGGAGTTATCCATGGTGTCCTCGCCAATATTTGTTCCTCAATCAACATAACAAAAACAGATTATCTGGTCATTGTCACATTGCTCTTTGTGGGAGCTTGCTGTGTCCAAATTGACTGCCACGTTTCATACAGTACAACAGTGACTACACTCCAAAAGTACTTCATTGGCTGTAAAGTGTTTTGGGGTGGTCGTCTTTCTTTCTTTGTGTCATTTTTATACATTTAAAAGGACCTGTTGCTGTTGCAAATTGTTGTTGCTGAGTATTATGAAAAATGAGACATTTAATTTTAGAAACAAACCAGTTCATTTTCTCGAATTGTAAACATTTGCTGCAAATATATTTATTGAACTTAAGTTCTCTTTGCAATAATTATTTCCAAGACTCGGTCAATATAATCTCACCGTAGTTATATCTTTGAACACTTTTTCCAGAACAATGTTTTGCTGAGCTTTCTGAATTGGCTTACAGTCTACTCCAAGGAACTTAGCAAATGGTGTTGCAATAAACCTAAAACCATAAAAACAAAAATGTTGAGAGTACACCAATAAGCAGAAGTAACACAGTGTGCAGTTATTTTAAATACAGTGAAAATGATCCCGTGACTCTGTGATTTCACATCTGATGGGACCTCAGTGAATCCTACCAAAATGTGACCATATCATTTGTCAGAGTCCATCATGGATTCTGTCAGATACTGCTACACCTCTGTGAAACCTACACTAAACCAGTTAAACTAAGATAACACTTAAGAGTGTTAAGATTTCTCAGCAATGTTACAATTTATTAGTATAGGACACCACATATATAAATGGGATGCCCGTAGAATAATACACAATTAAGTGACCCCCATTGTGTACAATGCATATATTATAGACAAGCATTATATATTTAAGTCCTGTGATAAAGACCATCTGGCTCAAAGAAAAAACACAACATTGAAATAACAAGCAGAGGTAATGTAGTTATAACATCAAAATCTAATATCAGCTCTCAATTATAAGAATTTTTAGAAACAGGAAAAGGCAATTAGGCCTAAAAATCTTGTCTGCTGTTGACAGAATTTTAGAACTCTTTAGAAAAGGAGATTTTTCTGTCATTGGGTGATACCATGAAGTGGTCGGACACATGTTCATGTCACAACTTGCCAACAAATCTGAGGTACTGCGTAAAGTCCAAGTGCTTTCCCACTGGGAGGGATAAATTGGACAGTCAGTCACTCCAGACTGGTCCAAAGATCCTCTCATGTAGGCAACTGCAGAGAGCCATTGGTAGAGCCAGCCTAAAAGCAGATTTCCAGACCATTCCCTCACCCACAGAAGAGAAGATGCTCGAGGAGATTTAGGGACGTGGTGAAGAAAATCAATTTCAAACAAATGATCTGCTGATAAAAATCCATCAGTAGTGTTCTAGTCTGCCACTAGTATTTTTTAAATTAGTTCCTGAGATGTGGGCATCCCTAATTGCCCTTGAGAAGGTGGTGGTGAGCCAGCTTCATGAACCGCTGCAATCCACATGGTGAAGATACTCCCATAGGGCTGTTAGGGAGGAGTTTCCAGGATTTTGACCCAGCAACTATGAAGGAACAGCAATATATTTCCAAGTCAGGATGGTATGTGACTTGGAGGGAAACTTGGAGGTGATGGTGTTCCCATGCGCTTGCTGCCCTTGTTCTTCTAGGTGGTAGAAGTAACGGATTTGGGAGGTGCTGTCGAAGAAGTCTTGGCAAGTTGCTGCTGTGTATCTTGTAGATGGTACACACTGAAGCCATGGTGCGGTGGAGGGAGTGAATGTTTAAGGTGATGGTTGGGGGTGCCAAACAAACGGGCTGGATGGTGTTGAGCTTCTTCAGTGTTGTTGGAGCTGCACTCATCCAGGCAAGTGTAGAGTATTCCATCACACTCCTGACTTGTGCCTCGTTAGTGGTGGAAAGGCTTTGGGGAGTCAGGAGGTGAGACACTTGCCGCAGAATACACAGCCTCTGACCTGCTCTTGTAACCACAGTATTTATGTGGCTGGTCCAGTTATATTTACGGTCAATGGGGACTCCCAGGATGGTGATGATGGGGGATTCGGTGATGGCAATGACGTTGAATATCAAGGGGTGGTGGTTAAACACTCGCTTGTTGGAGATAGGCATTGCATAGTGCATTGTGTGGCGTGTATGTTGCCTGCCACTTATCAGCCCAAGCCTGAATGTTGTCCAGGTCTTGTTGCATGCAGGCATGGACTGCTTCATTATCCGAGGAGTTGCGAATGGAACTGAACATTGCGCAATCATCAGCGAACATCCCCACTTCTGACCTTATGATGGAGGGAAGGTCATGGATGAAGCAGCTGAAGATGGTTGGGCCTAGGACACTGTCAACTCCTGCAGCGATGCCCTGGAGCCGAGATGATTGACCTCCAACAACCACAACCATCTTTGTTTGTGCTAGGTATGACTCCAACGAGTGGAGAGTTATCCTCCCGATTCCCATTGGCTTCAATTTTACTCAGGCTCCTTGATACCACACTTGGTCAAATGTTGCCTTGATGTCAAGGGTAGTCACTTTCACCTCAACTCTGGAATTCAGCTCTTTTGTCCATGTTTGGACCAAGACTGTAATGAGGTCTGGAGCCAAATGGTCATGGCAGTAAGTGCCGCTTGAATGCGCTGTCGACAACACCTTCCATCACTTTGCTGATGATTGAGAGTAGACTGAGGAGGTGCTAATTGCCAGATTGGATTTCCCTGTTTTTGTAGATAGGACATACCTGGGCAGTTTTCCACATTGTCGGGTAGATGCCAGTGTTCTGGCTGTACTGGAACAGCTTAGCTAGAGGTGTGGCTAGTTCTGGAGCACAAATCCTCAGCATGACAGCCGGGAAGCTGTCATGGCCCATAGCCTTTGCTGTATCCCGTGCACAGCCATTTTTTGATATCACATGACATGAATCGAACTGGCTGAAGATAGGCTTCTGTGATGGTGGGGACCTCAGGAGAAGGCCATTATGGATCATCCAGTCGGCACTTCTAGCTGAAGATGGTTGCAAACGCTTCAGCCTTGTCTTTTGCACTTGCGTGCCAGGCTCCGCTATCATTGAGGACGGGGATATTCATGGAGCCTCCTCCTCCCATCAGTTGTTTAATGGTTCACCACCATTCACGACTGGATGTGGCAGGACTGCAGAGCTTTGATCTGATCCGTTGGTTATGGGATCATTTAGCTCAGTCTATAGCATGCTGCTTCCATTGTTTATGCATGCAGTAGTCCTGTGTTGAAGCTTCCCCAGGTTGACACCTCATTTTTAGATATGCCTGGTGCTGCTCCTGGCATGCTCTTCTACACTCCTCATTGAACCAGGGTTGGTTGCCTGGCCTGATGCTAATGGTAGAGTGAGGGAGTGAGGGATATGCCGGGTCATGAGATTACCGATTTTTGTGGAATATAATTCTGCTGCTGCTGATGGCCCACAGCGTCTCCTGGATGCCCAGTTTTGAGCTGCTAGATCTGTTCTGAATCTATCCCAATTAGCACGGTGATAGTTCCACACAACACGATGGAGTGTCCCCTCAGTGTGAAGGTGGGACTTCGTCTCCACAATGACTGTGCGGTGGTCACAGCTACCAATACTGTCATGGACAGATGCATCTGCGACAGGTAAATTGGTAAGGAGGAAGTCAAGCAGGTTTTTCCCCTCGCGTTGGTTCTCTCACCACCTGCTACAGGCCCAATCTGACAGCTATGTCCTTCAGGACTTGGCCAACTTGGTCAGTAGTGGTGCTACCGAACCACTCTTGGTGATGGACATTCAAGTCCCCACCCAGAGTACAATCAATTTGTCAATAGTGCTCTAGAGTCTACTAGTATTTGTCAATAGTGCTCTACAGTCTGCCACTAATATTTGTCAGTGATGATTTATAGTCATAGAATCATACAGCACAGAAGGGGGACATTTAGCCAATCATGCGGACGACGGTTCTTTGAAAGAGCTACCTAATTAGTTCCACTCCCCTGCTCTTTCCCCATAACCCGGCAAATTTTTCCTGTTCCAGTATATATCTAATCCCCTTTTGAAAGTTACTATTTAAAAAAAAATAGCATCTCCTCTTTTTTTAAGTAATAGATTGGGAAAAAAGCTAATTTTGAGGGGATAAGAATTGAACTAGGGATAAACATTTTTAAAAATTGGACAAACAAAGAGATCGAACAGCAGTGGGAATTATTTAGATTTCAAGAGAAATATATTCTGAAACAGAAAACAGAGAGATGGGGGTCAAAGGTAGTTATTCAGACTGGAGGATGGTGGGAAGCAGTGTTTTACAGAGATCAGTGCTGGGTCCACGGTTGTTCAGGATTTACATAAATAATTTGGATTTGGAAATCAGAAGTACAATATCAAAATTTGCAGATGACACCACCATATTGGGGAGTATAGTTAATACAGAGGAAGTCTGACAAAGTACAAGTGGTGTTGTTAACAAACTTTACATGATTAGTGTACTATATAGTCTGACACTGACATTTGTCAGTAGTGCTCTACATTCTCCCACTGCTATTTGTCAATAGTACTAGTATTTGGGAGATCTTCCTCCCTAATGCCTCTGCCCAAGCAATATCCTTTGACAGCACTGTAGAGACTGAAACCCACCAAGTGGGGAAATGTGAGTTTGATTCTGCATCTTTGCATTGCATAGCACAACAAAGAGCTAAACTGATAGAAACATAGAAACATAGAAAATAGGTGCAGGAGTAGGCCATTCGGCCCTTCTAGCCTGCACCGCCATTCAATGAGTTCATGGCTGAACATTCAACTTCAGTACCCCATTCCTGCTTTCTCACCATACCCCTTGATCCCCCTAGCAGTAAGGACTTCATCTAACTCCTTTTTGAATATATTTAGTGAATTGGCCTCAACAACTTTCTGTGGTAGAGAATTCCACAGGTTCACCACTCTCTGGGTGAAGAAGTTCCTCCGCATCTCGGTCCTAAATGGCTTACCCCTTATCCTTAGTGAATTGGTTAGGTTCCCATTAGTATATTGTTCCCATTAGTATGATGTTCAGTTTTGAGTGCCCTACTTTAGCGAGGATGTAAAGTCCATGGAGAGGGTACAGGAGCAATTTGTTAAAATAATTCATAGATATGAAAAGAAATTGGAGAATCTAGTATTCTTTTCATTTGAGCAGAGAAGGTCAAGAGGAGATTTGATAAAGATGTTCAAAATTATGTAACATTTTGATAAGCTAAATTAGGAAAAATTATTTCCACTAGTCGGCATGGGCTCGAGGGGCCGAATGGCCTCCTTCTGTACTGTAACCATTCTCTGATTCTATGGGGGTGAAATTTCCCCGCGTCCAGTTTTGGGCACATAATTTGAATTAAAAGAAAATTTAACTAAATCGCACAGAATTGGGGTCTTAGAGGAAAACAAAATGTGTGGGGCGGTGTGCAGGACTCTCAGTGTCGCGCAGCTTCTGAACTGAGACCGTGGGGGCAATTTTGACGACTTTGTGTGATAGCGTAAAGTGAATGGTAGCGAATCGGCAGCCCGTTTTACATCTCTCTTCATTTTTAGATCAGTTAGCTCAGTACAGATCGGAGATTGAACTTGTGTCCTTCCTGATCGAGGGAACTTGACCAAAATATTTCTTAAATGTGCTGTTTAATACCAGACACCAAAATAAATGTGAAACTCCCTCTCATGTCCATGCCCAGCAAGCAGTGTCCCAAGTCTGCCATAGAAACATAGAAAATAGGTGCAGGAGTAGGCCAGTCGGCCCTTCGAGCCTGCACCGCCATTCAATGAGTTCATGGCTGAACATGCAACTTCAGTACCCCATTCCTGCTTTCTCGCCATACCCCTTGATCCCCCTAGTAGTAAGGACTACATCGAACTCCCTCCTGAATACATCTAGTGAACTGGCCTCAACAACTCTCCGTGGCAGAGAATCCCACAGGCCCACCACTCCCTGGGTGAAGAAGCTTCTCCTCATCTCGCTCCCAAATGGCCACCCCCCATCCTTAGACCGTGACCACTGGCTCTGGACCTCCCCAACATTAATAAGAACATAAGAATTAGGAACAGGAGTAGGCCATCTAGCCCCTCGAGCCTGCTCCGCCACCCAACAAGATCATGGCTGATCTGGCCGTGGACTCAGCTCCACTTACCCGCCCGCTCCCCGTAACCCTTAATTTCCTTATTGGTTAAAAATAATTATCCGTTTATTCCTACCCTCTGCCCTCTGATCATTAACCAATCCTCAATCCATGCCAACATACCATCCCCAATCCCATGGGTCCCAATCCTGTGCAACAACCTTGTGTAAGTGCTTCCTGAAAATCCAAATACACCACATCCACTGGTCCCCCCTCACCCATCTGCTAGTCACAACATCAAAAAACTATCTGATTTGTCAAACATGATCCCCCCCCACCCCCACATCTCTGCATGTTGCCACCCAAGTAATAGTCTCAAACCTGATTTTATGTAATGCTCCCTAAATATATGCAACCATCCATACATGCCTCATATACTTTCTAAAGTTAAAGAAAGTTGACATCATGTGGACCCTGACTGCTCTGCCGCATGTACATGCGAGTGTGATGTGGCCCTGCATGTACCATAACTTTGCCATGTTTGGCAACTTCACGGATTGATTCCAATGTCTGAGCAGGTTTACCCAGGAGCTAGCTGAGCTGTAGAAGGGCCCAGGTTTGATTTCCAATTGTTATCCGCTTCTGTCCCCAGCCGAAAATACTCTGCACCGGCCCGGACCAAAGGGTCTCTGCTGATGTTTCCGCATCGTCTTCACATCACAAAGAGCGGCTCCGGCTCGGTACAACGCAGCATCTTCCAGCCAGCCACCCGGCCCGGGAGAAGCGCTCGGTCCACGGCCACCCGGCCCGGGAGGAGCACCGGATTCGAAGGGCATCTGGCCGGCCGAGGGGACTCCGGGACGACCTGCCAAAGGGACTCAAGGACGTGGGGCCGGCCGAAGGGACTCCGGTAAAACAAGCTGGTAAAACAAGTGCATGGAGGTTGGGTGAGGATGGGATTGGGTTTGGCTATGATGCTACTGACACATAAGCTACTAACACTCATTGTCTAGGGTCACACATGAATAATGGACATTTGTGAGAGGTACACCACAGAGCATTTAACTGTATCCAGCAAAGAGTTAATGCCTTTAGATGAGGTGGGCAGCAAAGAAAATTAGCAACAAAATTGAGAGGGGGGCGGGGGAACTTTGCAGATGGTAATATCTTTTAACAAAAAATACGATTTAACAAGCATCTCCTATCATTATTAGGTGTTCATTAGTTTGAGTGGAGCCACAATCCAATTTTGTTTTTAAACATTCATCATCAAAACTTAAGACATAATGGAAGGACACCACATGCTTGGAACTTAATGATGTATGTACAGCTAGTAATCAGGAAGGCAAATGGAATGTTGGTCTTTATTGCAAGGGGGTTAGAGTATAAAAGCAGAGAAGTCCTGCTACAACTCTACAGGGTATTGGTAAGGCCACACCTAGAGTACCGATTGCAGTTTTGGTCTCCATAATTAAGGAAAGATATACTTGCATTGGAGGCTGTTCATAGAAGGTTCACTTGGTTGATTCCGGAGATGAGGGGGTTGATTTATGAAGATAGGTTGAGTAGGTTGAGCCTATACACATTGGAGTTTAGAAGAATGAGAGGTGATAAACTGAAACGTAGAAGATAATGAGGGGGCTCGACAAGGTGGATGCAGAGAGGATATTTCCACTCACAGGGGAAACTAAAACTAGGAGACACAGTCTCAGAATAAGGGGCCACCCATTTAAAACTGAAATGAGGAGGAATTTCTTCTCTCAGAGGGTTGTAAATCTATGGAATTCCCTGCCCCAGAGAGCTGTGGAGGCTGGGTCATTGAATATATTTAAGGCGGAGATAGAAAGATTTTTGAGCAATAAGGGAGTAAAGGGTTATGGGGAGCAGGCAGGGGAATGGAGCTGAGTCCATGATCAGAGGCTCGAGGGGCCAAATGGCCTACTCCTGCTCCTATTTCTTATGTTCTTATGTATCATCCATTGGCAAATATCAACTGTTACATAAATTAATCACATCCTTTATAATTGCAACCACCCTTTCCGCTCCAAAGTTCATGAAAGTGCTGTCGCTTCCCAAATCCGTATCTAGCTTTACCAGAACTCCTAGGTGTTCACCCCAGCCACAGTACTGAAACGACCCTGATCAAAGTCACAAATGATATCCTATGTGACTGTGACAGTGGTAAACTATCCCTTCTCATCCTTCTTGACTTGTCTGAAGCCTTTGACACATTTGACCACTCCATCCTCCCCGAACGCCTCACCTCCGTCATTCAGCTGGTGGGACTACATTCGCCTGGTTCCATTCTTATCTATCCAGTCGTAGCCAGAGAATCAACTGCAATGGCTTCTCTGCCCCTTCCTGCACCGTTACTTCTGGAGTTCCTCGAGGATCTATCCTTGGCCCCCTACTATTTCTCATCTAAATTCTGACTCCCTGTGACATCATCCAAAAACACAATGTCTGGTTCCACATGACGACACCCAGCTCTACCTCATCCCCACCTCCTTTGACCCTCCACTGTCTGTAAATTACATAAGAACATAAGAAATAGGAACAGGAGTAGGCCATACGGCCCCTCGAGCCTGCTCCACCATTCAATATCATGGCTGATCTGATCATGGACTCAGCTCCACTTCCCTGCCCGCTCCCCATAACCCCTTATCCCCTTATCATTTAAGAAACTATCTATTTCTGTCTTAAATTTATTCAATATCCCAGCTTCTACAGCTCTTTGAGGCAGTGAATTCCACAGATTTACAACCCTCAGATTGTCAGACTACTTCTCCACCAACCAGTCCTGGATGAGTAGACATTTCCTCCAACTAAATATTGGCAAGACCAAAGCCATTATCTCTGATCCCCACCACAAACTCTGTTCCCTAGCCATTGATTCCATCCCTCTCCCTGGTAACTGTCTGAGGTTGGACCAGACTGTTTGCGACCTTGGTGTCGTATCTGACCTCGAGCTGAGCTTCCGATTACATATCTGTACCATCACCAAGACTGCTCGCTTCCACCTCTGTAATGTAGCCCGACCTGCCCCTGCCTCAACTCATCTGCTGCTGAAACCCTCATCAATGCCTTTCTTACATCTAGACTTGACTATTCTAATGCTCCCCTACCATCTACCACATTCCATAAACTTGAGCTCCTCCAGAACTCTACTGCCTGTCTCTTAATTTGCACCAAGTCCCGCTCACCCCTCAACTCTCTGACCTACATTGGCTCCTGATCAGGCAATGCCTCAATTTGAAGATTCTCATCCTTGTTTCCAAATTCCTCCACAGCCTTGCCCCTCCTCAGCGGCGTAACCTCCTCCACCTCCTACAATCCTCCGAGATCTCTGCGTCCTCCAATTCTGACTTCTTGCGCATTTAGAATTCAGCAAAAAAGGACCAAGAGATTGATTAAGAGGTGAAAAATAGAGTATGAGAGTAAATTTGCAAAGAACATAAAAACCAACTGCAAAAGTTTCTACAATTATATAAAAAGAAAAAGATTAGTGAAGACAAATGTGGGTCCTTTACAGTCAGAAACGGGAGAACTTATAATGGGGAACAAGGAAATAGCAGAACAATTAAATAAATACTTCAGCTCTGTTTTCACGGAAAAGGACACAAATAACTTCCCAGAAATGCTAGGGTACCAAGGGTCTAGTGAGTAAGAGGAATTAAAGGAAATGATTATTCGTAAAAAAATAGTGCTGGAGAAACTAATGGGACTGAAAGCCGATAAATCCCCAGGGCTTGATAATCGGCATTCCAGAATACTAAAAGAGGTAGCCATGGAAATAGTGGATGTCATCTTCCAAAATTCTGTAGATTATGGAACAGTTCCTGCAGATTGGAGGGTGGCAAATGTAACCCCACTATTTAAAAAATGAGGGAGAGAGAAAACAGAAAACTACAGATCGGTTAGCCGAACATCAGAAGTAGGGAAGATGCTAGAGTCTATTCATCATCATCGGCGGTCCCTCGAATGAGGATAACTTGCTTCCACAAGAGTTCACAGATGTTTCAATGAAGGACCCGATGTTCCAGTCCTGAACTCCAATTGAAGGGTGGAAGATGCCTGTGCGTGGATTATTTTTAAACGTGTGGTGACCGTTGCACATTAGCCACCACACGGGCTTGACAGAGCTTGGCTTTTATCCAGTGGCAATGGCTAACCAGGACGACTGAAGGCCTGCTCTGTTGCACGGACCTAGTGCACATACATATCGCAGTGTGGACTGGCCCGTGCTGCCCCTGGGCCCTCGGCCCTTCTGGGCCCTGTACCCTCATTTGCCACACCTCCGCCACGAACTCTCGCCACACCTCCGCCACGAACTCTCGCCGCACCTCCGCCACGAACTCTCGCCGCACCTCCGCCACGAACTCTCGCCGCTCCTCCGCCACGAACTCTCGCCGCTCCTCCGCCACGATCACCCACCAAATCTTAGCTATGATCCCTCTTCACAAGGCCACCACGACCTTCCCGCTCCTCCACTGTACCAGGGCCTCGCCGATGCTCCTCATCACGCTCCAAATGTCAACCTGGGTCCTGATGACGTCACCCAGTCACCCACCTCAAAGCCGTCGCAAAATTCTGTCGGCTTGCGCTGGAAGCTGCAGTGGCTTGCTCCAAGCTCTTATACTCCCGACCTGTGGTGGTGTTCTCTCGCAGCTCAGGGTGGCCCACGAGAGTCTATTATAAAAGGATGTGATAACGGTACACTTAGATAACATCAACAGGATTAGACAAAGTCAACATGGATTTATAAAAGGAAAATCATGTTTGACAATACTACTGGAGTTTTTTGATGATGTAACTGATAGAATAGATAAGGGAGAATCAGTGGATGTAGTGTATTTGGATTTTCAGAAAGCCTTTAATAAAGTCTCACATAACAGGTAAGTGTGCAAAATTAAAGCACATAGGATTGGGGGTAATATACTGGCATGGATTGAAAATTGGTTAACTGACAGGAAAGAGAGAGTAGGAATAAATGGGTCTTTTTCGGGTTGGCAGGCAGTGACTAGTGGGGTACCACAGGGATCAGTGCTTGGGCCCCAGATATTCACATACATACATACACACATACATACATACACACACACACATATATATACATATATTTATATATATTATGATTTGGATGAGGGAACCAAATGTAATATTTACAAGTTTGCTGATGACACAAAACTAGGTGGGATTGTGAGTTGTGAGGTGGATGCCAATATGCTGCAAGGCAATTTAGATAGGTTGAGTGAGTGGGCAAACACATGGCAGATGCAGTATAATGTGGATAAATATGAAGTTATCCACTTTGGTAGGAAAAACATAAAGACAAAGTATTATTTAAATGGTGATAGCTTGGGAAATGTTGATGTACAAAGGGACCTGGGTGTCCTTGTACACCAATCATTGAAAGCAAACATGCAGGTGCAGCAAGCAGTTAGGGGCAAATGGTATGTTGGCCTTCATTGCAAGAGGATTTGAGTACAGGAGCAAGGATGTCTTACTACAGTTATACAGGGCCCTGGTGAGACCACACCTGGAGTATTGTGTGCAGTTTTGGTCTCCTTATCCAAGAAAGAATATACTTGCCATAGAGGGAGTGCAGCGAAGGTTCACCAAACTGATTCCTGGGATGGCAGGACTGTCGTATGAGGAGAGATTGAGTCGACTAGGCCTGTATTCACTAGAGTTTAGAAGAATGAGAGGGGATCTCATTGAAACGTAGAAAATTCTGTCAGGGTTGTACAGACTGGATGCGGGGAGGATGTTTCCCCTGGCTGGGAAGTATAGAACAAGGGGTCGGGGTCACAGTCTCAGGATATGGTAGGAAATTTAGGACCGAAATGAGGAGAAATTTCTTCACTCAGAGGGTGGTGAACCTGTGGAATTCTCTACCACAGAACGCTGTGGAGGCCAAGTCACTGAATATATTTAAAGGAGATGGATAGATTTCTAGACAAAAAAGGCATCAAGGCATATGGGGAGAAAGTGGGAATATGGTGTTGAGATAGAGGATCAGCCATGATCATATTGAATGGCGGTGCAGACTCGAAGGGTCGAATGACCTACTAATGCTCCTATTTTCTATGTTTCTATCCCCGATTTTAAAAATCACTCCAGCATTGACGACCATGCTTTCAGCTGCATAGGTCCTAAGCTCTGGAATTCCCTCCCTAAACCTCTCCGTTTCTCTACCTCTCCCCCTTTAAGGGGCTCCTTAAAATCTACCCCTTTAGTCACCTGTCCTGATAGCAAACAAAATTTGACACCGAGCCACAAGAGATAACGCTCCTGTGAAGCGCTTTGGAATTTTTCACTACGTTATTGGTGCTATATAAATGCAAATTGCAGCTGTTTTTAAAAAAAAATGAAACCAACTGATTTACTTGAATGGAAAAAAAAGAGTGCAGGGCTATGAGGAAGAGCAGGGGAGTGGGACTAACGGGCTAGCTCTTTCAAAGAGCCAGCAGAGGCACACACGATGGGCGGAATGGCCTTCTTATTCTATGATTGCAAAGTGTCAGGCGGCTGTTCATGCGTGGACACTGTACAATAAACTGCAATTGCCTGGCGACGTCTGCCGGTGGAACATTGCCAGGACATCTACTTGTAAAGTTGGGAGTTTCGAGCTGACAAGCCTCGCTTTTTCAATTATGAGGATGTCTTTTTTGAGGGCGGGGGGGGGGGGGCGATTGGTTGGTTCGCTTAAAGTGAAATTCCCAAATAAAGTACTCTCAAAACATAGTTCATTGGAAGTTTACAGCCTATATAAAAAGGGAGTGCTAGCTTGCCAGCGGGGGGGAAAAAAAAATCCACGTACACAAGATTACATTTGCCATACTCTGCTCATGGGTGTATTTTTCCCCACTCTCCCTTTACCTTTCAAAGAGAAGCCGCAACACGTAGATCGCCCAGGTCCAGGGCAGAAGAAAGTAGAGATCCTTCAGCCGGGGGTAGACCGGGTTCTGTGAATCTTCCAGCTGTGCCCTACTGACGTTGTGAGGAAGCCAGAAGCTCTCGTCCCAGACTGAAATGGAAAGCCACAGCGGCAGCCAAGCGCTGCCCTCCATCTCCGGAGCTGCCAAATGCACACAAGACTGCAAGTCTGAGCTTTACAACGAACGTGACCCCTGCCGTTCTGTCTCATCGATTGGTTAAACATATTCGAAAACAAATTCCTGCCTCGAGTTTCACAAACCAGCGCTCCATTTTGTATCAAAACACCCTGGGACCACACTGCTCTTAAAATTAAATAAATAAAAGATATGTGCATTTGTGAAAGCAGATTAGATATCCCTCCACAAAGTTAGATTAAGATTCAAATAAGCAAGCAGGTAAGATGCATCCATTATGTATGCAAAAGGCGTTTGTCAAAAGTAATTGCCGTGTTTTCTGTTTGGCTCTCAATATTAAAACTATTTTAAAATAAGTTAATACTTTGTGTTTGATTCAGAAATAAAATAACGTCCCCCCCCCCCCCAAATGACATCATGGAGGAGTTACTGAAACCGACAGTAGGAGGGCTCGGAATTAACATCGAGAAGAGTGAAGCTGTAACAAACCTCTCGATATATTTTTAAAAACCACGGAAGCACCTCGTCGGACTGAAGATGATTCATTCGCCAGGCCCAGTAAATTCTCAACTGTTTAAACTTCTTAAAGCAAAATAAAGAAACCGTTGGTAATTTCGAACTAAACTGTAATTTAAAATTAAACCAATACAATAGATATGTCTAAATATTTTTCACAAAAAACATTTAATAAGATATGCAGAACATCACTTGAGAAGCATTATAATAGCACAGGAGGAAGCATTATTACATTGCAGGAAGGGAAGCCATTTTTAAGTCCACAAGCACAATTTTATAGTTAAAATAAAGCACGGGATAAACAGAATATTGCTCTTGTTTGTGAATCATCTGGTAGCACTCAGTTTCGTGAACTGACAACCTATGTGTCAGCTTGTCAACCATTCAAATTAAAAAAACAACCTTTTCATTGGGATTGAAAGTTGTCAACTGAACCAATTAGATCAGTTGGAAAGCACAACTAAAAACTGTCAGGACCAATCAAATCAGTAAGTGGCATTGAATGCTGTTAAATCGCTTATTCCTCCCACTGTTAGTTGTGCAAAAATGTGGGGAAGAATAGTATAAGATGAGCTGATGGTTTCGGAGAGATGCAGTTACAACAGTTTTATTCAGTGTTTGCCTGCAAAGAAGGTGTACATAACAAAGAAGCTGCTAAAATGTAACTTTTAAAACATTTTCTTCAAACAAACTTTCTGGGACATGTTCAGCATTAAGTGACGGTTCGTTTGTGTATGAAACACAAAAAAGTTAGTATGCAGGTACAGCAAGGAAGGCAAATGGAATGTTGGCCTTTATTGTAAGGGGAATGGAATATAAAAGCAGAGAAGTCCTGTACAGAGTATTGGTGAGGCCACACATAGAGTACTGCATACAGTTTTGGTCTCCGTATTTAAGGAAGGATATACTTGCATTGGAGGCTGTTCAGAGAAGGTTCACTAGGTTGATTCCGGAGATGAAGGGGTTGATTTATGAAGATAGGTTGAGTAGCTGGGCCCATACACATTGGAGTTCAGAAGAATGAGAGGTGATCTTATTGAAACATATAAGATAATGAGGGGGCTCGACAAGGTGGATGCAGAGAGGATATTTCCACTCATAGGGGAAACTAAAACTAGGGAACATAGTCTCAG
This sequence comes from Pristiophorus japonicus, assembly GCF_044704955.1. Classification (NCBI taxonomy): domain Eukaryota; kingdom Metazoa; phylum Chordata; class Chondrichthyes; family Pristiophoridae; genus Pristiophorus; species Pristiophorus japonicus. Next base: position 8,602,640 of record NC_091997.1, read on the forward strand.
AATAAGGGGTCACCCATTTAAAACTGAGATGAGGAGGAATTTCTTCTCAGAGGGTTGTAAATCTATGGAATTCTCTGCCCCAGAGAGCTGTGGAGGCAGGGTCATTGAATATATTTAAGGTGGAGATAGACAGATTTTTGAGCAATAAGGGAGTAAGGAAGGACATTCTTGCTATTGAGGGAGTGCAGCGAAGGTTCACCAGACTGATTCCCGGGATGGCGGGACTGACCTATCAAGAAAGACTGGATCAACTGGGCTTGTATTCACTGGAGTTCAGAAGAATGAGAGGGGACCTCATAGAAACGTTTAAAATTCTGACGGGGTTAGACAGGTTAGATGCAGGAAGAATGTTCCCAATGTTGGGGAAGTCCAGAACCAGGGGACACAGTCTAAGGATAAGGGGGAAGCCATTTAGGACTGAGATGAGGAGGAATTTCTTCACCCAGAGAGTGGTGAACCTGTGGAATTCTCTACCACAGAAAGTTGTTGAGGCCAATTCACTAAATATATTCAAAAAGGAGTTAGATGAAGTCCTTACTACTAGGGGAATCAAGGGGTATGGTGAGAAAGCAGGAATGGGGTACTGAAGTTGCATGTTCAGCCATGAACTCATTGAATGGCGGTGCAGGCTAGAAGGGCCGAATGGCCTACTCCTGCACCTATTTTCTATGTTTCTATGTTTCTAAAGGGTTATGGGGAGCGGGCAGGGAAGTGGAGCTGAATCCATGATCAGATCAGCCATGATCTTATTAAATGATGGAGCAGGCTCGAGGGGCCAAATGGCCTACTCCTGCTCCTATTTCTTATATTCTTATGACGAATTGTAGCTACTTTTTGAGATAAGGACGATATTCCCTGGCAAGAAGTATTAATTGGCATTATTGAGCATTCGGTCATTGTACTTACAGAATTTCCAGTGTTTGGAAATAAAGAGTGGGGTAAAAGTGGTAGTGAGTTTTATTTAATTTAAATAAATTACACTGTTTCTCATTTAGGATTTTACTACAGCATTGTGAACCACTGGCTTATTTGTGTGTGAGTCATAGTGCCTGATTGATTATGTTCTGTAACTTACTGTTTTTGGTCTGTTTGCACATACATGGGTGAGATCCCTATGTTACCAGGCAGGGCCCAGGGAGAGAGCTCGTATTTAGTCCATATCAGAGCAGTCAACATCCATGGAAAAATGTGAGGAATAAGGTTAACAATCAATAATTGTATAATAGAATGTAAAACCCAGGCTAGAGCCAGTCAGGTCCATCTGAAAGAGCAAAATTCTGCTCTAAATACCTGTTCTTATAACCCACACTTACTTTTATTTAAAAAATAATTTAAACATGTTTTATTTCCTGAGCAAGAAAATAAACCAAACAGGATCAAATGATCAAAAAGTACTGGTAAAGATAATGGACAAGTATTTAACACATTTGTTTGATATTTCCCTGTGCAGTGGGCATTAATATATTTATTTTAACTTTACTCTATAAAGTTCTATTGTAGTTCCTACAACGACTTTTATTTTTATACTTAAAATATCAGTAATCCTTTTTGACTTGAACAGCATTATTCTGGTAAACTCTAAACCAAAAAAGTGACAAAAAATCTAGCTGTGGCTTGGAAAACACCTCCTCTATACATGTGCAATCTCCAGTCTCGATGCATGCATGGAAGAAGTGAGCCAAAATACATTATGGAGCAGTTCAACCAATCCCAGATCAGCTGCTTTTTCACTCTATGGACAGTGCTGAAAACGATTAGCAGGTATATTTAAAAAAAAGTGTATATATTTTTGAATGACAAAATCTGAGTAATGCTTATTTCAGATCATAAAACCAACAAAAACCTTCAGAAATACTGTCAACTGTACAAGTACAGTGGTAGCACTCTCACTGAGTCGTGAGTTCAAGTCCCACTCCAGAGACTTGAGCACAAAATCTCGGCTGACAGTCCAGTACAGTACCAATGGAGTGCTGCATTGTCGGAGGTGCTACCTTTCACATGAGATGTTAGATTGAGGCTCTATTTGCCCTTTCGGGTAGATTTAAAAGGTTCCAAGGCAATATTTCAAAGAAGAGCAGGGGAGTTCTTCCTGGTCTCTTGTTTAAAATTTATCCCTCAACCAATATAACTAAAACAGATTATCTGGTCGTTTAAGTAAATGGTCCAAGAGAATACCAATTTTGATCTCTGAACTGTGATGAGGGTAGGTTGCACTACAGTTCACCTCTGCATCCCTGGGCTTGTAAAAGGAAAACAAATTAGACAGTTTCTATTCTTGATTGCTATCCAGGGACCTTGCTGTTAAGTGCTTGTGTGTGGATGTTATGTGACAATAAGATTAGGTTTGCATGTGCTGCTCTCCAGCGATCATAGAGCCTTGCTAGGAAAGGGGGGAAAGTGTTTCTTTAACCTCCAAGAAACTTAGCCTTCCCTGTGCAAGATCACAATCCAACTCCATCAGCACACTGGAGGCAGTGCAAAGAAGAACCACAAAGATGATCCCCAATATTAAAGGTCTCCGTAATGAGTAAAGACTGTTGAAAGATGGGCTCTCCAGCCTCAATGGAGATATCCAACAGATGTTATAGAGGTGGACAAGTTTGTAAATGATAGGAAAACATAAACCCAGAAGAATTACTTTAAATTAGGACAAGAAGCTACGGGTTTAAACTCATACAAAGAAAATTTAGGTTGACCACACAATCCTCCTCTAACACCTCTCCTCCATTGTCCAGCTGGGTGGGACTGCACTCACCTAATTCCATTCCTATCTATCAGTCATAGCCAGAAACTCTCTTGCAATGGCTTCTCTTCCCACTCCCACATCATTATCCTTGGAATCCTCAAGGATTTATCCTTGGCCCCTCCTACTTCTCATCTACATATTGCCCCTCTGTGACAACATCCAAAAACACAACACCATGTACAACCTCTCCCGACCCTTCCTTCTCTAATTTGTCACGTTGCTTGTCTGACATCCAGTATTGGACAAGCAGAAAATTCCTTCAATTAATTATTGAAAAGACCAAAGCCATGGTCTTTGTTCCCTGCCACAAACTCTGTTCCCGAGCCACCAACTCCATCCCTCTCTCTGGCCACTGTCTGAGTTGGAACCAGACTGTTCACAACATTGGCATTCTATTTGATCTGAGCTGAACATCACCATGACTCCCTACATCTACCTCTATAACATTGCCCAACTTGCCCCTGCCTCAGCTCATCTGCTGCTGAAACCTTCATCCATGCCTGTGTTACTTTCTAGACTCAACTATCCCAATGATTTCCAGGCCTTCTACCCTCTGTAAACTTGAGCTCATCTAAGACACTGCTGCCCATATCCTAACTTGCATCAAGTCCCATTCACCTATTACACCTGTGCTCACTGGCCTACATTGGCTTCCAGTCCGGCAACGTCTCGATTTAAAAATTCTCAATCTTGTTTGCAAATCCCTCCATGGCTTCACCCCCTCCCTATCTCTGTAACCTCCTCCAGCCCTTCAACCTCTGAGATCTATGCATTCCTCAAATTCTGGCCTCTTGCCGATCCCCGATTGTTTTCGTTCCACCATTGGCGGCTGTGCCTTCCGCTGCCTGGGCCCCAAACTCTGGAATTTCTTCCCTAAACCTCTCCGCATCTCTACACCTCTCTTCTTTTAGGATGCTTTGGTAAAACCTACACTTTGGCCAAAACTTTTGGTGACATGCCCGAATATCTCTTTATATGTGGCTCGGTGTCAAATTTTGTTTGAGGGTGCTGCTGTGAAGCACCTTGGGACGTTTTACGACCAAAAGAGCTATATCAATTCAAGTTGACGTTGGAATCGGCCAAAGAGTGATCAGAACATTGAATGGCATCTCAGATAGAACAAGTGGAGGCAATCATTTTTTTTTTAAACTGGATAGGGAAGAAATTTCAGAGTTTAGGGAAGAAATTCCAGAGTTTAGGGAAGAAATTCCAGAGTTTAGGGAAGAACTCCAGAGTTTAGGGAAGAAATTCCAGAGTTTAGGGAAGAACTCCCAGAGTTTGGGGAAGAAATTCCAGAGTTTAGGGAAGAAATTCCAGAGTTTAGGGAAGAACTCCAGAGTTTGGGGAAGAAATTCCAGAGTTTAGGGAAGAAATTCCAGAGTGCCAGAAAGGTGGAGGGGTAGGATCACTCTGAATAGTTTAACCAGGAAGGGCTGAATGGTCTTGCACACCTGGATTTACCTGGTTGTCACCAAAGCCTATCTGACGAAGGCTCATCGACCTGAAACCTTAACTCTTGTTTCTCGCTCCACAATGCTGCCTGACCTGACGAGTATTTGCGGCATTTAACTGTGTGTTTTTTTTTTGTGTGTGATTATTATTTTTTAAAGCCCGGTCGCTACGAGTGACGCGACGATCGTGACGTCAGACGCGCGCTGCTTCCGCAAAAAATGGCGAGCGGTTTGCGGCCGCTTTGAGAGCCGCTGCCAAGAGCCGCGAATATCGAGGGCCGAGGATGGACGACATGTCGCTGTCGGATTCCGAGAGGCTGGCCGGCGAGCGCTGGGCCCCGGTTGGGGCGGTGGCGAGCCCCGAGGGGGAAGAGGAAGAGGCGGCGGCGGAGAAAGGGAGAGCCGGGCCTCCTGAAGCCGGCCCGCTGGGCGGCGCGGCGGTAATGGCGGAGAAGATGCAGCGGCTGCAGGGCGAGCAGGAGCTGCTCAACTCGTCGCTGCTTGCCCTCACCTCGCACTTCGCCCAGGTCCAGTTCCGCCTCAAGCAGATCGTCAGCGCCCAGAGCGACCAGAAGGAGCGGCTGCTGAAGGAGCTGGAGGACTTCGCCTTCAAGGGCTGCCCGCAACCCTTCGTCACCCGGGCACTGGATGGGCCACAGCTGGACACTGCGGTAAGGATGTACCCGGGACATCTGCTTCACCCGACCAGCCGCAGGAGCTTGATCCGCAAACTCCCATCTTTCACAGACCTGGCCAAATTTGAATGCAACTCTTTTTATTTTAAAAAAAAATATATTTTTTTTAAAAAGCCCAACTTTTTCTGGAATAAAAAATTATGGGAAAGTTCACACGGTGCACAACAAATCAATTACATGAGCTACATTACAAATCTGAAGTGTTTGCTGGATGCCCCTCCACTCCATAACCCCATTGTTACAAGGGCAGGTTCCACCCCCCCCCCCCCTTCCCTCCTCCTACGCTTTGTTGCTCAACAACTGTTTGCCAATTTGTAACTTGAGAGTACATGAAAATGCCCAGATCTGTCAAGCTGACCTACTTCGAATTGCACACTCTTAATTGAAAACTCGCTGCAACAAAATGCACAGCTCAATTTTTTTAATTACTTTTGTTAGTTATCACCTTCCTAGCTATGTAATTGAGATTTTAACCTGTTTGTATTGCATATAAACAGTCGTTATAGTGGACTGAATTTCAAAGACACGACCTGGCTATATAAGTTTCACCTGGCTATATGATATGGCTTCAGTATACCAGAATCTCCCTGTAGTCAATAGTTCTTCTATTACCTGACACCGCCAATTGTGTAAAATTACTGGTCGTTACCACTTGTATCTCAAATGTGATTCTGGATAATTAGATGCACTTTTACTAATGTATTGACGAATTTACTGATGCTGCATTATAATCATCACCTAATTTAATTGTGTGTATATATAGAAGTCATTATGCAAATATTGCAGCACAAACATTTCATGCATTTGACCAAAACTGTTTTGCTAGTTACAATTCACTAATTTAGCAGAATTGTTGCTGTAATTCATGTGATCATTTGTGGTTCTGTGGATCTAAAAGGAATTTCGAAATCAGAGTCCAAAATGTAGGGATTCTATTGGAAAGCACATTATATGCTGTATTCACGTTTCTATTTTCCAATTATTTTTCTCCCCTCATTAGGTCCCCCAGTGCAGTACACTGTTCCCCAGCAGAAAAGTTGGCAAGTAACTCTGCTAACACAGTTCTGAAAGTAGTCAATAGCTCCAAGCCGCTCTAACTGTTCCTCCCATATCGGGAAGCTACTTGGCTGTGATTAGTGCTTCTTGGTGATGACCCTGTTAAGATCCAGAATACGTCATGAGTAGAATTGTGGGTCTTAACTAGCATTTTAGTAATCTGTGACACAGCTTGTTAATACACCAGTGAGCCTCTTGAATACTCTTCAGCAATATTTTGGAATGTTAACTGCAGAACGTATTTCTTATCTGTATGTTTAACAGATGTCAACAAATAATTGTCCTACCTCAGATTGTATTGTGCATATTCAGCACATTGCCATCGTGAGAATGATCCCAAGTGTCAAACAGAAGTTGTACAGATGTACTGTATTTCAAAGATGAAAATATCTGAATACTGCTTCCACAAATTGCACGTTGCAGTTTCTGAAGAAAGATACAGATAATTGAGATTGCATTAAAAATGATCCTAAATAAACCCACAGCGCGTTATGACATGCGCAGTCCTCTCTGAGTAATTAAACTGTTTTTTTTTCAAACACTTCAGTACTGATTGGAATTCTCAAGAGAATTATTACCATACTTGTTATTGTATTTTCTGAATGGTTATATTTAAGTCACTTGGCATGAATATCAACAATCAAGGTTAATCTTTTTTAAAGTCAGAGTGATGGACTTGAGAAAACAAATGTATTTTGAATGCTTATTTGCAATTTCACAAATATATTCAAATTGTAACTGCAAATCAAATATTCAGAATATTACAGTTGCTGGATGTTTGAAGCCAAAGCCTACATTACCTACTATTGTAAAATAAAAAGGACAGACTGGAAATCTGAACAATGGAAAAAGCTGGAAATACACACCAGTCAGTCAGCATCTGTAAAGAGAAAAGGCAGGTTATGACAATTCAGGTGTGTACTCTGCATTTAACATTTAAACAAAAAATGCTGATGAGTATTAACAATTTTTCTGTTTTGTTTGCTGCGATCTTCCCCCGCCCCCAACGAACCTTAATGATGTGTACTTTTCACTCAAATTTCTTATTTAAAAAAAAAAGACTGATTTTCCATTACTCAGCTTTGGCCTCAATACTAATAATAACCCAACCTGCCTACTTTAGTGGAATTGATACTACCCGATATTATGTATTATGCATATAGGTGTGATATTAAAGGTAGTATCATAAGTGATATCAGAACAGTAATAATCTCCAACAAGTGACATAGATCAATGTAATTTTTACATGTTACATCTTTAAATGTTTAATATTGGGTCTTTCACAAAATTTTGATGCATTGAATTATTTTTTTATATATGTCAATTCAAGGAGCCATAAATTACAAAGTTCTTTGGATCAAAGAAAAGTAAGTACCACAGATGTGAGATCCAATACATTTCTAAACGTAATCAGCAGCAATCCTAAGGAATAATCACAACAGACAATTATCAGCAACTGGCCAAAATTGCAAATGGTAACATTTTCCACTTGATTTGTGTTCAGGCATAGGATTGAAAATGTTACACGTGCAGCATGGTTCAATAAATAAACAGGAACATAAATTTCAAAGAAGCTGATATTGCTGATTTAACACCTGAAATTTGAAACAATTACATAATTGTAATACTGTATATCAAATTAATCTAATCTTTTTTCTTATTGATCATGCCTGAACTACAGGAAGGTTTGGTAAGTTTACATTCCAAGTTTAATTTTTTATGCATAACAAATGAAATTGTTGTGAACACAGATTACTGATAATTCATTTATTTTTTGCACTAAAACTTGAATTAGCCAGTAGTTTGAATTAAGTGATGTAATTAACACAGCGAGGTGGAAATTTTGTTTTAAAATTACTGAATTAACTGAGAATTTAAATTAAGCGACTTTGATTCAAAAGTAGTAGACTATAGTGTGCATGGTTCAGGAACTGTCAAAATGTAATTTGCATGTCTGTATGGTCCTTGTATGCTTTAAACAGAAAGCTGCAAGTCTGAATTGCTTGCCCTGCATGAGCATGTTCTGTTCTGGGACTCTTGAGCGTGTGTCTGATAAGACCTTTTTTTTTACATCATTATTTAAGTTAATGTAGTTTTATTACACTTTTATTCCCCCAAGGCCTCAGAGCTGTTGAGCTTCTTCCCTTCCTTCTACAATCTGCAAGTTTGTTTTCAGCAACAGGTTTTTATTTGTCTGAAATAAATCTTTCAGATTGTATCAGATGTGCAAGAAAAGCATACATTGACTGTTCCATGTCAAAATATGAGGTAGGACACAGCAGGATCCATTACCATGTTGTGTCAGGATTGCAGATGCCTGACTGGATGCGGAGCCACCCCTGGATGGTGGTGGGTGGCCCTGGTGCTGCCTCAGGGTTGGTGCTGTTGGGGTTTGGAGCTAGCATGGCTGGGAAATGCAGTGCTGAGGCAGAGTGCCATATGTTGGGTTGGGGTAATACTCCGACTTTGGCGAGCCGCATATATGTTCATGTTGGGCCTCGGCTGGCTGGGTACAGGGATGAGAGTGGATCTAGTGCTGTGTACTATTAGAGGAGGGTGTACTGGTGATTGAAACCATCAGGAATAGACAAGCGTGTAGCAAAGGCAGAGTGGTTTTAATGGGGAATTTTAACTTTCATATAGTTTGGGATAAGCAGACTAGCACCTATAAGTGTGCCCAGGATAGTGTTCTACAACAATATGTCCTGGAGGCAACAAGGGGGAAAGCCATATTAGATTTAGTAAAGAACCAGATTTAAGTAACAGCCTAACTGTGTGAACATTTATCCAAAAGTGATCATAATATGACCGAGTTAATGAAGCATTTGAAAAGGAGAAATGTAAAATGACGACTAAGATTCATGATTTAGGGAAGGACGACTTCAACGGGATGAAGTAGAGACTGTCCACAGTAAACTGGGAAAATCTGTTAATGGGTGAAACGACTGAAGATCAGTGGGAGATGTTGAAAAAAATAAATGTGATACAGACCAGTTTATACCCCCGAGGGGCAAGAGCTCTGCTTGCCAAAAAAAAGCCATGGACAACGAAAGAGGTAAAGCATAAAACTAAAAGAAAAAGCATTTAAAAATGCAAAAAATGGCACAGGTCCTGGCGACTTGGAAAGATACAAAGAACAGCAAAGGGTCACAAAACACAGGCAATGAGAGCGACAAAAAGGGAGTATATGAAAGGGAACTTGCAAGGGATATCAAGATCAATACGAAGAATTTTTACAATTACCTTAGGAAAAAGAGGGTAGTCAAAAGCAATGTTGGCCCCTTAAAAACTGAAAGGGGTGATATTGTTAGTGATGATAAGGAAATGGTGGATATGTTGAATAATTACTTTGCATCAGTATTTACAGTAGAAGAGGATAGGATGCCGGAAATCCCAAGGAAAGTAATATTTAATCAAGGACAAGGACTCAATAAAATTAATGTGAGTAAAGAAAATAATGATACTAAAGAGTGACAACTTCCCAGGTTGGCTTCCATCCCAGACTTTTAAAGGAATTCATTGCAGGTGCCCTAACTATAATCTTCCAAAGTTCTCTAGATTCAGGAACAGTTCCTTTAGATTGGAAAATTGCGCATGTCACTCCGACATTTAAGAACGGCGAGAGGGGGAGACCAGGAAATTGCAGACCAGTTAGCCCAATATCAGTTGTCAGGAAATTGAACACCTCAAATTTTCAGTTGATCAGAGGAGCCAGCATGGATTTGTGAAAAGTAGGCCATGCCTGACAAACCTGATTGAATTTTTTGAAGAGGTCACTAAAGTAGTGTACTAGGGAAGGTCTATGGATGTTATTTATATGACTTCTAGAAGGCATTTGATAATGTCCCACATAAGAGACTGTTATCTAAGGTAATTATCCATGGAATTGAGGGCAAATTATTGACCTTATTAGGAAATTGGCTGAGTGGCAGGATACAGAGAGTAGGGATAATAGGTAGGGTGTGACTAGTGATGTCCCGCAGGGATCTGTGTTGGGGGCCTCAACTATTCAAAATATCTTAACGATTTTGATGAGGGCATAGAAAATCATGTATGCAAATTTGCCGATGAGACAAAGATAGGCGGCATTGTACACAGTGTAGATGAAAGCATAAAATTACAAAGGATAGATTAAGTGAACGGGCAAAACTGTGGCAAATGGATTTCAATGTAAGCAAATGTGAGGTCATCCACTTTGGACCTAAAAAGGATAGAACAGGGTACTTTCTAAATGGTGAAAAGCTAAAAGCAGTGGATGTCCAAATAGACTTGCGGGTCCGGGTATATAGATCATTAAAATGTCATGAACAGATTCAGAAAATAATCAAAGTCTAATGGAATGCTGGCCTTTATATCTAGAGGACTAGAATACAAGTGGGTAGAAGTTATGCTGCAGCTGTACAAAGCCCTGGTTAGACCACACCTGGAGCACTGTGAGCAGGTCTGGACACCACACCGGAGGAAGGATATATTGGCCTTGGCGAGGGAGTGCAGCGTAGGTTTACCAGAATGATACCAGAACTTCAAGAGTTAAGTTACGAGGAGAGATTACACTAATTAGAGTTGTATTCCCAAGAATTTAAAAGGTTAAGGGGTAATCTGATCGAAGTTTTCAAGATATTAAGGGGAACTGATCGAGTAGATAGAGAGAAATTATTTCCTTTTGGGGATTCTAGGGAGAAGAGGCATAGTCTACAAATTGGAGCCAGACCTTTCAGGAGTGAAATTAGGAAACACTTCCACACACAAAGGGTGATAGACGTTTGGAACTCTCTTCCGCAAACGACAACTGATGCTGGATCAGCTGTTAATTTTAAATCTGAGATTGATAGCTTTTTGTTAATCAAAGGGATATGGACCAAAGATGGGTATATGGAGTTGGGTTGCAGATTAGCCATGATATTGAATGGTGGAATAGACTCGAGGGGCTGAATGGCCTTCTCCTGTCCCTATGTTCCAATGAGATCCAGAGGTGTCCATTGGCCTATGTCTGTAGGAACAGGAGAGAAAGAGAATTAGTGACAGCAATTAGAAGATGGGTTGGGTAAGTTCACGGGTAAGGCGTGAGAAGCAAGGTGCCACATTGTAGGTGGGAGAATGCCAGCATGAAGTTGGGGAGGGGAGAGAAATGACCAAGCCAGCATAAAATTGGAATAGGGCAAATATGTCCCAGCATGAAATTGGAGGGGAGAGTGGTGGTGTGAGTTTGAACAGGAGTTGGGAGGAACTTGCTATATTCCATATTTAAAGATGGTAAAATTTGTTTTTTTTTTGTAAATGTTGTTAAAAATTAAATTGATATTTTTAAAGCTACTAGAATATTCAGCATTGAAAGGACAACAGAACAGTCACCACAAATCATAAGAAGTCAAAAGATTCAAAGTGTGAATTCACAGGAAAGCAGAGAAGTGATTGGTTGGTCAGTTTTTCCTCTCTTTTCTTGGGCATTGGTTTAAATTAAGAGCTGGGCTTAAAAATTAAACGTTGAAAACTTCAAATCATCAACTTTAATTAAATCATCATCATAGGCAGTCCCTCAAAATCTAGGAAGACTTGCTTCCACTCTAAAAGTGAGTTCTCAGGTGACTGTACAGTCCATTACAGGAATTACAGTCTCTAACAGGTGGGACAGACAGTGGTTGAAGGAAAGGGTGGGTGGGGAGCCTGGTTTGCCGTTCCGCTGTCTGCGTTTGGTTTCTATATGCTCTCGGCGACAAGACTCGAGGTGCTTAGCACCCTCCCGGATGCTCTTCCTCCACTTAGGGCAGTCTTGGGCCAGGGATTCCCAGGTGCCGGTGGGCATGTTGCACTTTATCAAGGAGGCTTTGAGGGTGTCCTTGAAATGTTTCTTCTGCCCACCTTTTTTGCCATGTAGGAGTTCCAAGTAGAGCGTTTGCTTTGGGAGTCTCGTGTCGGGCATGCGGATGATGTGGCCCGCCCAACGGAGCTGTTCGAGTGTGGTCAGTGCTTCGATGCTGGGGATGTTGGTCTACAGGACAGTAGTGATACCTGCCCTCCTATATGGCTCAGAGATGTGGACCATATACAGTAGACCCCACAAAGCGCTGGAGATGTACCACCAGCGCTGCCCCCGCAAGATCCTGCGAATCCACTGGGAGGATAGACGCACCAACGTCGGTGTTCTCGATCGGGCTAATTAATTAAATATGTTAAAGATGGCAGGGCAGGCGATGTGTTACTGCTGCTGCATGTGGGACCCCAATGAGGTCCACGGCGACCACATCTGCAGTAAGTGTCTGCAGTTCGAGGAACTTCGGCTCCGTGTTGATGACCTGGAATCCAAGCTTCAGACACTGCGACACATCAGGGAGAGGGAGTTACCTGGACGCTGTATTCCAGGAGGCAGTCACACCCCCGAGTTTCAATAATTCAAATTTGGTCCATGCTCAAGGCCAGGAGGGTGTAACTACGAGCGAGGCAGGTATGGGGACCCAGGAGGTAGTAATGGAGGAGCCTCAGCCCTTGCTCTTGTCCAACAGGTACAAGGCTCTTACTCCCTGTTTGGATGAGAGCAAGGACTGCAGGGAGGATGAGCAAACTGACCACAGCACCGTGGTACAGGGGGCCATTCAAGTAGGGGGAGTAAAAAGAAATGTTGTGGTAGGGAACAGTATCATTAGGGGGGATAGATACTGTTCTCTGCAGCCGAGTGCGTGAGTCCCGAAGGCTGTGTTGCCTACCCGGTGCCAAGGTTAAGGACTACATCTCTGGGCTGGAGAGGAACTTGGAGTGGGAGGGGGAAGATTCAGTTGTCGTGGTCCACGTAGGTACTAACAACATAGGTAGGATAAAGAAAGAGGTTCTGCTGAGGGAGTATAAGCAGCTGGGGGCTAAATTAAAAAGCAGAACCACAAAGGTGGTAATCTGATTAATACCTGAGCCACGATCAAATCTGCATAGGATAAATAAGATCAGAGAGATGAACTTGTAGCTCAAAGACTGGTGTGGGAGAAATGGGTTTCAATTCATGGGGCACTGGCACCAGTACTGGGGTAAGAGGGAGCTGTTCCGTTGGGACGGGCTTCACGCGAACCATGCTGGGACGAGTGTCCTGGTGAATCGAATAACTAGGGCTGTGGCGAGGGCTTTAAACTAAAAGTGTGGGGGGCGGGGGGGGCGGTGAAGAGAGGGAAGGTTCAGGTGAGCAGAAATTTGAAAAGTCAAAGAGCAAGAAGGCGGCAATAGAGCAGGGTAGCAATGGGGGAAATGATAACCAGAGTGTGACAGGAAGGGACAGAATGTATAAAAATAAGAGTATCAGAAAGTGGGGTCAAAGCAGGGGAAAATGGTAAAAAGGCAAAATTAAAAGATCTTTATCTGGCTGCAGGCAGCATTCGTAATAAGATAGATGAGTTGACGGCACAAATAGATATAAATAAGTATGATCTGATAGCCATTAGAGACGTGGTTGCAAGGAGACCAAGGCTGGGAACTGAATATTCAGGGGTATTTGACAATTCGGAGAGATAGACAGAAAGAAAAAGGAGGTGGGGTAGCTCTGTTAATAAAGAATGAGATCAGTGCAGGAGTGAGAAATGATACTGGCTCAGAAGATCAAGATGTAGAATCAGTTTGGGTGGAGATGAGGAATAATAAGGGGAAGAAGTCACTGGTGGGCATAGCCTTTCGGCCTCTAACAGTAGCTACACTGTTGGACGGAGTATAAATCAAGAAATAATGGAGGCTTGTAAGAAAGGTACGGCAATAATCATAGGCGATTTTAATCTTCATATTGATTGGACAAATCCAATTGGTCAAGGTAGCCTTGAGGAAGAGTTCATAGAGTGTATCCGGATGGCTTCCTTGACCAGTACGTTGTGGAACCAACCAGGGAACAGGCTATCCTGGATCTGATACTGTGTAATGAGACAGGATTAATAAATTATCTTGTAGTAAAGGATCTTCTTGGAAAGAGTGATCATAGCATGGTTGAATTTCAAATTCAGTTGGAGGGTGAGAAATTTGGATCTCAAACCGGTGTCCTAAGCTTAAATAAAGGAGACTAAAAAGGTGTGAAGGCAGAGTTGGCTAAAGTGGACTGGGAAAATAGATTAAAGTGTAAGACAGTTGATAAGCAGTGGCAGACATTTTAGGAGATATTTCATAAATCAACAAAAATCTATTCCAGTGAGAAGGAAAGACTGAGAAGGGACAACCATCCGTGGCTAACTAAGGAAGTATAGGATGGTATCAAATTGAAAACAATGGCATACAAAGTGGCCAAGATTAGTGGGAGGCCAGAGAATTGGGAACATTTTTTAAACAAGCAAAGGATGACTCAAAAAATAATAATAGAGAGGGAAGATAGAGTATGAGAGTAAACTAACAAGAAATATAAAAGCAGTAATAACTTCTATAGGCTTATAAAAAGGAAGAGAGTAGCTAAAGTAAACATTGGTCCCTTAGAGGATGAGACAGGGGAATTAATAATGGAACAGGGAAATGGCAGAGACTTTGAACAAATATCGGTCTTCACAGTAAAAGACACTAAAAACATCCCAATAATGGATAATCAAGGGGCTATAGGGAGAGAGAAACAATCACTATATCACTATCACTAAAGAAAAAATACTCGGTAAAATAATGGGACTAAAAGCGGACAAGTCCCCTGGACCTGATGGTTTGCATCCTAGGGTCTTAAAAGAAGTAACTGCAGAAATAGTGGATGCATTGGTTGTCATCTACCAAAATTCTCTGGATTCTGGGGAAGACCCAGCGGATTGGAAAACCGCAAATGTAACACCCCTATTTTTTTTAAAAAAAGGAGGCAAACAGAGAGCAGGAAACTATAGACCAGTTAGCCTCACATCTGTTGGGAAAATGCTAGAGTCCATTATTAAGGAAGCAGTAGCAGGACATTTGGAAAAGCATAATACGGTCAAGCAGAGTCAGCATGGTTTTATGAAAGGGAAATCATGTTTGACAAATTTGCTGGAGTTCTTTGAGGATGTAACGAGCAGGATGGATAAGGGGGAACCAGTGAATATGGTGTATTTGGATTTCCAGAAGGCATTCGATAAGGTGCCACATAAAAGGTTACTGCACAAGATAAAAGTTCACGGGGTCGGGGGTAATATATTAGCATGGATAGCGGATTGGCTACCGAACAGAAAACAGAGAGTCGGGATAAATCGGTCATTTTCCAGTTGGCAAACGGTAACTATTGGGGTGCCGCAGGGATCGGTGCTGGGTCCTCAACTATTTACAATCTATATTAATGACTTGGATGAAGGACCAAGGGTAATTTAGCCAAGTTTACTGATGATACAAAGATGGGTGGGAAAGCTAGTTGTGAGGAGAGGACACAATAAAATCTGCAAAGGGATATAGACAGGCTGAGTGGGCAAACATTTGGCAAATGGAGTACAATGTGGCAAAGTGTGAGGTTATCCACTTTGGCAGGAAGAAAAAATAAGCAAATTATTATTTAAATGGAGAGAAATTACAAAATGCTGCAGTACAGAGGAGACCTGGGGGTCCTTGTGCATGAAATACAAAAAGTTAGTATGCAAGTACAGCAAGTAATCAGGAAGGCAAATGGAATGTTGGCCTTTATTGCAAGGGGTATAAAGTATAAAAGCAGAGAAGTCCTGCTACAACTGTATGGGGTATTGGTGATGCCACACCTGGAGTACTGCATACAATGTTGGTCTCCTTATTTAAGGAGGGCTATACTTGCATTGGAAGCAGTTTGGAGAAGGTTCACTAGGTTGATTCCTGAGATGAAGGGGTTGACTTATGAAGAAAGGTTAAGCAGGTTAGGCCTATACTCATTGGAGTTTAGAAAAATGAGAGATGATCTTATTGAAACGTATAAGATTCTGAGAGGGCTCGACAAGGCAGATGCAGAGAGGATATTTCCCCTCGTGGGGAAATCTAGAGCTAGAGGGCATAGTTTCAGAGTAAGGGGTCATCCATTTAAAACTCAGATGAGGAGAAATTTCTTCTCAGAGCGTCATAAATCTGTGGAATTCTCTACCCCAGAGAGCTGTGGAGGCTGGGTCATTGAATATATTTAAGGTGGAGATAGACAGATTTTTGAACGATAAGGGAGTAAAGGGTTATGGGGAGCGGGCAGGGAAGTGGAGCTGAGCAGCCATGATCTTATTAAATGGCGGAGCAGGATCGAGGGGCCAAATGGCCACCTACTGCTCCTATCTCTTCTGTTCTTATCATATATAGTTCAACTGATAACGTTGCTATTGCTTTAGGTCATTGCTTTATCCTGTCCCAATAGGTTGCATTTATCGAGTTTTTACTGTAGGATGGAGCTGCATTTGATGTATTTGGATAACTTTCATTCAGTATTTTCCAGCTTGGTTCATTAATTTCATTCAGTTTCAGTATTCAGACATTCCGATTTTTTTAATCAAAGTTCTGTATTCAATGACTATGTATATTTTTTTAATAGTTTTTTTTTGTTTCTATGCAATTTATGGACATATATTTATGTTTTTGGATAGGAAGACTGCAGTTTTCCCATGGGAGAGTCTAAAATTGTGTTTTGTTTTCTTGAGCAGTATTTCAAATACACTACAGATGTCCATTTGATCTATTTTATGTTTGCGTTTCAGACTGAAAGGGAGAAACTTGAGCGACTAGAGGCCCAACGTCAGAAACAGAGGGAGCTGATTATACAGTTAAAGACACAGTTGGATGATTTGGAGACATTTGCTTACCAGGAGGGCAGCTATGAATCCCTCCCCCAGTCAGTAGTCCTAGAGCGCCAGCGGGTGAGGCTTGTGACTGTGTACTATTGAAAGTCACGGTGTACTGCAGACACATGTTCTCATTTCATCTATGATCAATTTAGTCTAGAGGTATAATCAAGCAATAATAACTGCACTAAAATTCCAACAGCCTCAGTGCTTAGACTTGGACCTTCCTAAGCTTCAAGATAACCAACTACTAATATAAAGGGTTGTTTAATTAATTGTTGAGGTGAAACAGAAGTTAGTACCTCAACAACTAACTATAAACTATTGGGGTAATGGAAATCTGGAACTATCTCTCCCCAAAAGCTAGATCAATTGAAAATTTCAAAACTGAGATTGATAGATTTTTGTTGGCAAGTGTTTTAACGGTTACAGAACCAAGGTGGGAAGATGGAGTTAAGATACAGATCAACCATGATCTAATTGAATGGTGGAACAGGCTTGAGGGGTGGAATGACCTACTTCTGTTTCTATGTTCCGAAGTAACATCAGCTAAGAGGGGGGGAAAAAATGACTTGCATTTATATAGCGCCTTTCACCTTGGGATATTCCACAGCACTTTACAACCAATGAAGAACTTTTGAAGTGTAGTCACTATTGGAATATAAGAAGCACACCAGCCAATTTGTACACAGCAAACTCACTCAAAGCACATTTATTATAAATGACCAGATTATCTGTTTTAGTGGTATTGATTGAGGATAAATTTTGACCAAAACACTGGGAGAATCTCCCTATTCTTTAAATAGTGCTGTGGGATCTTTTACGTCCACCTGAAGAGCCTAGGTTTAACATCTCATCCACAACTTAACACCTCTGACAGTGCAGCACTCCCTCAGTACTGCGCAGAAGTGCCAGCCGAGATTATGTGCTTGTCTCTGGAGTGGGGCTTGTACCCACAACTTTCTGCCTCCTGGGTGAGTGGTGCCACGGCTGACACATGGTGTTGGGCTGTATAATGGTAAGACACCAGTTTGGAGCTGTAATTCGCCACATATCAGATACATATTAGGGTGGAAAGAGAGCAGAGATTTTCCATACAGATCACTGTCTCTGCTCACCGGAGGAGGGATTATCAGGAGTGTTGTCTAAACCTTGTGGTGGCCAGTTACATTGAGAGAATCCTGAAAGCGGAATATTTGCCTGCCCTCTGAGAAACATAGAAAATAGGTGCAGGAGTAGGCCATTCGGCCCTTCGAGCCTGCACCACCATTCAATAAGATCATGGCTGATCATTCACCTCAGTACCCCTTTCCTGTTTTCATAAGAACATAAGAATTAGGAACAGGAGTAGGCCATCCAGCCCCTCGAGCCTGCTCCGCCATTCAACAAGATCATGGCTGATCTGCCCGTGGACTCAGTTCCACTTGCCCGCCCGCTCCCCATAACCCTTAATTCCCTTATTGGTTAAAAATCTATCTATCTGTGATTTGACTACATTCAATGAGCTAGCCTCAACTGCTTCCTTGGGCAGAGAATTCCACAGATTCACAACCCTCTGGGAGAAGAAATTCCTTCTCAACTCGGTTTTAAATTGGCTCCCCCGTATTTTGAGGCTGTGCCCCCTAGTTCTAGTCTTCCCGACCAGTGAAAACAACCTCTCTGCCTCTATCTTGTCTATCCCTTTCATTATTTTAAATGTTTCTATAAGATCACCCCTCATCCTTCTGAACTCCAACGAGTAAAGACCCAGTCTACTCAATCTATCATCATAAGGTCACCCCCTCATCTCCGGAATCAGCCTAGTGAATCGTCTCTGTACCCCCTCCAAAACTAGTATATCTTTCCTTAAGTAAGGTGACCAAAACTGCACGCAGTACTCCAGGTGCGGCCTCACCAATACCCTATACAGTTGCAGCAGGACCTCCCTGCTTTTGTACTCCATCCCTCTCGCAATGAAGGCCAACATTCCATTCGCCTTCCTGATTACCTGCTGCACCTGCAAACTAACTTTTTGGGATTCATGCACAAGGACCCCCAGGTCCCTCTGCACCGCAGCATGTTGTAATTTCTCCCCATTCAAATAATATTCCCTTTTACTGTGTTTTTTTCCAAAGTGGATGACCTCACATTTTCCGACATTGTATTCCATCTGCCAAACCTTAGCTCATTCGCTTAACCTATCTAAATCTCTTTGCAGCCTCTCTGTGTCCTCTACACAACCCGCTTTCCCACTAATCTTTGTGTCATCTGCAAATTTTGATACACTACACTCTGTCCCCTCCTCCAGGTCATCTATATATATTGTAAACAGTTGTGGTCCCAGCACCGATCCCTGTGGCGCACCACTAACCACCGATTTCCAACCTGAAAAGGACCCATTTATCCCGACTCTCTGCTTTCTGTTCGCCAGCCAATTCTCTATCCATGCTAATACATCTCCTCTGACTCTCTCCATATCCCTTGATCCCTTTAGCCGTAAGGGCCATATCTAACTCCCTCTTGAATATATCCAATGAACTGGCATCAACAACTCTCTGCGGTTCCCTACCGCAAACAACTCTCTGAGCGAAGAAGTTTCTCCTCATCTCGGTCCTAAATGGCTTACCCCTTATCCTTAGACTGTGTCCCCGGGTTCTGGACTTCCCCAACATCGGGAACATTCTTCCTGCATCTAACCTGTCCAGTCCCATCAGGACTTTACATGTTTCTATGAGATCCCCCCTCATCCTTCTAAACTCCAGTGAATACAGGCCCAGTCGATCCAGTCTCTCCTCATATGTCAGTCCTGCCATCCCAGGAATCAGTCTGGTGAACCTTCGCTGCACTCCCTCAATAGCAAGAACGTCCTTCCTCAGATTAGGAGACCAAAACTGAACACAATATTCGAGGTGAGGCCTCGCCCAAGGCCCTGTACAACTGCAGTAAGACCTCCCTGCTCCTATACTCAAATCCTCTAGCTATGAAAGCCAACATACCATTTGCCGCCTTCACCGTCTGCTGTACCTGCACGCCAACTTTCAATGACTGATGTACCATGACACCCAGGTCTCGTTGTACCTCCCCTTTTCCTAATCTACCGCCATTCAGATAATATTCTGCCTTCATGTTTTTGCCCTCAAAGTGGATAACCTCACATTTATCCACATTATACTGCATCTGCCATGTATTTGCCCACTCACCTAACCTGTCCAAGTCACCCTGCAGCCTCTTGGTGTCCTCCTCACAGCGCACACCGGCACCCAGTTTAGTGTCATCTGCAAACTTGGAGATATTACACTCAATCCCTTCATCTAAATCATTCATGTATATTTGTAAATAGCTGGGGTCCCAGCACAGCCCTGCGGCACCCCACTTGTCACTGCCTGCCATTCTGAAAAGGACCAGTTTATCCCAATTCTCTGCTTCCTGTCTGCCAACCAGTTCTCTATCCACATCAATACATTACCCCCAATACCATGTGCTTTAATTTTGCACACTAATCTCTTGTGTGGGACCTTGTCAAAAGCCTTTTGAAAGTCCAAATATACCACATCCACTGGTTCTCCCTTGTCCACTCTACTAGTTACATCCTCAAAATTCCAGAAGATTTGTCAAGCATGATTTCCCTTTCATAAATCCATGCTGACTTGGACTGATTCTGTCACTGCTTTCCAAATGGGCTGCTATTTCATCCTTAATAATTGATTCCAACATTTTCCCCACTACTGATGTCAGGCTAACTGGTCTATAATTCCCTGTTTCTCTTTTTTTTTTAAAGTGGTGTTACATTGGCTACCCTCCAGTCCATAGGAACTGATCCAGACTCAATACTGTTGGAAAATGATCACCAATGCATCCACTATTTCTAGGGCCACTTCCTTAAGTACTCTGGGATGCAGACTATCAGGCCCCAGGGATTATTCGTCCTTCAATCCCATCAATTTCCCGCCTAATAAGGATTTCCTTCAGTTCCTCCTTCTCACTAGACCCTCAGTCCCGTAGTATTTCCGGAAGGTTATTTGTGTCTTCCTTCGTGAAGACAGAACCAAAGTATTTGTTCAGCTGGTCTACCATTTCTCTGTTTCCCATAATAAATTCATCTGAATCTGACTGCAAGGGACCTACGTTTGTTTTCACTAATCTTTTTCTCTTCACATATCTTTAGAAACGTTTGCAGTCAGTTTTTATGTTCCCAGCAAGCTTCCACTCATACTCTATTTTCCCCCCTCCTAATTAAACCCTTTGTCCTCCTCTGATGAATTATAAAATTCTCCCAGTCCTCAGGTTTGCTGCTTTTTCTGGCCAATTTATATGCCTCTTCCTTGGATTTAACACTATCCTTCATTTCTCATTAGCCATGGTTGAGCCACCTTCCCAGTTTTATTTTTACTCCAGACAGGGATGTACAATTGTTGAAGTTCATCCATGTGATTTTTAAATGTTTGCCATTGCCTATCCACCGTCAACCCTTTAATTATCATTTGCCAGTCTATTCTAGCCAATTCAAGTCTCATACCACCGAAGTTACCTTTCCTTAAGTTCAGGGCCCTCATCTCTGAATTAACTCCATCTTAATAAAGAATTCTACCATATTATGGTCACTCTTCCCCAAGGGGCCTCGCTCAGCAAGATTGCTAATTAGTCCTTTCTCATTACACATCACCCAGTCTAGGATGGCCAGCCCTCCAGATGGTTCCTCGACATACTGGTCTAGAAAACCATCCCTAATATACTCCAGGAAATCCTGCTCCACTGTATTGCTACCAGTTTGGTTAGCCCAATCTATATGTAGATTAAAGTTGCCCATGATAACTGCTGTACTTTTATTGCACGCATCCCTAATTTCTTGTTTGCTGTCCCCAACCTCACTACTACTGTTTGGTGGTCTGTACACAACTCCCATTAGCGTTTTCTGCCCTTTTGTATTCCGCAACTCCACCCATACAGATTCCACACCATCCAAGCTAATGTCCTTCCTTACTATTGCATTAATTTCCTCTTTAACCAGCAACATTACCCCACCTCCTTTTCCTTTCTGTCTATCCTTCCTGAATGTTGAATACCCTGGATGTTGAGTTCCCAGCCTTGGTCACCATGGAGCCATGTCTCTGTGATGCCAATTATATCATATTCATTGCTGCCTGTGCAGTTAATTCATCCACCTTATTACGACTACTCCTCACATTGAGGCACAGAGCCTTCAGGCATGTCTTTTTAACACACTTTGCCCCTTTAGAATTTTGCTGTATTGTGACTCTTTTTGATTTTTGCCTTGGGTTTCTCTGCCCTCCACTTTTACTTTTCTTCTTTCTATCTTTTGCTTCTGCCCCCATTCTACTTCCCTCTGTCTCCCTGCATAGGTTCCCATCCCCCTGCCATATTAGTTTAACCCCTCCCCAACAGCATAGCAAACACTCCCCTAGGACATTGGTTCTGGTCCTGCCCAGGTGCCGACCGTCCAATTTGTACTGGTCCCACCTCCCCCAGAACTGGTTCCATTGTCCCAGGAATTTGAATCCCTCCCTCCTGCACCACTCCTCAAGCCACATATTCATCTGAGCTATCCTGCGATTCCTACTCTGACGAGCACATGGCACTGGTAGCAATCCTGAAATTACTACCTTTTGAGGTCCTACTTTTTAATTTAACTCCTAGCTCCCTAAATTCACCTTGTAGGACCTCATCCCATTTTTTACCTATATCGTTGGTACCTATATGTACCATGACAACTGGCTGTTCACCCTCCCCCTCCAAAATGTCCTGCACCCGCTCCAAGACATCCTTGACCCTTGCACCAGGGAGGCTACATACCATCCTAGAGTCTCGATTACGGCCGCAGAATCGTCTATCTATTCCCCTTACAATAGAATCCCCTACCACTATCGCTCTCCCAATCTTTTTCCTGCCCTCCTGTGTAACAGAGCCACCCACGGTGCCATGGACTTGACTGCTGCTGCCCTCCCCTGATGAGTCATTCCCCCCCCCCCCCCCCAGCAGTACCCAAAACGGTGCATCTGTTTTGGAGGGAGATGACCGCAGGGGACCTCTGCACTACCTTCCTTCCACTGCTCTTCCTGTTGGTCACCTATCCCCTATCTGTCTGTGTAACCTTTACCTGCGGTATGACCAACTCACTAAAGTGCTATTCACGGCATCCTCAGCATCGTGGACGCTCCAGAGTGAATCCACCCGCAGCTCCAGTGCCGCAATGCGGTCTTAAGTGGGAGTTATACATGAGACCCAAAAATATAGGGGGAAGATGGGGGTTACAGAAGAAATGTGCATTGATGTGTGTTTTTTTTTTTCAGGTAATCATAGACGAATTGATTAAGAAGCTAGATGTGAATCTAAATGAAGATTTTAGCAATTTGTCACCAGAAGAACTCCGACAACGTGTCGATGCAGCAATTGCCCAAATTGTGAATCCAGCGAGAGTGAAGGAACAGTTGGTAGACCAGCTTAAAACACAGATTTCTGACCTCGAAATGTTCATCAACTTTCTTCAAGGTATGTACATCTATTGTGCTGCTCTCAATAGCCACTGGTGTTTATTACACTTACTGATCCTAAGATCAATTAGCCTAGGATTGAAATGGGAATGATATACTTACAAAGTTTCAAATCTCAATTCTTTCGGTATGCAAGTAAAATTAGATGAATAGATTTTGTGCTCTTGTGAAGCAGAGCAAATTAATTGTGTTCCCCTTTGCCTAAATAATTTTATTTGAAATAAAAACAGAAAAAGCTGGAAATGCAGTATATCTATGGACAAAATAGACAGTCGATGTTTTAGGCTTGTACCCTTCTTCAGAGCCAAGCCTTTTCTGTTTTGTTTCAGGTTTCCAGCATTTGCATGATTTTATTTTTTATTTGTATTTATTGTTTTGCTGAATGACGTACTTGTAGGATCAGCACACACAGACCGAGAGTGATAGGTTCTGGATTTGTGGCCATAATTCTTGGTGGATTGGACCAGGCACCTCTCTACAGGGAGGGTGGACATATTAGACCACACTGAGCTATTCTTGCACACATCCTAGCTGATGGTTACAGACCAGAATATGTCTGGAAACACATTGTTTGCTAGCTGTTCTCCTAGATATAGTTCAGATGGTTGAGGGGAATCATGATCAGAGTTTTCCAATAATGGCAGGTACTTTTCTTATGATTGTACAGTGGAATACACCGAGGATAGAATGAAAACCATCAAACTGTTTAAAAATATTTGACCTAACATGTATTTGCAGAAAATGTTTGCTCTTTAGAACATTTAGAACTTGGCTTTTCATTTTATTTTTATATTTTATACACGATGTTCTCAGAGTAATAGAGCAGGTGACAAAAACCAAGGTGACCTGAGGAAAACTTTTTTACGCACCGAGTGGTTACGATCTGGATTGCACGGCCTGAAAGGGTGGTGGAGGCAGATTCAATCATGGCTTTCAAAGGCGAATTGGATAAGTACCTGAAGGAAACAAATTTGTAGGGGTGCGGGAGTGGGACTAGCTGAAGTGCACAGGCTCGACGGGCCAAATGGCTTCCTTCTGTGCTATAACCATTCTATGATTCTATAAACCTTGAATGGCAGTGAAAAATGTGAGGGAGCCATTTGAAACCATCTATTTTGAAGTCATAGAAACAGGAATCCAAAACCCCATACATTCGACAAATTTGACATTTTCTTGCCTTACTGGGGTAGGAATATCTAAAACAACTGTATTCACCTGAATTTCCACATAATTGTAAATATAGGGTGATAATTGTACTTTTACCAGTGTCTCGGACACACCTTGTTCTCAAATTTTTATGTATTATAATTACTGATCAGAAGTAGTCTGGGTGTGGATTTTTTGTAATTTTGCACTGCTGACATTACTGGAAGTAGAATTTACCCAGTTGACTGGACAGACAGCATGTCTGAAACAATTCATAGTTAATGCAATTCTTAACAATAAAAAGTACATTCAAGTTTGTGGTTTCAGAATGTTGGCACACTTCTGGATTTCAAGTCCCGAAATTAAAATGTTCTCCTCTGTCAGCACCACTTAAATACATTTTTTTAATGTTTGTCTTTAAAGGGTTCAAAGCTCCTGACTTTTTGGAGTAAAAGCCCAATTTAGCTGCCGACATTTTTAAGAGATTGAATTGAATCTTTACAGGTTAAAGATTTATTTTGATAGGATGGTGTGGAATTACAGTATTTTAGAACCTCAAGGCACTATACCAAGTAGTAGCAGCAGGACAGTCGTTTGTGATTACAGACATTCATGTGGAATTCTCAGTCTTGACCTTGCTGTTGTGGAGAATTGCGGAGCACAGGCCAAGCTTCCTCACAGAGAGAAGGGGAAAACTGGTGGAAGAGTGATCAGGTTGCTGTCATGCACTCAATTGGGGCGCAGCTATGGGCAGATCACTGGCCCCTTCGCCTGTAATTGTACACGGTGAGAAACCCGGGAAAGGCAACAAAACACCAAATGGAATGTATGA
Source organism: Pristiophorus japonicus (assembly GCF_044704955.1). Lineage (NCBI taxonomy): Eukaryota > Metazoa > Chordata > Chondrichthyes > Pristiophoridae > Pristiophorus > Pristiophorus japonicus. Next base: position 8,627,733 of record NC_091997.1, read on the forward strand.
CTATTTAAATTTTTATATATATATATATATATATTGTTAGAGGTTTTGAGAGTTTAAATTTGATTGAGTGTACTGCTCAGAATCTAAAATGAATTGGATATACACTTTTATTTTTATAAGTTACTACTTTCCAGGGAGGTGAGCATGCTAACTCCTTCAAATGATTTAATTAAAATCAAGGCCTCGTCTTCTTCAAGTGCATGTTAAAGATCTCGTGGCATTTTGCAGAGAGCAGGAAATTTTTTCCAATATTCTGCCAGAATTACCTCAACCAACACCACCAAAAATACACTAACTGGTCATTGCTGTTTGTGTGCAAGGTTATCTGCTGTCTTTGCCTGCGTGCTATACCATTGCACTTCAAAATAATTCACGTGAAACACTTTGAGACATTTGACAGATACATAGTATTAGAGCTAATTTATCTGGCAGGGAAGACCAGAATCTGTTTTCGAGCCTTTGACTGGTCAATATCCAGTTGGATAGAAGGCTGAACAATGCATTAGAAAAAGTTTTGTAACTAAAGCGCATATACAAAGAATTTGTGCCCGACAGTGGGCAATTTTGTTGGTAGGGAACACCCTTACCTCCCACCAACAAAAATCTCCAATGTCCTTTGTGTAATTTGATAAATGATGAGCTGTGCACCAGAAAGTGTGTGCGTGCCAATCAAAATCTGGCATGTGAAAGTAAGCTATCAAAAATGCAACTAGCAAGAGAATTTTCAAATGTGAAATGTCATATTTCTTGTCTCCCCCCAAAAGTATAGAGGTTGTTTCTGGGTCATCCAAACCTATAATGTGTCCATGTGAACTGTAACCAGAAAAGGACTCTGTTCAGCATCATACATTTTATATTGCCGTTTGTCTGTTTAACTTGGCGGGTTCAGGAGGGAGATCTGATGTTGCCCATTCAAGGTTATCGGGTCATGTCAAAGCAAACTGCCAGGAGCCATTTTATTACTGAGTCTCAAAGGTCACAAGTGATAGGTGATGTGTAACTTTGATTATAATCTTAAATCAATATGAGTCCTGTTCATACATTAATTTGCTTTACTAATACCCTGGAATTAAAATCTTAGCCTTCTCCCCAGCCAGTACAATAACATACATGTCCTGATGCTATGAAATCTTTTTTAAAAGCCCTGAAAACTTTATTGAAGTGCCTACCTAAAAATTTCACCAAAGTAATGTGTGTGTATATGCTTTCATTGCACAGATGAAGTAGGAAGCCCTCCACAGACTGAGAATGGAAGGTGTACATGCAGTGTGCATGGAGCGACTCCGTCTAAAGCATCAAGTGCAAAATTGTCAGGTGGAAGCCATGGTGAGGTCTAATTTTATCTATCTTTTCTATCTTTTCATGGTCATTATCCCACAGACCCTTCAGGCTTTCAATAGAACATTACATGGATATTCTAAAAAAAGCCAACCGTATCATCAGAACATCTTATCCAAAGTGTTAATTATTGGCCTTTGTCTTGTGGAGAATAATCAGTGTCATTCAACTAGGATGATTGAGACATCTGTGTTTTTAGCACTTCATTGCAAAAGCAGCTGATAGCCATTTGTGTTTTAAAAAAAATCCTCCCCACTCCTTCTCCCAATGTGTGTGTGGATTTAAAAACAACCACTTCTCGTTTAAATAATCAGATTTTGGAAGTACGGTGTAATGCTTATAAAAATCATTTTTAAAATACAGCAAATATTTTCACCTTATTTACAACAGCAACAACTCTGGAAACTCAGCTAGACTACCTTTGAGACCCATAAATAATATCTGGTTATGTTGGAGTGGAGGACTATTGTGATACTGCATTTCAGAAGTAATTCCTTTTGTGAGACATTGAGTTAATTTGACATGAGGAATTAAAAAGTGCAAGCATTATCTGTTGTTAGAAATATTTTTTCTTTTTAAAAAATAAACTGACTTTATTTCTGTTTTACAGTGGATCCAGAAACAGCCAGAAAGATGAGGGAGACTGGGTTAAACATTATGCGCAGAGCACTAGCAGTACTGCAGATATTTGCTGTTAGCCAGTTCGGGTGTGCAACTGGTCAGATCCCACGTGGACTGTGGCAGGCTGATGAGACAAACAAGGACTACAGTCCACTGCTCCTGAAATTAGAAGGTGCTGTGGATAAAGTAAAGCAGCTGGCTTTAAACCATCAACCAGCTGAAGAGCATGTGATCAGCAGCCGTGACCTTTGTCTTGGTGGGAAGAATGAACTTACAACAGCTGTACGAAAAGAGTTGTCCGTTGCTCTCCGAGACCTGATGAGCCACGGTTTGTATGCCTCCTCTCAAGGAATGAGTTTGGTCCTAGCACCAATTGCGTGTCTCCTTCCCTCGTTCACAGCCTCTCCACAAACCATGCACCCCTGGCAACTTTTTGTGAAGTACTACAACACCAGAAATGGCCGCGCCTTTGTAGAGTCTCCTGCTCGCAAGCTCTCTCAATCCTTTGCCTTGCCAGTGACTGGAAGTGGCGTTGTGACTCCTAAACAAAGTTTACTTTTTGCAGTGCACACTGTGCTTACCGAACATGACCCTTACAAGCGCAGTGCGGATTCAGAATTCAAGGCCTTGATATGCATGGCGCTGAACGAGCGGCGTTTGGTTTCCTGGGTAAACCTGATTTGTAAGTCAGGGACACTTGTCCAAAGTCACTACCAGCCATGGAGCTACATGGCTTCTACTGGGTTTGAGAGTACACTCAATATACTCAGTCGTCTTAGCAACCTGCACTTCAAACTTCCAGTCGACACTGCTGTTCGACAGTTAAAAAACATCAAAGATGCTTTTTAGTGTTTCCTGATGTATGTATTTTATTCAAGACACTCTATTTTGTCCTATGAAAGATTGATTTAAATGTTCAAATCCATTGCAAATTAAACCAATGCTGCTCTTTTTTCAAATATCACAACCTCAACCGAAAGTTTTGAGGTATGTTAAATTGATGACTGGATAATTTTTCCCAGAAGTCAGTTACAATTATATTTTAATTCAAATTTATAAGTAACTACAGAAGTTTTTTTTTAAAAAGACTGGAATTTAATATTTATAAAATGACATTGCTCATGGCGCTGCTCAAGTTGAATTATAGGATGTGCTGTTTTATAACAATAGTGTTAACAAGGTGTGAAGGGAATAATGTTACAGGAAGCAAATGTGACATTGGCAAGAAGTGCACACTGGGCCCAAGTTTCCACAGGATAAAAAACGGGCGCCCCTCCGAGCTGGGCGCCCGTTTTTCGCGCCTAAAACAGTGCCAGAAAAAAAACGCGCTATTCTCGAGCACTTTGCAGCTCCTTGTCTGTTTAGCATGGCGCCCAGGGGGGCGGAGCCTACACTCGCGCCGATTTTGTAAGTGGGAGGGGCGGGTACTATTTAAATTAGTTTTTTTCCTGCCGGCAACGCTGCACGTGCGCGTTGGAGCGTTCGCGCATGCTCAGTGTGAAAAAAACATTGGCACTCGGCCATTTTTGTAGTCCTTTGTAGCTGTTTAATTTTTGAACATTTTTTAATAAAATCACATTGCCATCAGCACTGAGGCTAACCTTCTCACTGTCTCCTTCCCCTCCCTCCCCTCCGCGGCAACAAACGGCTCTCTCCTTCCCCTCCCTCCCCTCCCCGGCAACAAGCCGCTGTCTCCTTCCCCTCCCTCCCCTCCCCTACGCGGCACCAAGCCGCTGTCTCCTTCCCCTCCCTCCCCCCTCTCTCCTCGGCAACAAGCCGCTGTCTCCTTCCCCTCCCTCCACGGCAACAAGCCGCTGTCTCCTTCCCCTCCCTCCCCTCTCTCCACGGCAACAAGCCGCTGTTTCCTTCCCCTCCCTCCCCTCCCTCCACGGCAACAAGCCGCTGTCTCCTTCCCCTCCCTCCCCTCCGCGGCAACAAACCGCTGTCTCCTTCCCCTCCCTCCCCTCCACGGCAACAAACCGTTCTCCTCCCCCCCGCTCAGCGGCACGAACGGCTTTCTCCCTCCCGCTCAGCGGCACGAATGGCTTTCTCCTCCCCCCCCCCCCCTCGCGCTCAGCGGCACGAACGGCTGCAGAATTCTCCCTGGCTGAAGCACTTTCACACAGGTAGGAAGATGGTTTATTTAATCTTTTCTTATAAATGTTTATTCAGGTTGGATTTATTTATATAATATTTGTATAAGTATAAATAAGGATTTATTATAGAATTTAATGACTTCCCTCCCCCCCCCCACCTCCTTCTGGACGCCTAATTTGTAACCTGCGCCTGATTTTTTAATGTGTAGAACAGGTTTTTTCAGTTCTACAAAAATCTTCACTTGCTCCATTCTACTTTAGTTTGGAGTACGTTTTCACTGTGGAAACTTTCAAATCAGGCGTCAGTGGCCGGACATGCCCCCTTTTGAAGAAAAAATTCTGTTCCAAAGTAGAACTGTTCTACCTGACTAGAACTGCAGAAAAAAAAATGTGGAGAATTGCGATTTCTAAAATAGACCGTTCTCCACCAGTTGCTCCTAAAAATCAGGCGCAAATCATGTGGAAACTTGGGCCCTATATTGCAAGACTTTAAATATATTATAGCTAGATGGTTTAAATCAGCTTTCTATAAAAGGGACACTTGTAATTCATAGTTATTCAGGGAGGTTTTTTTTTGTTCCACATTTCTGTGAATACTTGCAGCTAGGTGAGAACTGACTCACGTGATCATTGTCATCATCTCTAATAGTCAGCTAGCCAGAGGAATGTCTGCTATAGTAAAACAGGTTATCAGTGTTGCAGCCTAGTTAAGAAGCGTATGCACTTCAACCACATTTCTCAGTGCAAACTCAAAGTATTTTTAATGAGGCCCCCTATGTCAGAGAATCTTGTGGTTCTAGGGCAACATTTTTCTGTCCCAGTGTTTATTAAGTTTGAAAGCAAGTTTTGTTTTCTCAACCTTTGGAATTAAATTGTAAATGTTAATGTTTGCCCTTTTTAATTGTTTTCCTGTCCCCACACCAGCACACCAGTCCTCAGCCAATGAAGGTGGGCAGGTAGCCTACCTTTGGGCCTATGCTTTTCTCTGAGAAATGAGAGCTCAGGGCAGTGTGTATCTTTTTAAACTTTCCTTACGAAGGAACCTAACTTCAAAGCTTGGGTGACTTACCATGTGGGGAATTTCTGCACAGACCCCTGTCCTACCAATCCATGGCATTGTGCATTGGAACATCAAACAAATTGTGCAGCCTGTATCTTAATTGTACTTAGTGATGTGTCTCTATGCCTGTCACGCATATTAGTTTTGTACTTTCTGGGCATTGGGTATGACCTGAACAGGTTACAGTAAGTGCCCATGTTTGATTAGGGGAGTGTCATTTAATTTCAGACACTTGGGATCAGTAATATTTCTCAAGGATCAGTCACTCTTGGCAGCAAGAGCCAACTGTAATTTAATGGTTGCAATCAAGTAATTAACTAAAATGTCTTGGTTACAAATATATAGATTTATTTAAAATTTATACACATACAGATATAATATATTCAGTTATGTTGTAAAGGTGTATTGTTCAGTGTGATTGGGATGTTCTGATATAAAATCAGGAATTCCATTTTCTTTTATCTGCTTTTCCTCACTTTGCTAGCTCTGAACTCTGTTGAGAAGTCATTCTGTTTAATGTTGTACAGCATATGGTCAGTGCTGCTCGCTGGTCTGTAGGATATCAAACATACGTGTTGGAAGAAGAATTTTGATATCTTAATCACTTTCCCATAATCGCATTTTTACACTATATTAAATTAGTATGCAAACCATACATGTCTCAACCACTAAGTGTAATTAATTAATCACATCATTGTGAGGTCATTGAAAACAGTATCACTTTACTTTGGATGCACGCAGTTCATGCTATACTCTAAGCTGAAGTACTCTATGCCTCACAGAATCCAGACTAAAAACTTAGAGGAAGGTCCAGTCAATTATTTCTGATTGTGCAATGTCCTTGGTTACCATATTTATTTAGCAAAACATGGATCAGAAATGTTCCATTCCTTTGGTACATTTAGAGCACACACTACAGTAGAACATAAGAATGCAAGTTATTTGTAATGTAGATGTGAAAATTGTTCTGAACAACACTAACTCCATTTTGAAATGGAAGGAATAGAAAGAAAGATATCAATTTCTGTGCATAATGTAATGTTCTTGTCCCATAAATTAAAAAGCAGAAAGAAGGAATTCTATAACTCTATATATTTTTTTGTCTGCATATTTGGTAACTTGGATCGCATGTACCAATTTGATTTCCATTGTGCGAAAGATCGAAGCAAAACAGAAACGGCTGATACTGGTTTTCACAATCAAACCAAATTTGAGATCTTTACTTTAAATGTGTAATCCTGTTTAGCATCGAAACAGCAACTGCTGTTAGTTTGATCATTTATTTTGTCTTTTTCAAAAATAAAACTGACCAACTCAATGTATAGCCAAGCCAAAATGAGGTTCTGGCTGCCAGCTCCTCCTGTATGCTATTTTTAAGTATTTGTAACAGAAAAGTCCTCCTTGAATTTTTTTTCCAATACAAACTGCCTCTTGTGCTATTTTATATTGCTTAATTCAAACTACTGGTCATTTTTTTTCATAGCAAAGCAACTTGAAATTGATATGGGTAGACTATTTATAACTTGGACTGTTTTTTATTTTTAGGAGACTGGAAGTTCAATTCTCAAAATTCATTGGTTTATAAATGTATTTGTTCTGAGTTGTGGGGTTAAAAAGGTTTTTTTTAATCCTTCAATTTACTTGTATACTTTGCATTACTGCTATGTTGTCTCCCACTGAAAACTGTGGAAGATTGACTGTGTACCGGTATTATTGCCTGGAACAGTGCTGCTGACCATAATAATCAGTAGATTGAGTAGATGCACACTGGAATTACGGAGGAATGATAAAGTCTCTTCCAAATTAATTTCGCAAACTAGTTATGCCGTTGTCACAATTCAACCATATTCCTATTTAGTAGATTCTATGCAGAATAATGTGCCTTTAAGGAAGTATTCGAGGAAATTATTATATAGAATTTACAGCACAGCAACAGGCCATTCGGCCGATGTTTAAGCTCCACACAAGCCTCCTCCTACTCTATTTTCTTTATCTCACCCTATCAACATACTCTTCTATTCCTTTCTCCCTCATACTTATCTAACTTTCTCTTAAATACATCTATGCTATTCGCCGAATAGTAGCGAGTTTCACATTCTCACCACTCTGACTAAAAAGGTTACTCCTGAATTACTTGGATTTATTAGTGACTATCTTATATTTATGGCCCTTAGTTTTGAATTCCCTCACAAGTGGAAGCTTATTCTCTACTTCCACCCTATTGAATCCTTTTATAATTTTCAAGACCTCCCATTCTTCTCTTTTGGAGCCCCAGCATGTTCAGTCTGATAATTGTACCCTCTCAGTTCTGGTATCGTTCTTGTAAATCTTTTTTTGCACTTTCTCTAGAGCTTTGATAACCTTTTTGTAATTATGGAGACCAGAACTGTTCACAGTGACAAGTGCGGTCTAACCAAGGTTCTATATGTGTAACATAGCTTCTCTGCTTTTGAATTCCATTCCTCTAGACTTGTGTTGCTACTTTAACTGATGTGTGTATCTGTAGCCTGAGATCCCTTTGTGCCTCTACCCCATTTAGATTCTTGTTTTCCAGGGAATATGTGGCCTTCTTATTCCTCTTCCCAAATTGCACAAACTCACACTTAGTTATATTTAAATTAATTTGCCGTTTACACGGCCAGTCTGTAAGTTTATTAACCTTATTTTGTCGCAGTCCTCCTCTGTTAATTATCCCTACAAAATTGGTGCCATCCGCAAATGAAAGCCGTTTCCCTTTGCAACAACACAAGTATAGCGTAAATGTAGCCTGAATCTGGCATCAGGCCCTTCCTTCCCACCCACCCAGCACCAGGGGAGGCAGTGCGGGAATCCCTGAAGGAGGTAGTCTTGTTCTGCTGCATTCATTCAGTCAGTCTGTCTTGGGACCTAATTTACACTTCACAAGCTCAAACCTCATGCTGCTTGAACATCTGCGTTATTTGTCTATGTTTGCCACTCCAGGACGTGATACATAATCTAGGCTTACACTTCTGTGATGTACAAGGGGAATGCTGTCTTTTAGATGAGATAGAACAATAAGCCTTCATCTGCCTGTTTAGGTAAAAGTTAAAGATCCCTGGTGTTCCAGCCAACATTTCTCCCCAATCAACGCCACCAAAAACAGATTAACTGATTATTTGTCTCATTTAATGCTTTGAAGGATTTGCAGCGCATAAATTTGATGCTGCATTTACCCACATAACCGTTACTACACTTCAAAAATAATTCATGGTTGGAGAACGCTTTGGGTGTGATAGGGTTCTGTACACATGCAAGTTTTCTTTCTAAATATGACTGGAAACTTGGGGAGTTATCAAGAGAAAGATTGCTTGCCTTTGTAATGTTGGCATAGACACCAGGAGGCTCTGACGTCACAATGGAAACTAATGCCTCCTGAAGTGACACAGTTTACTATAAATCCTACAATGCTGCTCGGGTAGAGAAATATCCTATAATCTGCATTAAATCCTCAGCATGCAGCTGTCTAGTCTAACACACTATTGATCATATTTCACTCTGCAGCACACGATAGTAGTCAGTAAAGTGTACCGTTGCTATGCTTTAAGACTGAGCATTGCCCCAATACTTGCTACTCTCCATAGCCCAGAAGGGAATAGAAAGATCTTGTTTATGCTTTTCTAATTATAAACACGTATTCTGTTTTTAATGGTGGGGAGGGAAAGCTAACATTGGGTTCTGTGGTAGGCCAGATTGTGCAATGTTACAACATGACATTTGGATCAGTGGAGCAGTGTGTTATCTGATAGATACAATATTATGATTATAATTTTCCTCCTAATATAATTTGCCAAGTTTTAAAATAATTCCTAGTTTTTAATTGACTTTTAACCATGAAATTGATGCTTACCAACTCCTGATTTATGTGAGTTTCATGGTATTTATTTTAGAAGCATCCTTTAGCTGCACACCACGATAGTACCAAGTGATATCAAAAATATTTCTCTCATCAAAAGGTAAGTGACGATTAAAACAAAAAATGCCACACAGTCTTCAAAATATTTAAATTAAACTATACAAACAATAATACAGACTAATTTGGAAAAGGGTTTTTCAGTAATATTTTCATCCAGAAATTAGCTATCTCATTTTTCTTAAAATGAATACAACAATTCTTGTGAATGCTTCTTTTTAAAAAAAAAAAAAATATACACAAAACCAAACTATAAGTGATGAGAGGAGCCTAGTTAAATTGTAACCCGATGTAGAGGAGGCTGCAGTGCAGGAGAAACACAGAATAAATATATGTATTGACTAAGTTTAAAAGTGTACAAAAATTCATCCAATTCACTGATGAACATAATTCAATCGTTTTACCAGAAAATGCACTATTATAGCACAAGATTGAAACAGACCAAGTGACCATTATGTTGTATATATACATGAATAAACTTAATTGCTTTGTCCCACAAATCTTTATACTGAAACCCATTGTGTCATATCTTCTCATTTATGAACTCCGAATGATGGTGAGAGCTGCATAATTTAATAATTTTATGTATACATATGATTGCTATGTAAAGTAAATGTATATTTTGGGGTTTATTGTAAAATCTTGCAGTAGTACAACTTTGTGGCATGAATTATTGCTGTATTTGAAATTCTGTCCCACGTACCAAAGTGTGTACACAATAAAATTCGAAGAAAATATCTAATGTGCAGTCATTTTAAGTAGTACCTCTCCAGTCAGAATTTATAATCCAGGTAGTTACAATTTTAACGATCTAATCCGTTTCTATTTCCAAAAAGTGTATTCAGCAGCTTAGCTCGGTTGATGGTACTCAACTTTTGAGTCAGAAGGTTGTGGGCTCAAGTCCGTGAACACTTTCCCATTCATCAGAAATGTGCCAGGTTCAAGGCTTACTGATGCAGATATTGACTGTAGCTGACTGAGCTTTCCTGACCAGGGGTGTTTATTATCCGAGCAACTGACTTGTTATCACTCGGATCTGTTCGGAAACTGTCATTTTCACTGCCCCAAGGATTTCTCTGTAGGATTTCAGTATGGGGAGAAAATCCTGCTGCACACACAGTAGGTTCAGAATTTAGCGTGATTTGTCATAGGATGTCATGTCATGTCATGTCATGTCGCTTACTGAAGGTGATTTCTTGCTGATGTCCACTATATTGAGTTAGGCTTTGTGGCACAAACCGAGGTTATAGTAAACAACGTGTTCTCTGGGCAGCATTAATCTAATCACAGATTTATGTATTTGCTTATAATGTGTATTTTCACAATTATTCCTATAACAGGAAGTTCTGTTTAGCAACAGAATCACCATGCAGTCACCCAGCTTGAGAATGTCATAAACAAGAGGACACCGCCATCTGCCGGTTGTTGGTGGTGTGCCGATGTTGCAGCTCAGTAAAAAGGCAGTAAACCTGTTGTACCCCAATGAATGAGTCAGTGAGGCTATCTTTACTCTTGGACATCAAGGAGGCGGAGCACACCCATTGCCCACCCGAGCGAGAGGCTTTGATCAGTTTTCATGAGGGAGAGCATTAATATCTGAAAATTGCTTAGAGTCCTATTGATGTCATAGAGCCCTGATTTGTGTGGGCTAATGAGTTGCATGTCTATTTGGAGGGTTCCTACTAGGCTGCTTATTACAAAGATTCACCAAAATGCCCATGACCCAGACATCAATGGGCACAGGGAGTGAGTCCTCCACTGTGATTTGTCATGCTGCCTCCATTCCTGCCTGAAAACGGATGAAAATCAGCCTCAATATCTTTAGAAGAGGAGAGCAAATAAATTGAGAAAATTTGGGAGGGGAAACTGCTGCAAGGTAAAGGATTTCTCTTGATGTAGAAGGTTTCTGCAGAAAGTCCAACAAGTACAGATCTGTAGTGGGTGAAATCCTTGTATTTCACAGCTCCCAGATACTGTAGGGAAATCTTGCTTAAAAATTTACTCTGCAGACTAGGCCAAACCTGGGTTCCTACTTTACAGCAGATGTGACCATTCTAACTGGGAGCAATATGCCCCAGAAAGATGGTGTGTTTTTTCAGTATTATTGACCTGAATAACAACATCCTTTAAGATGGACAATATTTTTTAAAGCACAAGTTACAATTTTTAATGCGATTTAGCTTTTCACAGCCCATATGAAAATTTTTAAAGTTGCCAATAAGCAACATTTTGTCAAAAGACAGTTCAAGAGTTGAAAACCCTTTTTGACCTCTGTCCATTAACCTGCTTGTACTATATTGGATAGCGGGAAATTTCTGTAGGTGTCAAATAGTTGCCTTGACGACTGGAAACTGGCCTAATGACGGTTCCTTGTAAAGGGCATTGTGTGTCAGTTTGGCTTCATTGTGCTTTGAAGTCCTATACCAGAAGTTTGACCACAGTCTCAGCTAACACTCCAGTACAGGGAGATCTCCGAGTGTCATGGCCAACATTCCTCGATCAAACAATACCACCAAAATCAGATTAACTGGTTATTCATCTAATTGCATTTTATGGGTCTTGCTATGAACAGGATAGTTACTGCATTTGCTTTCATCACAGCTGCCATGTATCTCACACCACTATATATAACTATCTTACCATGCTATACATGACTGTAACTAGATATGACCTGTAACCACAAGCATACCTTACCACCAGGGGTGCACTTGCAGAAGACACTGCACACCTGTCCCACACAGGTATATAAAGGCAGGTCTCGGGCAAGTGTGGCATTCGAGAGCTGTGAAATAAAGGTGCAGGTCCTGAGTGACCTTGACTACAGCATGTGTCTCGTGTAAGTCTGTACTTCAGGGTCAGGACGTTACAGTGGCGACGAGTTACAGGATCACAGAATCCACAGAATGGCTACCAACGGCTCAGATGAGAAATACAATGCTGGAGATAATTGGGAGGACTTTATGGAAAGGCTCCAGCAAAGCTTTGTAACTAAAGACTAGTTGGGCGACGATAAGGCAGACAAGAGAAGAGCCCATCTCTTGACCAGCTGTGGCTCGAAAACATACGCCTTAATGAAGGACCTGCTGGCACCCGAGAAACTAGCAAGCAAGTCGTTTGAAGAGTTGAGCACACTGGTGAGAGACCACCTGAAGCCAGCGAGCAGCCTATACATGGCCAGACACAGGCTCTACAACTACAGACGCTGTGTGGGCCAGAGCATATCCGACTTTGTGGCGGAACTTCGGAGGCTGGCTAGTTTATGTGAGTTCTCCGATGAACTAAGGAGAGAAGTACTGAGAGACTTTTATATTGAAGGAATAGGCCACGCAGGCATATTCCGAAAGCTCATAGAAACCAAGAACTTGACCCTAGAGGCAGCAGCACTGGTCGCACAGACATTCTTGGCAGGAGAAGAAGAAACGAGGTTGATCTATTCTGCGGGTATGACAACTAACGAAACATCAGAACAAGGGGTGAAACAAGCTGCTACCCCCACATACAGACAAAGGCAGGAGAGCAGGCCCTCAACAGCAGGCAGTGGCGCCAGAAGCCATCAATGGCTGCGGCCGTTCACACCTCATCAACCCACAATGCGAGCAATCAACTACAAACTGAGAGAAGCTCAAGAGATCAGCCAGACGCAGCTCATCCTTCGGAAACAATGGAAGCGTTTTGTGCTGGAGATGTGGGGGAAGGCACTCATCAAGGGGGTGTCGATTTCAGCATGCCGTTTGCAGAAACTGCAACTACACAGGGCATCTGTCCCCCATGTGCAGAAAAACAGCAGCTCGGCTGGTATACGAATCGGATGGGTCGGAAAGCGGACCAGAAGACAGTGGGGACAGTGCCCGGGACACCGAGGTACAGCGGGTCAACACAATCAATGTCCACTGTTCTTACAACAAGACGCCTCCAATAATGATGAGGGTCCTACTCAACGGGATACCCGTCAACATGGAACTGGACACAGGAGCAAGTCAATCTCTCATGAGCATCCAACAATTTGAACAGCTGTGGCTGCACAAAAGCAACAGACCAAAACTCTCGAGGGTCGACACCAAACTAAGGACCTATACCAAAGAAATCGTCCCAGTCCTTGGCAGCGCCATGCTCTGTCACACACAAAGGGATGGTGAACCGACTTCCCCTGTGGATTGTCCCCGGAGATCTCCCAGCACTGTTGGGGAGAAGCTGGCTGGCAAAACTAAATTGGAAATGGGATGATGTTCACGCCATGTCGTCCGAGGAACGGACCTCCTGCTCAACAGTTCTAAGTCGATTTGAAAATCTCTTTCAGCCAGGTGTGGGCATCTTCAAAGGGGCTAAAGTTAAAATCTACATCACACAGGATGCTAGATCAGTCCATCACAAGGCTAGAGCTGTGCCTTATGTGATAAGGGAAAAGATTGAACATGAACTGGACCGGCTTCTGCAGGAAGGCATTATCTCACCCGTGTAATTTAGCGACTGGGCAACTCCCATCGTCCCTGTCATGAAGTCTGATGAATCCGTACGAATCTGTGGGGATTACAAATCTACCATAAACAGAGTCTCCCTAGAGGACCAATACCCGCTGCCCAGAGCGGAGGACATATTTGCCACATTGGCTGGAGGAAAACTTTTCTCGAAACTAGATCTCACCTCTGCGTATATGACGCAAGAACTGACCGAGTCTAAGCTACTTACCACCATCAACACATGTACAATCGATGCCCATTCGGCATCAGGTCGGCAGCTGCTATATTCCAGCGCAACATGGAGAGTCTGCTCAAGTCCATCCCGGGGACGGTTGTGTTTCAAGACGACATACTCATCACGGGCAGGGACACCGACTCCCATCTCCGCAATTTGGAGGAAGTACTAATGCGATTGGATCGGTTAGGCCTAAGAGTTAAGAAATCCAAGTGTCTGTTTCTCGCACCCGAGGTTGAATTTTTGGGCAGAAGGATTGCCGCTGATGGAATCCGCCCAACAGAATCCAAAACCGAAGCAATTCGTCTAGTACCCAGGCCCCAGAATGTCTCAGAACTGCGCGCCTTTCTCGGGCTACTCAATTACTTTGGGAACTTTATGCAGAACTTAAGCATGCTGCTGGAGCCTCTCCACGTGCTACTCAGAAAGGGGTGCGATTGGTTTTGGGGGAACACCCAAGAACGCGCCTTCAATAAGGCACGGACCCTTCTGTGTTCCAACAGTGTTTTGACTTTTTTTGACCCAGGTAAAAAGCTAGTTCTTACATGTGATGCGTCAGCGTACGGGGTCGGGTGCGTTTTACAGCATGTCAATGGTGCGGGTAAATTACAACCCATTGCTTATGTCTCCAGGTCACTTTCGTGGGCGGAGCGTGTACGGTGTCAAAAAGATGTGTCAAAAAGATGCACCAATACCTTTTCGGGGCCAAGTTCGCATTTGAAACCGACCACAAACCCCTCACGTCCCTGCTATCCGAGAGCAAAGGAAATAAACGCCAACGCCTCGGCGCGCATTCAACGGTGGGCACTCATGCTGGCGTCTTATGACTGCACTAAGGCACAGACAACTGTGCCGACGCGCTTAGCAGGCTACTCCTGGCGACCACGGAAGGGTCCGACGAACAGGACTGTGAGATGGTCATGGCAATCAATGCCTTTGAGTCCACAGGTTCGCCCATGACGGCTCGCCAAATCGGAGCCTGGACGACCAGCGACCCTACGTTATCCTTAGTCAAAAGGTGTGTTTTAACTGGTGCCTGGGCAGAGGCTCGCGATGCCTGCCCCGAGGAGGTCAAATCTTTCCATTGGCGCGTGCATGAACTATCACTACAGGCAGACTGCCTGATGTGGGGCAGCCAAGTAGTTATGCCCTTGCGAGGCAGAGAGGCGTTTGTCCAGGAGCTCCACCGCGAGCACCTGGTGATCATTCTCTTGAAGGCCATAGCCAGATCCCACGTCTGGTGGCCTGGCATTGGCGCGGACTTGGAGCTCTGCGTCCGACGGTGCACCATTTGTGCCCAACTCAGCAATGCCCCCAGAGAGGCCCCCCTGAGTCCCTGGCCTACCAAACCATGGTCGCGAGTGCACGTAGACTATGCGGGCCCATTCATGGGCAAAATGTTCCTCGTAGTCGTCGATGCATTTTCAAAGTGGATCGAATGTACCATTTTAAACTCGAGCACCACCTTCACCACTGTGGAGAGCCTTAGAATCATGTTTGCAATGCACGGAATTCCTGACGTATTGGTCAGTGATAATGGTCCGTGCTTCACCAGCGCAGAATTCCAAGATTTTATAGTTGACCACGGCATAAATCACGTTAAGATGGCACCGTTCAAGCCGGCCTCCAAGGGCCAGGCGGAGCGAGCAGTGCAAATCATTAAACAAGGCATGCTTAAAATCCAAGGTCCCACGCTGCAGAGCCACCTGTCGCGACTGCTGCTAGCATACAGATCTCATCCGCGTTCGTTGACTGGGGTTCCCCCTCGCGGAACTATTGATGAAACGGACCTTAAAGACCAGGCTCTCGTTAATCCTCCCAGACATGCATGAAATTGTTGAGGCAAAGCACCGGAAGCTAACTGAGTACCATGACCAAAATTTGAGGGGGAGATGGAATGAGATAGGGGACAAAGTTTTTGTGCTAAACTATGGCAGGGGTCCCAAATGGCTTGCAGGGACAGTAACAGGCAAGGAAAGAAACAGGCTACTGGTTGTACAAATGGACAATAGCCAAACCTGCCAGAGGCATGTAGACCAAGTAAAAGGTAGATTCACCAACAACACTGCAGAACCAGAGGCAGACTACAATATGGAACTCACACCACACCTGGTGGACAGACAGAGGGAACAACCTGAGGAAAGGGCAGTCTCAACAGGCAGCCCAGGTGAGATACCAGCAATCATACTGAACGAAACAGACAGCCCAGGCGAGATACCAGCAATCACACCGAAAGAAAAACAGGCATCAAGGCAAACAACTGAACCACAACTAAGACGCTCCACGCGAGAGCGTAGACCACCTGAGAGACTGAATCTATAAAGACAATAAGACCTTGGGGGAGGGTGATGTCATGTATCTCACACCACTGTATATAACTGTATCTTACCATGCTATACATGACTATATCTAGATATGACCTGTAACCACAAGCATACCTTATCACCAGGGATGCACTTGCAGGCGACACTGCACACCTGTCCCACACAGGTGTATAAAGGCAGGTCTCGGGCAAGTGTGGCATTCGAGAGCTGTGAAATAAAGGTGCAGGTCCTGAGTGACCTTGACTTCAGCATGTGCCTCGTGTGAGTCTCTACTGCAGGGTCAGGACTTTACAATAGCTATTCAAACTTGCATACTCAGACCATCATTGCATGCAAGGGTATCCCACAGGACTCACCAGCTCATCAAATCCTCATCCGTTTCAGCACATTTCTGAATTTTACTGTTTCTTGACTTATAATGTAGGTTGCTGACTTACATTGGCTCCTGGTTAAGCAATGACTCGATTTCAAAATTCTCATCCTTGTTTTCAAATCCCTCCATGACCTCACCCCACTCTATTTCTGTAATCTTCCACAACCCCCGAGATATCTGCTCTCCTTTAATTCTGACCTCTTGAACATCCCTGATTATAATCGTTCAACCATTAGTGGTCGTGCCTTCTGTTACCGAGGGCCTACGCTCTGGAATTCCCTGTCTAAGCCTCTCCGCATCTCTACCTCTCTTTCCTCCTTTTAAGACGTTCCTTAAAGCCTACCTCTTTGACCAAGCTTTTGGTCACCTGCCCTAATTTCTATTTATGTGGCTCGATGTCACATTTTTTGTCTCATAATACTCCTGTGAACTGCCTTGGGATGTTTCATTATGTTAAAGACACTATATAAATACAAGTTGTTATGGCACATTTTTTCTGTTACTCGGTAATAATTATTTTTACAATGAAAGTACTGTGGTTTTGGTCTTTAAGCAGTCCCCGATAATATTACTCCATATCTGCTCCATCACCAAGACTGCCTATTTCCATCTGTGTAACATTGCCTGTTTCCGCCCCTGCCTCAGCTCATCTGCTTCTGAAATCCTCGTCCGTGCCTTTGTTACCTCTAGACTCAATGATTCCAATGCTCTCCTGGCTGGCCTCCCATCTTCAACCCTATATAAATCTCTGGTCATTCAAAACTCTGCTGCCCGTATCTTAACTCGTACAAAATCCCGTTCACCCATCACCCCTTTGCTTGCTGTCTGCAATGCCTCAATTTAAAAATTCTCATTCATGTCTTTAAATCCCTCCATGGCCTTGCTCCTCTCTATCTCTGTAACCTCCTCCAGCGCTACAACCCTCTGAGATCTCTGCACAGCTCAGATTTTGATCTGTCCACCATTGGTGGCAGTCTCTTCAGCTGCCTAGTCTCTAGATTCTGGAATTCCCTCCTTTAACCTTTCCACCTCCCTCTCATCCTTTAAGATGCTTCTTAAAACCTACCTCTTTGATCAAGTTTTTGGTCATCTGTCCTGATATCTCCTCTGTGCCTCAATGTCAAATTTTGATTGCTAACTTTCGTGAAGCACCTCAGGACATTTTACTTCGTTAAAGGTGCGGTATAAACTCAAGTTGTTTGCAGTAGGTTTTCCATTGAGAAAAGTTTAAAAACCACTGGTCTGCATAACAGTCACTCTATTTGTAAGCAATCAGCTATACAATTCATTCATATTGTAGCAAGACAATCCCAAGAATCCTAATACAATCAATAACATCTATAAATAACAATTAAACATTCCATCAACCAGCAGCGCCTCTCGGATAATTTCAAGATTTCTTAACATAAGCTAGTTGCAAATAGTGTTCCCCAATGCGGATGGGGGAGCTGAATTGTGGAATCACCCACCCCAATTGTGTCCTGTGCTTCACAAATGAACAAAAAGACCTGCTGAGAAATATTTTCCATGAAGTCACAAGATAGCTACAAAAAAAGCAAGACTATGGAGCCCATCTGGCTGACTGATTGCAGTAGTGAGGGAGGTCTGCTCTGTCGGCGGTGCCGTCTTTCGGATGAGATGTTAAACCGAGGCCCTGTCTGCGCTCTCGGGTGCATGTAAAAGATCTTATGATACTATTTCGAAGAAGTGCGGGGGAGTTATCCCTGGTGTCCTAGCCAATGTTTATCCTCAATCAGCAACTAAAACAGGTAATGACGAGATAATCGCATTGCTGCTTGTGGGAGCTCGCTGTGCACAAATTAGCTGCCGCGTTTCTTGCATTACAACAATGACACCACTTGGGGGAAAAAGTACTTTATTGGCTGTAAAGTGCTTTGGGGGCGCCCGGTGGTCGTGAAAGGCGCTATATAAATGCAAGTTATTCTATTTTAACAGCATCTCTTTTGGGGGTGGGGTATGCATATTTATTGTTAAACTTCATAAATGCTACAAAGTTCACGATGATTTTCATGTGCAAAGACTGGTTGATGTTGATGCACCAATTGCTGCTACTCTCTCTGCAACTCTGCCAGGCCTGGGAGCCCTGTGCAAGAGCATTGCGGAAGTGGCGCTGACGTCAGCGGGCGCAGGCTGTCAAAGGTCAGCGAGAACCCGGCGAGCTTCCTTTACTGCGGGTGGCGGCCATTGAGCAGCACTTAAGCCGGTAAACGCACCGATCTCAATCTCTCTCCATCCGCCGTCTGGGAGCGCCGCAGCCGGCCCCCTTTGAGCCCAGAATCGAGCGGATGGTTCTTCTTTAAGCGGTCGGCGCCTTATTTTGGCGGATCGGGGCCGGGTTCTGCTGTGGATTTGAGGGTTTTTATTTTGGGCGCTGGTGCGGCGGCAAGTCCCGGGCTCTCAGTTTGGGTGGGCCGCAGATTTCCCCCCCACCCCCCACCCCTCAGCCCCCAGCCTCACTGCTTAACTATAAAGCACGTCCCATAAAAGGCCTCAGCCGCCGCAATGCCAGCTTTCCATTTAATGTTGTACCCGGAGACACTGCGACGTGCAGTGGAGGCCTTGGGCATGGGTTGTACAGTGTAAATGTTAAAAGACCAGGTTACACAATCCGACAATGCAATCAGATCAGTGGCAGTACTCCCACGAGCACACCTTTTTCTGTTGGAAAAAACTTGCATTTTTATATATATATATATAAAAAACTTTTTTTTCCCGCATCCACAGGGCTTCTCAAAAAGTGCTTCACAGCCAATGAATCCCTTTTCAAGGTGCAATCACTGTCTTGTAACCAAGAACCAGCAAGGCCCCACAAACGAGAAATGAGACTTGATTGCTCGTCAAATCTGATTTTGGTGGTGTTGGTTGCAGATGAGTGAATGCTAGCCATGCCAGAACTCCTCGCTCCTCTTGAGGTACATTTTTTGTGTTAATGGGCTGCCTTTGTGACATCATCTGCCTTTTCACAGAGATGGGAAAGTTTATGAAACCAGGGAAGGTGGTTCTGGTGCTGGCCGGCCGCTATGCTGGACGCAAAGGTGTCATCGTAAAGGTACGGTTCTTCTAATTGTGGTTGCTGGCGAAATTTCATATTATAAATGTAGCTTTTAACAAAAGTTGGACCATAGTCTGTGGCTTTAAGCTTCTTTAGTAAGAAGAGATCAGTGCAATTCAGTGAGCTACATCTAGCTGACAGATTTTTAACCAATAAGGGAATTAAGGGTTACGGGGAGTTGAGTCCACGGCCAGATCAGCCATGATCTTGTTGAATGGCGGAGCAGGCTCGAGGGGCTAGATGGCCTACTCCTGTTCCCAATTCTTATGTTCTTATGTAAGGTATTGTGGATCCATTTGTATTTTACTTTACAGAGCAACTTTTTGTAGCAAAGTATCTCCCGATGCTTCATGGAGTTTTTGGATACTGACTGGTGCTTTTGATGGTTGCATTCCTGCCGCTGTTAAACTGGAGAAAGTTCTGACTTGATGTCCGGTGTACAGCAACATTTGTGGAATCATGGTGCTAGCATGATAAAGTTGGGTATTTGCCCCAGCTGCCACACGTGTGCTTTGCCCATGGATAATGTTACAAGTGGTGACATGGAGTTGAGAAAAGGGAGGGGTGGGTGGGGGTGCGGATGAATTTTGGGTACGCGGGATGTGATCAAGTGGGTGCAGGAGGAGAACCTACTAGTTGTGCTGGCTTGCGGCATTGGAACTGGTGGGAGTGGCACCAGCAGTGAGCAGTGCCATGGAGGTGAAGGGTGGTGGAGTGGTGAACTAATGAGGCTGGGGAGAGCTATTGTGGCGAGGTCACAATTGCAAGAATGTACATGACTGACCAAGCCAGTCTCTCGATCAATCTCTCATTTCATCTGCAATAATTCGGAGAGGGGTCATGTTGGAGACACGGAACACAAGAAAGAGGAGCAGGAGTAGGCCATTTGGCCCCTCGAGCCTGCTCTGCCATTCAATAAGATCATGGCTGATCTGATCTTGGCCTCAACTCCACTTCCCTGCCCGCTCCCCATAACCCTGGACTCCCTTCAAGTGCCTTATCATGTCTATACAGTGACTATTCCTGTAGACAGCAACAGCGACTGTGTGTAGAAGATCCCAGAAATGGCAATGAAATGAATGACCTGTTGATCAGGTGTTTTTTTCTTTGTGGTTGAAGGAGAAATATTGGCAGCTGTACTGGGCAAAATCTCGGTTGATAGTCAAATGCAGTGGGATCTTTAACATCTGTTGGAGAGCCTTACCAATAGCAGGGTGCCCTCTTTGCTTTATTGAGGCTCAGCCTATATTATGTGCTCAAGCAGTAGAACTCCCAACCTTCTGACTCCAGGTGAAAGTCCTGGAGTGCTCGCAGCTGAGCAGAAAACCAGCATGACTGCCAGTTGTGCCCTGGGTGTGCTAACTACATTTTTGATCTTGGCTGCTCGATATTGTACCATAATCTAAATATTGTGCTTGTCTTGTAGAACATCGATGATGGGACCTCTGACAGGCCTTACAGTCATGCCCTTGTTGCTGGTATTGATCGTTACCCTCGTAAAGTGACTGCCAAAATGGGCAAGAAGAAGGTGGCCAAGAGGTCCAAGATCAAGTCCTTTGTGAAAGTGTACAACTACAACCACCTGATGCCAACCAGGTAAGTGTCTGAACATATGTCATTGTACATGCAAATCGTCTGTGAGTTTATCTGTTGATGCAGTGATGTGTTCAGAAGTGTCTGTAGGACTGAAAATCACTCCGAGATAAAAGGCCTTAAATTTAGGTGGAAAAAGACCAGATTCCAAGGTTGGGGACTGCACTTTCAATATAAAAGCTGTTGTTTGTGATTTACTGAAAGTTTTGCAGAACTTGGTTTGTGTACTCAGTAGGTGGTTTTAACCAGAATGTCAGTAACATTGAATTGCTGGGTAAGAACAACAGCAAGCACTTCAGAGCAGTGATATCAACAACAAAAAAAATGATACCGAGCTATATAAGATGTTAGGGCGGATGACCAAAAGCGTGGTCGAAGAGGTAGTTTTTAAGGAGTGTCTTAAAGGAGGACCGAGAAGTGAGGCGGAGAGATTTTGGGAGGGAATTCCAGAGCTTAGGATCTAGGCAGCTGAATGCACGGCCGCCAGTGGTGGAGCATTTAAAATCGGGGATGTTCAAAAGGCCAGAATAGGCGGAACGCAGAGGTCTAGGGGATTATAGAGCTGGAGGAGATTAGAGATAAGATGGGGAGGGGAGGGCCATGGCCATGGAGGGATTTGAAAACAAGGGTGAGCATTTTAAAATCGAGGTAGTGCTTACCCGGGAGCCTATGTAGGTCAGCAAGCACAGGGGAGATGGGTGAGCGGGACTTGATGTGGCAGAGATTTTGGATGACCAAGTTTATGGAGGGTAAAACTAGGGAGGCCGGCCAGGAGTGCATTGGAATAGTCAATTCTGGAGATGATCAAGGCATGGGCGAGGGTTTTATCAGCGGATAAGTTGAGGTAAGGGCGGAGACAGGCGACATTACGCAGGTGGAAATGGGCAATCTTGGTGATGTAATGGATGCGAGTTAGGAAGCTCAGTTCATGATCAAGTATGTACTTATCAAAGTTAAGTACAGGCTTGATCAGCCTTAGATAGTTGCCGGGGAGAGCGATCGAGTCAGTGGAAAGGGAATGGCGTTTGTAGCGTGAACCAAAGATAATGGCTGCGGTCTTCCCGATATCTAATTGGAGGAAAGTTCTACTCATCCAGTGCTGGATGTCGGACAAGCAGTCTGATAGTATAGAGACGGTGGAGGGTTCAGGAGAGGTAGAACTGGGGGTCATCAGTGTACAAGTGAAAACTCACATTATGTTGCCCAATGATGTCACTGAGAGGGGAGTATGTAGATGAGAATAGGACGAGGCCCAGGAGAGATGCTCGGGGGACACCAGAGGTGACTGTGGGACTGGGAAGAGAAGCCATTGCAAGAATCTTTCAAATCCCGTGCCTATGTCGTAAAACCCAGTGTACGAGGGTAACGTGTGCTAGATTTCCCTTTATTTGGCACATTTGAAATTTTATTTGACATTCATGTTATACTGGGAGTGTAGGTGGTTATTGCTGTTACTGTACAGTGCAAAATAACTTAGTTTGGTATGTGGGGGGCTGGGAGAAGAGAATGAATAAAAAGTAGACAGTGGTGCCCCATGCGGTCTGATGTCTTTTCTGCATGTCTGGGCCAGATGAAGAGAGAAACGTGATAACTCTGTTAGTTAGCCTCAGTTTCTTCTTCCTTTCCTCTGCCCTACCTGCCCCCTTCTCAACAGCTTGGTGCTCCTTGCGTGAAACCTTTAGGCAGTGACCCTGATTGAGCATTGGTACACTCTTAAATTTTGTACCTGTCCAGTTGGGGGATTTGGTACTGAGAAGACAGCTCACCAAAATGCTGCCTGGCATTTAGTAAACGAGGTGGCGTTGGGAGCTTGGATGCAAATCATTCATCTCCCTATTTGCGAACGGTGGGAGAGGATGAATACTTGGGCTGCTGTTCCACTAATTGGAGAATGCAGGATTCATGTATAAAGAGCACTTCTACTTTTATGGGGAATTAAAATTTCCAACTTGTAAGTTGAATCTTGACTGTATCTAATTAACTGTGGCTTGATGGTGTGAAATGTTGCGAAGATTGTTCAGTGTGTGACTGGGAGCTGGAAAACGGGTTGTATCAAATATTTCGGGGCTTTAAATTACCTAAATGTAATTTTCACCAATTTTACTTAGATGGGAGTTGTAAAGTGCTTCCTACTTCACTCACTTATTGATTGCAGTGACAGTAATGAACATTTAATTTGAGGGCAACCCATCACTGCAAGTTTTGTATTGAGCTCAGTAGCTGATGGACCAGTATCATTCTGTACACATTTATCTGACCATAGTGAACAGCAACAGTTTTCAGTGATGAAATGCTGCGAGATAAGTGAGCTTCCAAGTTAGTTTGTTCTTGTTGCAAATTTTATTGCCGAGCAGTGATCTTTCCTCTAGTTTGATGGGTGCTTCTTGATGACCTGTTGACAGATCCTTGCGTAAATATGTCTCCTCTGGGCAAACATAAACTTAGAATCATAGAAATTTACGGCACAGAAGGAGGCCATTCCAACCCATCGTGTCTTCCGGCTGAGAAAGAGCTATCCAGCCTAATCCCACTTTCCAGCTCTTGGTTCGTAGTCCTGTAGGTTGCGGCACTTCACTTGTCTATCCAAGTACTGTCACTGCAATCAATAAGTGAGTGAAGCAGGAAGCACTTAACAACTCCATCTAAGTAAAATTAGAGTTCCTATCCACTCTAATTAGACCTCTCATAATTTTATACATCTCAATTAAGTCTCCCCTTAGCCCTCTTTGTTCCAAAGAAAACAACCCCAGCCTTTCCAATCTTTCCTCGTAGCTAAAATTCTCCAGTCCAGACAACATTTTCGTAAAGCTCCTCCATACCCTCTCTTTCACATCTTGCCTGTAACGTGTTGACCAGAACTGCACACAGTACTCCAGCCGTGGCCTAACCAATTCAAGCCTAACCTCCATGCTCTTGTATTCTATGCCTCGGCTAATAAAGGAAAGTATTTCGTATGCCTCCTTTAAAATATGAAAGTGTCTTGACCAGCACATATAACTTTGCAAGTGTCCTTGGATTTTAGCAGTTGCATATTTTGCTTTGTTGTGTAAAGTGTAACCTTTTAAAGATTGAGACCTAGTTTGACTGATTTAAATAAGTCTATTTAATTTGCTTTGCTCCATCATTGAATTTGGTGGTCAAGATAAGAGATGATAGCGTTGGGAAATTGAACACTTTCCGGATTAATATTTTGGCCACCCACTGTTGTCATCAAAAACTCTTGGTCAGATGTGGGACATTAAGTGCACTGGGCCTCGAGTGCCTTACCTGGTTAAAGTAGTGAACAACTGAACTATGAAAATGTAGGGAAAGTCCCAGATTTGATCTGTGTTGAGGTAACCTGTGCTTAGCTGGAGCAGCAGTTGGACTTGGTGCCACTGGGCCAGAACAGGGGGAAAGTAGCTGGTGTTCCTGCACCTGTTGACTGACCACAAATCTCTGCTGGATGTATGTATGTGTATGGGTGTTGGGTGAAGACAGGATCTGGTTTGATTAATAACCTGCCAACAATCACTGGGAGAAGCAAAGCAAGTACCGGAGGGCAGGTGTCAGCTGTGGATGGCTATCAAACAAGGAGTCTATATTCTGGAGTGGGAGAAAATTTAGTTTTCAAAATAAAAACTTTTTGCTGACTCAACATTTGATTCTCTAGGACCCTTCTCTCTAGAACCATGTTCTGCATATATGTTCCAGTAGTTGGTAGTTTGTCTCTAATGGTTTTCATTTTCCCCCTAAATTGTTCAATTAATAAAATTCAGTAATTTCATTGTCATGGAAGACTTTTGCACATCTTTGTTTTTTTATTATTGTTCACGGGTTGTGGGCAATGCTGTTAAGGCCACATTTATTGACCAGCCCAGCTGCACTGAGAAAGTAGTGTTGGCCTGTTGCCTTGATCCGCTCCAGTCATTGAGTATACAAAACCTATGTTTTTCCTTCTGATTTCTGTAAATATCTTCCCTTCTGATGGTGCTGACTCTCTTCTTGAAGTGTGATTCCACAGGTGCTGATCCCCCTCCAGTACCTCACCGAAGTGGCCATTCTTTATTTGTAAGCCTAGGCAGTGAATGTTGACAAGCTATTTGACCTTTTGGGAGGAAGGAAAATAACACTGAATCGTGTTCGCATGTGGCATCCAAATACATATACCTCCAGCAGATGCCACCCTAACTTGGGCCATTTTAAAACATCCCTACCACTGCTCCAGCTTTCTCAGATCAGATCGCATGGAGTTCGTTTTCTTTGTGGTAATTCAGAAAACCTAGACTTGTGCTATTAAATATCAAGTGTTGCTACATGGTGAATTGATGCATGTACCCATGGGCAACTCATAATCAAGAGTTGGTAAATAAGCAATTTTTCATTTTACTTGGCTTCAATTGTTTTCTTTATTTCCAGGTACTCAGTTGACATTCCCCTGGATAAGACTATTGTGAACAAGGATGTTTTTAGGGATCCTGCTTTGAAGCGCAAAGCCAGACGGGAAGCCAAAGTAAAGTTTGAGGAAAGGTATGAATCAAATGTGGATTTAAGATGAAAATTTAGTCTTGTGGGTATCAAATGAGATGTTTTATTAATTTTAAAAATAACTTTTACCTCTTTTTTAAAGTAAAAGGATAATAGAACTTTGTACTTGGACCTTGTTTGTTTGATCTGCTCCCACTGCCTACTTCAGAGGTGGAGGCAAGTTTTTGATCAAAACTACCTTTTAAAGGCTAACTTTTTTGCAAGTGAAAGGGCTGTACATAACCAAGAAGATGGATCTGGTGTGAATATATTTGCTGACCTCTGTAGATAAACAGAATGATTTGTGTGTTTAAAAGCAGGGCTGTTGACCAACAGACAGGCAACATATTTAATGAGAACTTGTAGTTATTTAAAAAAAATGCGGGTCAATAATAAAGTAGCACTCTTAACTTCACAGCTGTGTGATTTTTCCTATAAAATGTAGACTGCAGTGTCTTGTGTACTTAACTGGTTCCCTGTGTATAGATTACCATGCTCCATAACATCTTGCAAAAGAGCATTCCTCTTAAATATAGACCATTGAAATTTTGGTTTTAACTAGATTAGCTAATTCAAGGTACTCAGACAAGTGATTTCCTAAACCAGCTGCCAGATTGATAACAAGACACACACCAACAGGGAAAACTGAATAATAGAAACTCTACTTACCTCTGACCCATTATCTGTGAAATAAAGTATTTAAATGTAATCTTTCCAAATTCAACTTTGTCTATCTTGCCATGATATCTTCTCCATGGATGAGTGTTGAGAACAAACTGTCATAACTTTCACCCAAGGTCCAGACCTTTAAACACCATTATGGCTTCAGTTTGCCATCTAACATTCATCTGAAGGGGAATCTACTTGACCTTCATGTATGAGATATCTCTAACTGATATTTTTGGAGCACGCAGTAGGCTCTGTTACCTTGCCTCTCCTTCCACGGCTTGTGCTAATGATCATTTATGAATTGTACTTAGCGTTATTGTGAAAATAAAGCTGTAAGTGGTCCCTAACCTTTGAGGATGTTAATTTATATATTAATTTTTATTTTTCTGCAGGTACAAGACAGGAAAGAATAAATGGTTCTTCCAGAAGCTTCGATTCTAAATTGTATATCGATATAAATAAATATTCATTTAAAATGTTTTGAGTATTAGTGAGATATGTGAATACATTCCTTTGCCAGAATAATGGAATTTTTTTACTTTAAAGTGTTCAATGCTGCCGTATATCTGCCATAAACTAGCACGTTGCAGGGGCATATAATGTTCCACATTTGAACCATTTCAATTTAAACTCGTGTTTAACCCAACTAAATGTAGTCAAGGCAGCCTTGTGGCAGGAATTTGGTTTGAAGAATAAAGGTAAACTAGAAGGAACAATTGCTGTAACTTAGCACAATGGTGTCAAATCTAGTCATTAAAAAATGCTTTCCATGCTTGGAGAAAAATAATTGGAGGGGGCAATGGCAGAAAGGAGGATTTTATTTAGAATTAAATGCTAATTTTGTAGCAACAGTCTGATTCTGTTTGGGAAGCAGCATGTGTGATTGAGGTATCAGGTCAGTCTCAGTTTTGTCTCCTGCAGTTGAATAATCTACTGGTGGCTTCTAGGCTTGTACAGGAAGGATCTCCACTTGGCTGACAAGACTAGGGTGCACACGATGCTTGTGGAATTGTATCCCATAAAGGAATCAGTGCACTTGAGAAGGGAACATTTTGGGAGGGGGTGGGGTGTAGAAAACTTCCACTGATCATGAACGTATACCTCCAACAACTGGTAGATTCTCACTTTTTCAAAGAATCTTAGAAACCAAGAATTCAATAATTGGGAAATACAAGCTGTGCTAGTACATGTTTATATTTAAACAGTGGAATTGCCATTAAATGCATTTGAAAAATTAATAATTATTCCCGTGTGTACATTTTTATTTAAAAAGAACAGAGCAGGCTGGAAGTTGGGGTATGTAAAAAGAAAGGCTTGCTTTTATATAGCACCATTAGCAACCTCGGGGAGTTCCAAAGCGCTTTACAGCCAATGAAGTACTTTTTGAAGTCACTGTTGCAGTAGGCAATTTGCACACAGCATGGTCTCACAAACAGCAATGTAATAATGAGCAGACAAATCTATTTTAATGATGTTGGTTGAGGGATAAATATTGGTCAGGACACTGGGGAGAACTCAACCAACTCTTTCAAATAGTATTATTGATGTTTTACATCCACCCGAGAGGTCAGACGTCTCATCCGAAGGATGGCACCTCTGACAGTACAGCACTGAAGTTCCAGCCTAGGTTTCGTGCTGAAGTCTGGAGTGGGACTTGAACTCACAACTTCCTGACTCGGAGGCGACGGGAAGCCTTCAATAAAGAGTGCTCTCCTTAAGATAACATTTTTTTTTCAAGATAACATTTAGTGCCATGACTAAACTAATTTCAGATTTGGAACATTTCAACAGAGCCTTATAGGCACAAGCGGAGCTCATTCAGCCCCTTGAGTCTGTTCCAACATTCTACGAGACCCTAGCTGATCTGTATCCTAACTCCATTTGCCTCTTTTGGCTTCAGATCCCTTAATACTTTGGCTTACAAAAATCTATCACTCAGATTTCAAATTATTAATTGAGCTAGCATCTGCTCTTTGTGGGAAAGAGTTCCACACTTCTACCACCCTTTGTGTGAAGAAGTGTTTCCTAACTTCTCTTTGAATGGCCTGCCTCTGATTTTAAGGTTATGTCCCCTTGTCCTAGACTCTCCCCACCACTGGAAAAAGTTTCTCTACCTTATCAAATCCTTTCAAAATCTTAAAAAATCATTCAAATCACCCCCTTAGCCATCTATATTCCAGGGAATACAAACCTAGTTTATTTAATGTGTCCTAAGCTAACCCTTGGAGCCCTGGTAACATTGGTGAATCTACCCTAACTCCACGGCCATTATATCCTTTCTAAGGTACGGTGCCCAGAACTGTACACAATACTCCAGATCAGTGTCCCGTCCCCTGCCACCCATCCCCTCCGAAGATGCGAGGTTCGCGCACACAGGTTGCTCACCAGCTGTCCCACTGGAAGAGAAACAATGGCCACGTAACCAATTTAAAAGGCCTGTGCAGGGAAAGAAAGTTTGAGGGAACATTGCTCCAGATTCGTAAACTTGTAGCAAAACCTCTTTATATTCTAGCCCACTGATAGAAAGGTTAACATTACATAGGTCGAAATTGTCGGACAAGCCCAGTCCTGGATGAGCAGAAATTTTCTCCAATTAAGTATTGGGAAGACCGAAGCCATTGTCTTTGCTCTCTGCCACAAACTGGGTTCCCTAGCCAGCGACTCCATCCTTCTCCCGAGCAACTGAGACTGAACCAGACTGTTCGCAACCTAGGTGTCATATTTGACCCTGAAATGCGCTCTGGGCACACATCCGCGGCATAATTAAAGCCGCCTGTTTCCACCTCCGTAACATTGCCCCGTCTCCGCCCCTGCCTCAGTTCAATTGTTGCTGAAACCCTCATCCATACCTCTAGATTTGACTACTCCAGCACACACCTGGCTGGCCTCTCACATTCTACCCTATGTAAACTTGAGGTCATCCGAAACTCGGCAGCCAATGTCCTATCTTGCACCAAGTCCCATTCACCCATTACCCCTGCGTTCGCTGACTTACATTGGTGTAAGAATAAAAGTGTTATAATGATTAAAAATTGATTCTGTGTATGTATAAATGTTAAAGGTGCAGATTATACGGAATGGCCTGTTTGTGTTGAAACAGAATGAAAGCCCACAGTTTGCCAGCATGAGCTGAGTTTTGAAACAAAATGAAAGCCCCCAGAGAGATGCCACATGGCTTTTGTGTATTGGCCTCCAGACAACCACCAGTGCGAGGAGAGCCAATAAGAAACTGCCCTCGAGCCAAGGTCCAATCGTGGGGCTTTTCTGAGGACAATGGACTTAAGGGATTTAAAAACTCGAGCTACACAGGTTGCTTTCTCTCCTCTCCCTGCTGGACACACGGCAAAACATCTGTTGAAGACCAGCCAAAACAGCATACTGTGTGTTCAAACCAGCCATCAAAAGGGGCGTAACATATATCGCTTTTTATTATAACCTCATTGTATCTCTGCTGTAACTAAGGTAAATCTACAGGATATTTGACCACTGCTGCTAATGTGTATGTTTTTAATAAACTCTTCTAATTGTTTGAAAGAATCGTCTCACTGTCAAATGTAAGCCCAGAGAGATTCAGAAATCCTACAAAATTGGTGGAGAATGAGGGCAACTGGCGAGACAGCTTTTGATGATTATTTTGAACAATTGGAAATCTCGGGAGTTGCGATTCTAACCTGTGTTGCGATTATAATTGAAACAAGTAAACGGATCGGGAGTTGCGTCATAGGGAGCAGTTGTCTCGATAGTTGTAACTGTTTAAGTAGGGTGGGTTGGAATTGTTTAAGTGGGCACCCACCAGTAGTTATATTCAAAAGACACAGGATGAAGGGATCGGTCATGGACAGAAAGCCAACAATAAAAAGTAATGTTGAGCTAGTTTATCAGGAGAGGTTGTCCAAAAAGCTCCCAATACACGACGCAGAAGAGTTAAGGGCACAGGCACAGCACAAGGGTCTGCTTCATTTGGGGAGATGATGAAAATTATACAGGAGAGGGTAGATAGGGAAGAGCTGAGATCAAAACAGTCTTGTGGCGTTTAGCGCTTTTTATTATGCCAGGAGAGATGCGGAATTAATGAGGCAAGATGCCAAAGTGATACAAGATTTGAAAGAATTGCAAGTAAAAGAGATTCAGTTAAAAGAAAGAGAGATTGAACATATAAAACAGCAAAAGGAAGAAGGCCTCCCTCCAACTTGTGAAGCAGTTAAAAGGGAGTTATACAGCAGTTAAGACAAGAAATTGGCCACTTAAACCACAGTATTAAGCAATTAGAAAGAGGGGCTGAACAGGCAGCTTCACTGCTACAGCCACAAAGCCTTTCAAACTTAAATGCCACCACAGCCGTTGAAGCAAATGAAAACAAATTAGAGTTAAAAAATAAATTGGAAAATTTGAGGCTCCAGCAAGAGATATAAGATGCGAGGGGTGCATTAAGAAAAGTTATTAAGAAGCCACATAGGGAAACACATCACTTCCAGTGCCAACTAGAAATAGCGAGACTAAAAAGTAAGTTCGGGATACCTTGGAGACACAAGGGCCAATCATAGCTGTAGTAACCACTTCACGACGTAATGCGCACGGCAACATCACCAGTAACTATACCAACTCTCGGCCCCTATCTGGTACAGACGCCACGGCATGTAGCCACGAGTTGGAGTACATTAATGATGGGGACGACCCACTGGAAATTAATAGGAGGTGGGCAAATTTCAGGAGGGGTCACCCCGAGTTGGAAGAGAGACTTAACACGAGTCCTCTTCTTGGCCTGTTCCACTTCCCTAAAAGATAATCTGCCAGAAGCAGTCCTCCAGCCTGGCACAGCGGCCGATGGGCTCATGACCATGATCCTAAACCATTTAAGGATCCAAAACTTGAACTTAGTGGCTCTGCTTAATCAGACCAAGCAGCGCCCAGAAGAGACCCCTAGAGCATTCAGTAATCGCCTGTACGATACCTATCAACGTATGCAGAACCAGGCACCCGCAAATGCTCCAGTAGGAAAGAATCAGGAACAATTTAAATCGATGTTCCTGACCCAACTCCACCCTTTAGTTAAAACCACCTTGGGAATAGCCATGAGGCCCACCAATCAGTGGACAGATATAGAGACTAATGCTCAAATAGCCTGGGAGATGGTAAAAGACCAGTTAAAGGGGAAGTCACCACCAACTGCAAATAAACCAGTGTCAATGATGGAGGGCTCTTGAAACTACCTCTTTAAGGGACAGTGCTTTAATTGTAGTAAGGTAGGCCACCTAGCAAAAGACTGCAGCAGACCCAGACCAGCACCGAACCATTTTGCAACACATAGATACCTCCTGAGGGACGAATCCAAGCCCTCTGGGACAGATCAATGATTGGATCAATTGATAACCCTTATACAAACCCAAATTGCCACGGGGAGGATGCAAAATTATTTAGCGGTGCACGTAATCGACAATGCACACTCATTAGAGAGACCCATTCCAGGATCGACCCTGTGACAGGGTTCGGCCCTCCAAAGATTGGTCGGAAGTGGGGTTCCAACATGATGGTAGCGGGAGACCAGTAGTTCGTGTTGTCTTAAAAGGAGGCAGGCAGCAGATAGTGCTTATCGATTCTGGCTCAGCAGTTGCCATCCACATCCCATACCCTGAACGCCATGCGACGGCGGGCAAGGGTTATATGACTCTTAAAGGGTTTAACGGTGATACAACCATGGCGTATACAGGGAAGGCCACTGAACTTCACCTGTAAGGTCCCAGCGCCGATGCTGGTGACCACCCCCGATGGAAGGGGAATTTTAGGGACTGATGTGTTGGATCAGTATGGCGATCGATTATAATCAGGACTGTGTTTGGATGGGATTGGGAGCTAAGGCAGGAGTGATAGAAATTTCAGATTCTCACTCGGCTTTTGCTATTAAAAAGCCATCTGAGTATGACGCTCCGGGGAGCGAAAATGAAGCTGTGGCGAAATTAATTCGAGAACACCTAGATGCACATGCAAGCATAACTGGAAAAATGGCAGGCGAGGAATCTATTGAGGGACCATCCCCCACTCATTCACTAAACAGTACCCCATCCCAAGGGAGAGTCACCCTTACATCCGAGACACCATAAAATCCCTAGTCGAGCAGGGTGTTCTTAGGACAGGCACTTTCACGACCAATTCATCCGCATGGCCGGTTAAAAAGCCTGATAGCAGCTGGCGACTGACTATTGATTACAGAAAGTTAAATTCTGTAACACCAGCCTGCTCACCAGTAGCAAGAGAAACTCCCACCATATTATCTCAAATTCCTGCTGGTTCCAAGTACTTCTTTCTCGACCCTCGACATCGCCAATGGATTCTGGAGTATCCCTGTTAAAGGGGAAGACCAGTACAAATTTGCATTCACATTTGAGGACAAGAGCTACACCTGGACATGCCTGCCTCAGGGGTTCCACAATGCCCCCACGATATTCCACAAAAGAATGGCTGCAATTTTAAAAGACTTTTCCCACCCTACCTGCTTGTTGCAGTACGTAGATGATCTACTGCTGGCAACCGACAGCATGGAGGAGCATCTGTCCCTTTTGCACGCACTTTTGACATTGTTGGCTCAGGAGGGACTAAAAGTGAATCCCCGTAAGGCTCAATTAGTAAAAGAATGGGTCACCTTTCTAGGAGTGTCCTTTACTCCAGAGGGATCGTCCCCTGACTCAAACAAGGTGGAGATAATACAGTGACTGCCATTACCAACTTCGAAAACAGCCCTATGATCATTCTTGGGTTTGGTGGGGTACCAAAGGAACTTTATCCCAGGCTTTGCAGAGTGTGCAAAGCCCCTGTATGATTTAATAAAACTGCAGGGTGATGACATACGCCCGGCATGGGCATGGACTGATACCCACACCCATTCTGTGGCTAAATTTAAAAACTGCAGTGATACAGGCCACATGTCTGATCCCTCCTGACCCCACGCAGCCCTTCCATTTGGAGGTCGGGGCCACAGAGCAAAGCCTCACTGCAGTTCTGTGCCAAATGCGAGCTGATCGACTACAGTCCATTGCATATGCGTCTCGAATCCTGCAGGGGGCAGAAAAGACTTCTACCGCATGCGAGCGCCACCTACTGGCCGTCTTCTGGTCGGTACATCACGTTACCTTTATTACTGGGTTACAGGCTACAATCCTGCACACTCCTCTGAAACTACTGATTAAAAGCTGGAGATTCGCTAGTTTCCTCGCAGCGCCTCAGCAAATGGACATTGGAATTTATGGAAAGAGACATTGATACCATTTCCAAACCCACCACCTTGCTGCCACAATTTCTGATCTATGAGGGGGACCCGCATGAATGTCCGTTACCCCTGATTAAATTTGAGACCCATCCTGTGCAGAAAGAGCCCATACAGGGTGCCCCAGATGTCTACATCGATGGGTCCTCCTATCACATTGTAGGATCCCCTCACACCGGATATGCTGTGGTATTGCCAGAAAGAACCATCCAGCGAAGATGCAACAGACAGTCTTCACAATATGCAGAAATCGCTGCATTTCTAACTGCTGCAAGGGAAACCTCAGATAGGCCCGTGAATATTTGGTCCGATAATGCATATGCTATAAACACCAGGCTCTCCCTGTCCCTATACCACAAAAATGACTATTGTACGATAGATGGTAAGGCCCTGGTCCATGGGCCCTGGTTACGCCTGCTCTGGTCATACCTTAAACAGTGATCCCAGCCCTGCTTCATAGGAAAGGTAGCAGCCCATAGAAAAGAGGGTCCATATAGTGAGGGAAATTCCAGAGCAGCCAAGGACACTGCGATTGATGGGGAGATAGAGGATATAGTTGCTGAGCCCTGCAATGCTGTTAGCAAGGCCTCCCCAACAGATCACCTAGATTTAAAATCCCTGCAGTAGCAATACTGGTCATATGCTGTTATAAGCACCTGGCACGAGGAAGACAGAACCCTTCCTCAACCAACAGCCTGGGCTCCCAATACCAGACTAGCCACTGCCCCTTACTCAGATGAGCAGTTGCTGATGTTCAAAAGAAAGCCAAACGCCTGCCCGGTGGTGTGTGTTCCACCAGAGGTGGGTCAGGAACTGCTCTCCCTCTTTCACTCCCACCCCACAGCAGGGCACTATTCGGCCTTGGTAACCTTCTACGAGGTAGCATCCACAGCTTGGTGGCCTTCCATGAGGGGAACAATCGACCAATACGTGGCACAATGCCTACTGTGCCTGCAACACAATCCTCCCGCATGCACTAACCAAAGCCTTGCTTCAAAGCGCACCCCCACCTCAAGGGCCATGGACTCACCTCCAGATAGACTTCATTCCACAGGCGCATGGCAATTTTCAGCATGCCCTAGTGGTGGTGGATCGAAGCATTCCCCTGCCGCTCCAACACCACAATCACAGCAGCCAAAACATTATTGAATCATGTGTTTTGTCGGTGGGGAGTACCAGTACAAGTGGACAGCGATCAAGGTTCACACTTTACCGGTAACATTTTTACCCACCTGCAGGAAATGTTGGGGATAAAACACAAATTACATATTGCTCATCACCCCCAGTTGTCCGGAGGGGTCGAAAGGGGGAACGGGACCCTCAAGTTAATGTTACAAAAATTGTGCTTGGACCACCCCACTCAATGGGCTAACATGCTGCCAATGTGCTTAATGGCAATGAGGTCCACACCTCATAGAACACCAGGGGTCTCCCCATATCAGGCCATGACGGGGAGGCTCATGAGAACACCAGGCCAGCTAACACTAACAGGGATGAGTCCCCTGACAATGAAAACCTGTAGTTCCAAGTGGCTGGAACAAGTGGTAGATCACCGATCAGATCAATCGATTTGTGGCCACCAAATTGGGGAAGTTAAAAAGACAAATTAAAAAGTACTTTGACAAGAAAGTACATCCCTTTGAATACAAGGTGGGAGACTCGGTAATTATTCCAAATTATGGGAAAAAGAAGCATGCCTTTGAGCCCGGGTGGTGGGGACCACACAAGAGTATAGACCGATTGAACCCCGCGGTTTATTTGATTCAGTTACCGGGGAAAAAGGGTGTTAAGTACAAGAAGTGGTTTCGCATTAATCAGTTAAAAACAGCCAAAGAGTAAATACTGCACCGATCTTGTTTCCCACAGACCATGATACGGTTGTCAGGACGACACTGGCCATGACCGAAGCCGAGGGAAGATGGAGAACCGGGAGCTGCAGCATGACTCACGAACATCATCAATCCTCAACGTGCTTCGAGAAGCGACGGAGCACTGAAGATACGGGAAGGGGAGAGTCTCCACTGGAGATGTGATTGGACTAAAATAAATCCCCTACACCTTACGAGGTGGAGACCAAGACAGGCAACCCACTTTTTTTCCTCTCCTCCTCAACGCTTACGATATATGAGGGGTCAATAAGGATATTTCCCCCTCAAAAGTGGGGAGTTTGTAAGAATAAAAGTGTTTATTAATGATTAAAAATTGATTCTGTGTGTGTATAAATGTTAAAGGTGTAGATTATACGGAACGGCCTGTTTGTGTTGAAACAGAATGAAAGCCCACAGTTTGCCAGCATGAGCTGAGTTTTGAAACAAAATAAAAGCCCCCAGAGAGATGCCACATGGCTTTTGTGTATTGGCCTCCAGACAACCACCTGTGTGAGGAGAGCCAATAAGAAACTGCCCTCGAGCCAAGGTCCAATCGTGGGGCTTTTCTGAGGACAATGGACTTAAGGGATTTAAAAACTCAAGCTACACAGGTTGCTTTCTCTCTCTTCTCTCCCTGCTGGACACACGGCAAAAGATCTGTTGAAGAACAGCCAAAACAGCATACCGTGTGTTCAAACTAGCCATCAAAAGGGGCGTAACGTATATTGCTTTTTATTATAACCTCATTGTATCTCTGTTGTAACTAAGGTAGATCTACAGGATATTTGACCACTGCTGCTAATGTGCATGTTTGTTATGTTTTTAATAAACTTCTAATTGTTTGAAAGAATCATCTCACTGTCAAATGTAAGCCCAGAGAGATTCAGAAATCCTACATTGGCTCCCGCTTAAGCAATGCGACAATTTCGAAATTCTCATCCTTGTTTACAAATTCCTCCATGACCTCGCTCCTCCCTATCTCTGTAATCTCCTTCAGCCTCACAACACCGCCCCCCCCCCATCTCCGAGATGTCTGTACTCAAAATCTGCCCTCTTGAGCATCCCTGATTATAACTGTTCAACCATCGGTGGCCGTGCCTTCAGCTGCCTGGGCCCTAAGCTCTGGAACTCCCTCCCTAAACCTCTCCGGCTCTCGACCTCTCTTTCCTCCTTTAATACCCCTTTGACCAAGCTTTTGGTCATCTGCCGTAATTTCTTGTGTGGCTTGGTGTCAAGTTTATTTGTTTTGTCTTATAATTCTCCTGTGAAGCACCTTGGGACGTTTTACTACGTTAAAGGCGCTATATAAACACAGGTTGTTTTGTTTTTTGTACCTGACCACTACATTTTAGTGATACATGTACATGTTCCCCTAAATCTCTGAACCACCAATCTTATCTTTTCATGAATTTAAACGATACTCTATTCTTATTTGCCATTTTAGCCCGCATAAGATCAGTTTTGAGAAACCTTAAGATATTTAAGGTTGGGAAATTCTGGGTTTTTAACAGTTGCTGCCTAAATGTCAATAAAACGAGGCTTTCTTGGGTCTGTCACTGACTGAGCAACTTGAGCCAGTGTGTCGCTAAGCTGTACAAACTAGGAAGTTTCCAAGTTTGATTGCCCAGGATGCTGATCACCTCGAGCAGGATTAGAAGCATTACAGTTGACCTCAGTGCTCCTGGTCGAGGGCTGGGAAAAATTAGCCTGAGATTCTGTTCCGGATTGCTACCGAGTGATTTACCTGGGAATGTGTGTTTGGGGGAGGGGAGGTGGAGGGCAAGGGTGGGACCAGCTGTGAGGCTTGCGTGTGAATAATTGCCACTTGGAACTCAGGCGACTGACAGATGTTGAAGCATGTTCCAGCTCGGAGTTAATTCCTTTCAAGAGTGGAGGTTTATTAAACTTTGAACATGTATATCAACTGCTATTGAAGTGTGCCTCAAATTAAACAAGATGGTCCTGAAATTCCTAGGCCCAGGAGGATAGGACTTGGTTTTGCTGGGTTTCTGCTCCTTTTACTCCAGAAATTGTGATGAGAGGGGACGGGTTCTTTTTGTGTCTGCCCTGATGTCAGAGGAATAGAGAGGACTGGGGTTTGAGGGGGTGGGCGGGGGGGAGGAATTGCACCTGCTGAGTTCTACCACCTACACACCACAAAAGGTACAGCTGGACCATGGAGGCATATATGAAGCCACCTGAAAGAAGTGAGGCCCACAATGTTTTCCTAACAGCAATTGATTCCGGAGTGATTGATTACCACTAGGAAAGCAACAATATTGGCCAATTTTTTCAATGCTTGATATCGGCTTTAAAGCCAACAGTTTACTTCCAGTGAAATGGATGCCATGAAGTGCTGTATAATAGTGTGAGTATCCTTCCCCCTTTATACTAATACCTATCCTCAAGATTTGGGACAGGGTCAATAACAACCAGAAGTACTGCCTACCACACTAAACTTTTAGGGCAGAGCAGGGCTTGGAAGAATTTCAGCCAAAACCAACCAAACATTTATACTGGCATGAAGAAGAAATTAAACGAGCACCACCATTAGATTTGACAAGTTTTACAGCAACCAGTGAAAAGGGCCACGAAATAACAAACTACCATCTTATTAGGAGGAGCAAGATGAAGTATCCTGAATTTTATTCACTCAAAAAACATTTCAGGATTAATATGTGGTAAGTATTTAATATCCCAGGGTCTGAAAGTTAAAGTAACCTCATGCAGATGTTTTTTTTAAACTGTAGTGCCTTATTGTCATATTTGCTTTTCCCGGCATCATCCAACTATTTTTTAAGTGTAAGCTGGCATCAGCTGTAGCAGCAGTTATATTTTTCAATGCTGGTGCTGCTATCTCAAGGTGCCATGGAAAGTCACTGCTTGAGTTTCTGTCTACTGCCGATGAAGCAGTGTTTACTGCCAGGGTAGTACTACTGCTTGACGTGATAGAAATGCCAGTGTAATTATTGTGAAAAATTCCAGTAGGTTCCATTGTTTAATTTAATTTAATTTTGTTATGACTATATTGGATACACTAGACTAGTTATGTTACTGAACCAGTAATCCAGAGGACTACATTAATAATCCAGAGACGGGAGTTCAAATCCCAACACTGCAGCTGAGGGAATTTAAATTCAGTTAATTAAATACATTTGCAATTAAAAAGCTAGTATCAGTATTGGTGACCATGAAACTACTGGGCTGTCGGAAAAACCCAACTTGTTCACCTATGTCCTTTAGGGAAGGAGTCTGTCATCTTTACCCGGTCTGGCCTATATGTGACTCCAGACCCACAGCAATGTAGTTGACTCTTGACTGCCCTCTGAAATGACCTAGCAAGCCATTCAGTTATACCAAAACCTCCACTGCAAAGTCAGCACTGTGGGAGTACCTTTACCACACGAACTGCAGCAGTTAAAGAAGGCGGCTCACCACCACCTTCTCGAGGGCAATTGGGGATGGGCAGCAAATGCCGGCCTTGCCAGCGACGCCCACATCCCGTGAATGAATTTTAAAAAATACACGCACTCTCACTTACCTACTGCTCTTTGAGCAAAGATTCCTGAACACAATGTACCTTATAGTTTTTAATGTATTACTTTTAATGCAATATTTTTAATATATTACAAGTCAGCTAGTGGCTCATTTGCTGACTTGTGGTACTTAGCAATGAAGACCAAGGTTTGATCATCACTCAGTGTTGGGTCTGATGTAGCATTGGTGAGGTATCAGAATTGTCCTTACAGGGGTTGGGAGGAAAGTCATGATTTCCTGCCCCAGATGCTGATCAGTAATCTCTGCTGGAATGTATGCAACATTGATAAGGAGTTGCACCAAAACACATGTAGAATCAAGGAGGGGTGGGTCTGAGAGGCATGCAGCAATCACATGGAGCATGGGCCTACAGTGTGGAGAAGAGAAAGAAATCGAGTTGTGTTCAGTTGAGATCTGGCTTGGCTTCTGGAGACCGCTGTCTAATCTGAGCCCCCTAAAATGACAACTTGTGTGGACTACTACAGACCTGGCAACTTGATGTTGAGATTAAGTTTCTGAGTAAACTCAACAGCTCTGATGTATGTGATTGCCTGGCCTTACTCCCACAGGAGCTTCGAGACTGAAACCGCGCCCTTCCCTGCCAGCAGTATACCCTCCTGTAAATGTGTTGCGAATATATACCAGTGCTATATCGGTGTGAAAACTAGGGTGACATTTTTCTCTTTTGTAAAGAATGATTTTGAACATTTTTAAGTTGAAACAACTGTTCATACCTGATTCCGAAGAGTTGTGGAACTGCAGCATGAATCACGGCCCTCTGAAGAGAAAATTAGGTTGTTGGTGGGAAATGTGCAATTAAGTGTTTTAGGAGCAATAGTTTTTTTTAAAGATGTTTTGAGGAGGCTGCTATCCTGAAAATCTTCTGTGTCATACTTTCTGGGACATGTTTGGAACAAACCATACAGATGATGTCATCATCATCATTGTAGGCAGCCCCTCGAAGTTGAGGATGACTTGCTTCCACTCTAAAAATGAGTTCTAAGGTGACTGAGGAGTCCAATGCGGGAACCTGGGTTTGACGCACTCTCTTTCCGCTGTCTACTCTTGGTTTCCGCTTGTTCTCAGCGATGGGACTCGAGGTGCTCAGCACCCTCCCAGATGCTCTTCCTCCACTTTGGGCGGTCGTGGGCCAGGGATTCCCAGGAGTTGGTGGGGATGTTGCACTTTGTCAAGGAGGCTTTGAGCGTGTCCTTGAAGCGTTTCCTCGGCCCACCTGGGGCTCGCTTGCCATATCGAAGCTCCACATAGAGCGCTTGCTTTGGGAGTCTTGTGTTGGGCATGCGGACAATGTGGCCCACCCAATGGAGCTGATCGAGCGTGGTCAATGCTTCGATGCTGGGGATGTTGGTCTGAGCGAGGACACTGACGTTGGTGCGTCTATCCTGCCAATGGATTTACAGCATTTTGCAGAGGCAGCGCTGGTGGTACTTCTCCAGCATTTTGAGGTGTCTGCTGTATATAGTCCATGCCTCTGAGCCATATAGGAGGGCAGGTATCACTACTGCCCTGTAGACCATGAGCTTGGTGCCAGATTTGAGGTCCTGGTTTTCAAACACTCTCTTCTTCAGGCGATCGAAGACTGCGCTGACGCACTGAAGGCGGTGTTGGACCTCGTTGTCAATGTCTGCTCTTGCTGACAGTAGGCTCCCGAGGTAAGGAAAATGGTCCACGTTTGTCCAAGGCCTCGTCGTGGATTTTGATAATCGGTGGGGCAGTGCTATGTAGTGGGATCAGGTTGGTAGAGGACCTTTGTGTTATGGATGTTTAGTGTAAGGCCCACATGATCTCGTACGCCTTGGTGAAGGTGTTGACACTGACTTGGAGTTCAGCCTCCGAGTGTGCGCAGATGCAAGCGTACAGATGGGAATCTGTTTTAACGTCTGCCGCCTCCAGGCCAGATCCAAGGTCGTCCCATCCTCTGTCATTGAACTGCAGATGATGCAAGGGTAGATGTCTACATGCCTTTTATTAAATGATTACAAGGTAGCTAATGTATTTTGGTGCGATGGAGAAATCATTTATACCTAGGCAATGTAAAAAAAATACCAGCCTTTTTGAAGTGTGAGATCCCTACTTCAGAGAATCATAGAATAGTACAGCACAGAAGGAGACCATTTGGCCAGCTCTTTTGAAGAGCAATCCCGTTAATCCCACTCCCCCTGCTCTTTCCTCATACCCCTGCAATTTGTTCTCCTTCAAGTAATCACCAATTCCCTTTCGAAGGCTGCTATTGAATCTGTATCCACCACCCTATGAGGCAATGCATTGCAAATCCTAAAAACTCCTTGCGTAAAAAAGGTTTCCCTCACATCGCCTCTGGATCTTTTGTCAATCACCTTTGTAGTGGGGTATTTAAAATTAACACTCAACACCAGGGTCTGGATTCGAAGCTTCAAGTAGTCTTTAATTTCTTGCAAGGGAGGGTCAAGTCTGCAGTCAACCTGTTGCTGAGTTGTCCTCACTTGCTCTCCCTGAACAAAGAAAACACAGGGTTTTTATACAGTTCCTCGGCCTATAATGGCCGGACATTCAATACATGAGACACACATTGATTTGAATGGTCAAACCCCTTGTCACTCAAAGTAAAGACACAATCCTGACCACACCTATCTCCAGTATTTTTCCAGAAACCTCGCTGTGTCCCAAAAGTTCATTAGCACATTGGAATGTTATCTTATCTCTCTTGCCTTCACCAGATGGAGTTTTACCATTGTGTCACTTTTGACCCCTTGCCCTGTTTAACTGCCCCTCTGGGCTTCCTGTGGTTCCACAGTTTGGCCTCCTGCAATTGTCCTCAGGTTACACAGCTTGTAACAATTAATCATTCCGATATGTTAGTTCCCTATAAACACCCTTACAAAGTTGACCACTACAACAGCCGATGTCAGCTCGTTTTAATTCCGAGGTCCATTCTTAATGGGTACAGTTTTGGTCTCCTAATCTGAGGAAGGACGTTCTTGCTATTGAGGGAGTGCAGCGAAGAAAGTTCACCAGACTGATTCCCGGGATGGCAGGACTGACATATGAAGAAAGACTGGATTGACTAGGCTTATATTCACTGGAATTTAGAAGAATAGAAACATAGAAACATAGAAAATAGATGCAGGAATAGGCCATTCGGCCCTTCGAGCCTACACCACCATTCAATAAGATCATGGCTGATCATTCCCTCAGAACCCCTTTCCTGCTTTCTCTCCATACCCCTCGATTCCTTTAGCTGCAAGGGCAATATCTAACTCCCTCTTGAATATATCCAATGAACTGGCATCAACAACTCTCTGCGGTAGGGAATTCCACAGGTTAACAACTCTCTGAGTGAAGAAGTTTCTCCTCATCTCAGTCCTAAATGGCCTACCACTTATCCTAAGACTGTGTCCCCTGGCTCTGGACTTCCCAATCATCGAGAACAATCTTCCCACATCTAATCTGTCCAGTCCCTTCAGAATACCACAAGTTTCTATGAGATCCCCTATCACCCCTCCAAACTCCAGTGTATAAAGGCCCAGTCGATCCAGTCTCTCCCCACACGCCAGTCCCGCCATCCGGGGAATCAGTCCGGTGAACCCTCGCTGCACTCCCCCAACAGCAAGAACATCCTTCCTCCGATTAGGTCAATAGTAAGAACGTCCTTCCTCAGTTAACAGCTATCTGCGCAGTTAATTCATCCATCTTATTACGAATGCTCCTCGCAGTGAGACTCAGAGCCTTCAGGCTTGTGTTTTTAACACTCTTTGTCCTTTTCAGAATGGCAGGCAGTGACTAGTGGAGTGCTGCAGGGCTCAGTGCTGGGACCCCAGCTCTTTACAGTATACATTAATGATTTAGATGAAGGAATTGAGTGTAATATCTCCAAGTTTGCAGATGACACTAAACTGGGTGGTGGTGAATGAGAGGGGATCTCATAGAAGCATATAAAATTCTGACGGGATTGGACAGGTTAGATGCAGGAAGAATGTTCCCGATGTTGAGGAAGTCCAGAACCAGGGGTCACAGTCTAAGGATAAGGGTAGGCCATTTAGGACTGAGATGAGGAGAAACTTCTTCACTCAGAGAGTTGTTAACCTGTGGAATTCTCTACCACAGAAAGTTGTTGAGTCCAGTTCGTTGGATATATTCAAAAGGGAGTTAGATGTGGCCCTTGCGGCTAAAGGGATCAGGGGGTATGGAGAGAAGGCAGGAGTGGGGTACTGAAGTTGCATGATCAGCCATGATCATATTGAATGGTGGTGCAGGCTCGAAGGGCCGAATGGCCTGCTCCTGCACCCATTTTCTATGTTTCTATGTTAACCTTTTAAATTTAACAGAGCTCGATAGCTCCACTTCAAACTTGAATGTGTATCCTTTGGCTATCGACCTTTCAGCTTCTCTGTCTCGCTAAACCCTTCCTGGCTTTAAACACAGTAAGTGACATTGAGGGGATTATGAGGAGTTATTATTACTGAATCTAATAATGATTACAGAGATGGTGTAACATCAGCAACCCTTTATATGTGAAAGTTTGTCGGGCATTGAATTGTGGCCCGCTTTGATATGCCGAGGTGATGTGCTTTGCCCTTGCGGTGGACTCCTGGATTGTTGTTGCAGTGAACAACCCAAGGAGTTGGTGAGTTTCACTTTTCTGTAATGTACGTAGTTACATGAAGAACTGGAGCCCGGAACTGGCCGCGTTGTTGCTCTGTCACATACCCACAGCTGGTTTTCGGGTAAGATTTCGGGGTCCTCTCTCCCCTCCACTCATTTATAGTGATGGCAGAAATGTTGATTTTCTTTTGTATTTCGTGTATTTTATTGATTCAGAACGCAATAGCGAGAAAAATACGGAAGCTTAAGGGACATCGTTCCAGTTCCACACTCGTTATTTGAAAAGATAATTAACTCTTTTCATTTTACATCTTGGCGGGCTTTGTGTTGTGTAGTAAATTGGCGAATTTTATTTTGGGGAAAAGCTAATGCGAAGCGATGATAGTTTTAATTGCTTTTCCAAAGAATCGAAAGTGAAAGTGCTGACTTTGGTTACATTATTTTGTAACATGCATTTGAAAATTAGTTATAAAGTATCATATTTCTGTGTTTTTATACAGAAGGCGATCTTTAGCTTGTGTTCTCCTTTGTATTTCATTGTTAAATTGGTAAATTCTCGTTAAAGTGTAAAAAAAACACGGTAAAGTTTTTAAAAATCTCCCAGTCCCTCTCCTATATTCCGCCTTCTCCTCTATTCCCCCCATCTCGATTCCCCTCCTCTATCCCCCCTCCTCTCTCCTCTATTCCCCCCTCCTCTATTTCCCCCTCCTCCCTCCTCTATTCCACCTCCCAAACCCACGACCTCTGCCACCGAGAAGGACAAGGGCAGCAGGCGCATGGGAACACCACCACCTCCACGTTCCCCTCCCAGTCACACACCATCCCGACTTGGAAATATATCGGCCGTTCCTTCATCGTCGCTGGGTCACAATCCTGGACCACCCTCCCTAACAGCACTGTGGGAGCACCTTCACCACACGGACTGCAGCGGTTCAAAATGGCGGCTCACCACCACCTTCTCAAAGGGCAGTTGTGGATAGGCAATAAATGCCGGCCTGGCCCACATCCCATGAACGCATTTTAAAAAACATCATCCAATTTGGGTTAGGATAAGCTCATTTTATATAAAAAGTAGGGAAGAGGAGGAGGAGAAATGTCTGTCAAAAGAAAATGAACAAACTAGTTGAGCCCTGTCAGTAATTGCCAATGTTATCACTGGTGTACATTCAGTATTTCTTTTCTTATTCCCTTTGATCACATATATCACAGTATAAAAAATATCTCCCAGCCATCTGGCTTTTTGTAAAACCACATGGCATGATGCCATTACCATGAGACATTGTCTACTTGGTGGAGATGATACCGTCAATACTGTGG
Source organism: Pristiophorus japonicus (assembly GCF_044704955.1). Lineage (NCBI taxonomy): Eukaryota > Metazoa > Chordata > Chondrichthyes > Pristiophoridae > Pristiophorus > Pristiophorus japonicus. The sequence continues at coordinate 8,672,591 of NC_091997.1, forward strand.
GGGCAAAAGTGTTCACATTATGGTAAAGTTATTTGGCATCAGTTGCATTGCCAATGTTTCTGTGCATAGTACAGTGTGCAGTGCTTTCCTTATGTTTGAATATAATAGGAATTACTGGTACTGTGCAATAGTCCTTGTGTCCTGTGTTTATGGAGAACAAAATGTAGCTTTTTAAATGAGGTCTTAAATACCATAATCTCTGCTGAACCTTTCCAGTCCTACCTGCTCACAGATGAGTCATTTGGAAGCCAAGTTTATCCTGATAAAAAAAAATTGTAAATTCAAAGCCTGATTAATATTAAGTAGTGCAAGATACAAATGAGGTTTTAAAATCAAGATTAATATTTGATTAATTAATAGAAGCGGCTGTGTAATTTTCCAACCGTCTGGCTGAAACGATAGTCTATCAACATCCATTGCATTTCACAGAGATGCCTTCTTCTCCTGGAGTCTTTGCTTTGATTAAGTATTACGCAGCTGTCTGCCTAGGAACTTGCAAAACGTGGTTATAGGGGGATCGATAAAGTCCTTGTTGCTCAGGTCTTCCAAACACTGGTACAGTTATCAGGCTCAAGCAGCCTGAATTAGAATACTTCAAATCTCCACTCATGTGACAAAAACTGGTCGCTGCCATTTGTGTAGAATCTGCTAATCACTGACAATTTCAAATAACCAAGCAGCCACAAGAGTTACTGCTGTGGAAGTTTTGGATGAATCAGAGACCTGGGGCAGTATCAATGATGAGATTTCATTGCACAGGCCAGAGTTCCCACAGTGGCTCAGTCTGTGGTGTGATACTAAGCCATAAGGCCTAGGATGGACCCAAGTTTGATCCATGGTCTCTGATGAGTTAGCTGTATTTGGCCTCAGTGCCCACAGACAAGGAAGCAAAAGAGAATCACAGGTGAAGAATGACATGTGAGGGGAGGTATCAACGGTTGCTGGCTCACATGCAGCTGTACTCCAACAAAGGGTCCTTCGGAAAGGGGAGGAGAAAATGGGGGGGGTGATTGTGAGGGAGAAAAACATCAGGTATCCTGTGCTAATGCTGGCATAAATATCAGTGTGTCTGTAAAGTGGATAACCTGCTTTATTCCTATACCCACTTTTTCACAACAACAACTTATATAGCGCCTTTTACATAATAAAACGTCCCAACAATAACAGACAGAGCAAAATATAATCCATGGTCTATACTCAGATCATTGATTATTTCCTGGAGAAATTTAATGTGAAACTTTATATTTTTGTAACAGGTTTACAATCTTGAGGCTGCATAAATTTCATCATGGAATCCACACATGCCAGTTTCGAACAGGTGAGTCAATAGTTTAAATAAAACAACTGTGTGCTATAGTGAAAGGGACATTACTTTCCTGAGTACAAATGTCTGATAAACCCATTTTTCTCTGGAGTGACTGAGCATGCATAGACGCAACAGGTGAACCGCCCATGATTTTTGTCACAGTGACAAAAGAACATAGGGGCAGGAGTAGGCCATTCAGCCCTTCGAGTCTGTTCCGCCATTCAATGAGGTCATGGCGGATCTGTTCCACGACTCCATTTACCCTGCGTTGCTCCATATCCCTTGTTCCCCTGACCTGACAAAAATCTTATCAATTTCAGTCTTGAACATTTCAGTTGACCCAGTATTTTAGAGGGAGCGAGTTCCAGATTTCCACTGCCCTTTGTGTGAAAAAGTATTTCCTGATTTCACTCCTAATGACCTCGCTCTGGTTTTGGGATTATGCCCTTTTGCTCAGGGTCCCCTCACCAGAGGAAATAGTTTCACCTTATCTACCCCTTTATTATTTTAAACACCTTGATTAGATCATCCCTCGAGTTTCTACCCGCAAGGGAATAAGAACCAAGTTTATGCAGTGTATCCTCATATTTTAACCCTTTATGCCCTGGTACCATTCTAGTGAATCTGCGCTGTACCCTTTCCAAGGCCAATATCTCTTTCCTCAGATGCAGTATCCAAAACTTGTCGCAGTAATTCAGCGCAGACCAGGGATCACCTTCAAGTGATGGATTCCATTTTGATTAACCTGATAATGTTGGCCCGAAATTTGCAGTTGGCAACAAAGCAAAGGCGTTTGCTGTTGGCCCTGAAGTATGCTCCGCACAAGGATCTCGCGATCCCCATGTCAAGAACTTCGAGTTTTCTGACACTCAATTCAAATCAACGAAGTATAGTGGGAATCCCATAGTGTGAGCTGCTGTGACGTCAACGGGCTGTCTGAGAAACCAATCAAAACACAGAATTCTCACAGACAGCAAACAAGGACATAAGTAAGCGCTTAAAATTACAGCTTTTAAAAAAATGTTAGGGAGGGCAAAACAAAGATTGGGGCTCTCACATGAGGAAAAGACAAACCTGAAATAAAGATGGACAAACTTAAAAAAAATGTAATTTAAAAAAAATTCTTTAACATTTTTATATTTATTAAAATGGACAAATTTGACACTACACAAAATTAAAATGAGTTTTCCAGGCCCTTACGTTTGTTTAGCACTAATAACGCAGTAAAACCACAGTTACACCTAGCTCCTTTGAGTCTAACTTTTAGTGGGGAATTTAACAGCCTACTCACTGCGGAAGAGCTGAAATTTTTGACAGTATAAACGCAGGGAAGTCTTGCTACAACTGTACAGGGTATTGGTGAGGCCACACCAGGAATACTGCGTGCAGTTTTGGTTTCCATATTTACGAAAGGATATACTTGCTTTGGAGGCAGTTCAGAGAAGGTTCACTCAGTTGATTCCGGAGATGAGGGGTTTGACTTATGAGGAAAAGTTGAGTAGGTTGGGCTTCTACTCATTGGAATTCAGAAGAATGAGAGGTGATCTTATCGAAACGTATAAATTATGAGGGGGCTTGACATGGTGGATGCAGAGAGGATGTTTCCACTGATAAGGAAGACTAGAACTAGGGGGCATAATCTCAGAATAAGGGGCCGCCCATTTAAAATTGAGATGAGGAAAAATTTATTTTCTCAGAGGCTTGTAAATCTGTGGAAATCCCTGCCTCGGAGAGCTGTGGAAGCTGGGACATTGAATAAATTTAAGACAGAAATAGACAGTTTCTTAAACGATAAGGGGATAAGGGGTTATGGGGAGCGGGCGGGGAAGTGGAGCTGAGTCCATGATCGGAGCAGCCATGCTCGTATTAAATGTTCTTATGTTCCCCGATTTGGGATGATTACACAGCTTGCCAGCTCTGTGGGGGGTGGGGATGGGGGGGGTGCATAGCGCAGCCTGTTTTGGAACTGTCAATGACAGACCGTAACTTCAGGGATTCCGCCTGTGCCAAATCCCAATGTTGCGGTCGGTTTCAAAAGTGGAATGCCGGACAACGCTGCCAGCTCGCTGTCATCCCGACCGCAAATTCCAGCCCATTGTGTTTTCAAAGGGAAAACACGTTTGCCAAACACATTTGCGAAGAAACAGAGAGGACGAAGTTTGGAGCCGGTAACCTTCCGGGGCCGGGACATTTATCACCCCGCCCAGAAGTTCCTCCCCCGGCGCGGAATTCAGCCCTTCCGCCCCCCCCCCCCCCCAACGGAGGTGGAGCGCTATCGGAGGTGCTCCGTGTCCGTGGAGGGCGGTCGCGCGGCACGGAGTTCAGCTCCACGCTCGAGCTCAGTGCCCCCGCCGGCAACATCAGCGCTGTAGCTCTGATGCGGCAAAACTCCTCTCCACTTTAATTAAAGGAGAGGGCCACTGCGCACCCTTTGGCGGCTGCCACCGGGACACCAGGGACACCTCGACCAGGACAACAGCCTGGCACCCATAGCGGAGTGCCGGCCTGCAGGATGGTTGGCCGGTCGAGGCGAGGGCCGCTATTTTCAGGCTGAGTCGGCTGACAGAAAAATATGGCGGCCCGCGGCCTCCCCTTTAAGGGGCGCCTCGGCAGCGGCTGTCCGACCCCGCGAGCTGGTGGTGACATCGACCGGTGCCATTCTTGCTGCCTGCATGACACTTTCACTCGCGGGGTGCAATGGGGTTGACGCGTTGTGGTGAGAGAGGTCAGCGCACACGGCAATGATGTCATCGCCGAGCGTGCGCCAGGTCTGGGGCGCTAAGCATGAGGCGTGGCGCTAACGACATAATGCCCCTCAAACCTCCGGGTCCCTGGAATGGGACTTGAACCCACAACCTTCTGAAGGAGAATCAGATTTTGAATCTGCAGATTGTTTTTGTTTTATAAATGTAACTTGGAATCTTTTACATTACATCCACCTGAGCAGATAAGAGCTTCAATTTAATGTAATATGCAAAAGATAACTCGTCTGACAATGTAGCACTCACTGCCTCAGTACTGCATAGCAATAACAGCCTAATTTGAAGGCCAAGTCTATAGTGAGACTTGAACTTATAAACCTCTAAAGCAGGGGTTAGAGTGCGACCAACTAAGCCAAACTGAGAGTTTTGTAAGAGATTAATGTTTCAAATGGAACCCTTCATGTGTGTCTGTTTCTTTTTACAGGGCCTCCTCAATAGTCGCCAGAACCCGTTGCAGGATGAGGCCTCACAGTTGAAACACATCAGACGAGAAATAGCAAATCAGAAGGTAAGCTTAAAGTAAAATTTGAAAATAAAAGTTTGCATTTTTTAATCGTCATGGTAGGAATTTCTCTGAGTGTTGCAGCCTTGTAAATGTGATTGAGATCTCTTGTGTTCAGTGTCTCTAGTGAAACCCACAAATGCAATTTCACAAGTGCATTTATAATGTCGTTACGAATCACAGAAAGTTAACATGAGGGTGCAGCAAACAAGTAGGAAGGCAAATGTATGTTAGCCTTTATTGCAAAAGGGTTGGAGTATAAGAGTAACAAAGTCTTGATGCAATTATAGAGGGCTTTGGTGAGACCACACCTGGAGTACTATGCACAGTTTTCTCTCTTTACCGAAGGAAGGCTATACTCACCTTAGAGGGGTAAAACTAAGGTTTACCAGAGTGATTCCTGGGATGAGAGGGTTGTCCTATGAGAAGAGATTGAGTAGAATGGGCCTGTATTCGCTTGAGTTTAGAAAAATAAGAAGTGATCTTATTGAAACGTATGAAATTCTTACATAGCTTCTTGACGGTAGAAGCAGGGAGGACACGTCCTCTGGCTGGGGAGTCTAGAACATGGGGGCACAGTCTCATGATAAGGGGTCGGCCATTTAGGACTGAGATGAGGAGACATTTTTTCACTCAGAGGGTGGTGAATCTTTGGAATTCTCTACCCTGGAGGGCTGTGTATGCTCAGTCGTTGAGTGTATTCAAGGCTGAGGTCGATAGATTTTTGGACACTAAAGGAATCAAGGGATATGGGGACAGGGTGGGAAAGTGAAGTGGAGATAAAAGATCAGCCATGATCTTATTGAATGATGGAGCAGGCTCAAGGGGCTGTATGGCCTACTCCTGTCCCTATTTCTTATGTTTTTGTGTTACATAAAGCGACATGTATTCTGACAGGAATAATTATGGGGGTGTGGGGGAGGGGGGTAATTAAAGAGGATGGAGCTTGAATTCTACTTTTTAATATTTTTCTTACGGTGAATTCCATAGAAACATAGAAAATAGGTGCAGGAGTAGGCCATTTGGCCCTTCGAGGCTGCACCGCCATTCAATGAGTTCATGGCTGAACATGCAACTTCAGTACCCCATTCCTGCTTTCTTGCCATACCCCTTGATCCCCCTAGTAGTAAGGACTACATTTAACTCCATCTTGGATTCTGAAGCTCAATAATAATTGGGGGAAGACCGAACTAGAAGGGGTTGTTAAGTCTGAAAGGCAGCTCAGTAACTATAAAGTGTGTTTGACAGAATATTTAAGTCATGGTCCAATGCCAGATTTTAAAAAAAGAGCAAGGTAAGCATTGCAGTTCCCTGGTTTCTCTCTCCCTCCTTTCTTAAATAATGGAGTGACATTTACAATTTTCCAATCCAATTGAGGCAACACGTTGATGGTGGAGTTATGTAATAAATGGTCTTTTTATGTCTTACCAGGACTATTGTAATGCTATGCTAAAGGACAAGGCTGAGTTGGAAAAAGCAAAGTTTGAACTAGAAAAGATGGTAGAAGATTATAACAGCCGGATTGGAAGATTTCAACAAGGAATCGAGGATGAGAAATTTGAAAAACAAATGCAGCATTTAAAATTTCAGGTTGGCAATTTTGTGGTTTGGATTTATTTTTATTTATGACTGTTTACATTTTATGGGAACCATGAAAACCATGTCAGTTTAATTTTTAAACTACTGAAGCAATAAAGTTTCCAACTTGTGTGATTCACCTGTGAGTCCTGTGATTTGCACAAGCTGTATTAATGATCAGGACACAATAACGTGGGAACTTTCCGCATGAATCACGAACATTCACGTGGTGGACTTGTGAGTGAATCATTTATGTTGGCGAAGCAGCAAGAAGATCTGTTTTTTAAAAATAAACTAAAGTGAGCATTTTTGCCTGGATGCTTACAACAACAACTTGCATTTATTTGGCGCCTTTAACATAGTAAAACATCCTCTTTCACAGAAGCATTATCAAACAAAATTTGATACCGAGCCACATAAAGGAATATTAGAACAGGTGTTTGGTCAAAGAGGTAAGTTTTAAGGAGTGTCATAAAGGACGAAAGAGAGGCAGAGAAGCAGAGAGGTTTGGGGGGTGGGGGGTGGGCGAGTTCCAGAGCTTACGTCCTTAGCACAGCCGCCAATGGTGGAGCGATTCAGGAGTGTGCAAGAGGCTAGAATTGGAGGAGCACAGAGATCTCGGAGGGGAGTGGGGCTGGAGGAGGTTACAGAGAGATAGTGAGGGGCTAGGCCATGGAGGGATTTGAAAACAAGGATGAGAATTTTTTAATCGGGGCGTTGCTTAACTGGGACCCAATGTAGGTCAGTGAGCACACTAATTGGGGAGTTTAGTGGATAGGAAATAAGGTAACATCGGTACACAGTGATGTCATATTCCCTCACTTGCATGCAGCAATATGTAAATGAATAATGAAGTATGAAGCCAAACAGTGGCCTTCGCCTTGAATATTCATCGAAAAAAAAATAAGCTAGAAATGACTGTTGACTACATTACCTACAAATGCTTGTATTCCAATGATATTCTTCTGTACCTTATTTTCTTGGGAGGCGATAACTTGTGTTTTTTTAAATGGGTTAATACCTCATCAAAATATTGCTACTGCTACAGCTGTTGCAGTGAGTGCTGACTCCCTGCACGCATTCAAGAGGGAACTGAGTCAGAGATGGCGTCATATAGAAGGATTAGCAGATAACGAATGTGTAGTCCATGTGATCTCCTGGACTTCTTTCCATTGCCTGAGGGGTTCAGAGGGGAATTCTCCAGAGGTTTTTTCCCCTTTATTGGCCCTGGGTTTTTCTGTTTTTCTTTGCCTTTCTCAGGGTATTGCATGACTGCAGGGGTTGGGGGGAGGGTGGATCCAATAGAAGTGTTCGAAACTGTGCAAACGTTTGGAGCGATAAATAAGAAGTGTCTGGTCATGATGCTCTGGCCATCGTGTATGTGAGACAGGCTTGATGGGCCAACTGGTCTTTTCTTGCCTGTCATTTTCATTTGTTCATGTGTATGTGTGTTAAATGCTTGTCTGTAAATACCATCAACAGTCATTTCTAAGCCAATATGCTTTTTAAATGAAATTTTAAAAAATTTTGAAGCTTTCACTTGCTGATCTTACGATTGGAACATCTACCTCGGTGTTGTCTCTAAGGGTTGGGGCGACGTATTATTGGGATTACTCTCAGAACCCTTATACTTGTTACTTTCAAACTCAGTTTGCAGAAAACATAAGATCAGTCTGTTTGGAGGTCTCCACCATACGTAGCTCTTGGTTAGAATGCGCACTACATAAGGGAAAAACATGATTTTTGAGCTCATTACTAGCACGTGCCTGGTGCTGCAAACAATCCCGATGATTTCAGCGTTTTTATCGATCTATGTGTGTGTTCTTCTGTAGCAACAAATGGATGAAGCGGTGAAGGAGAACGATGCTATTTTCAAGAAGCAGGGTGATATGAAGGAGGAGTTAGCAAAGCTCGAAGATGAAGAAGCAGAGCTAGAGAAGCAGCTCAAGGTAAGGTAGCAATATTATCCTGTCGGGTGTTCATAGGCTTGAGAGGAAACAAGCCAGAAGCGATTGTAATCTGGGATCGCTTTCGTTTAATGTTCAGAATCAGTTGTGCTGTGCTGGCTCACTTGGGTTAATGTGCCTCGACATCGCTCTGCTGGAGACTGCATTCGAGGAGTTGCATGCTGATGAATAGCTGCCAGAGCCTGTATAAATATGCTAAGCCTGTGCGGTGTGCAACGACCACCCTACGTTAAAAGAACTCATCTTCCACTCCTCTAACATGAAGCTCGGGACCTGGAACATCAGGGACTGTTCAGCCACCTAAGAACTCATGTTAAGCAAGTCTTCCTCGATTCCGAGGGACTGCCTATGATGATGATGATAATGCTGCGCCATTGAGCTCTCCAGACCTAACGTTAGTTGCTTCCATGTTGAAAAGCTCTTGTTCTCCCATGCCAACTCATTCCTATTGAACCGAGTTGAAAATTTTCAAGTGTCGAGGTGAGGAACCTGAATCTAAATCCAGCAGGCTATTCCCAAAAAGACAATCACACCATAGGGATCACCTGCTAATGCACACATATTCCTGGAGGGGGAGGAGATAAGTGATGAGTCATCAAACACACCTCTTTAGAGTCAATTGCAAAGTGGCATATGCGGTTGCCTGGAGTGTCTGCTGTTGTTCAGCCATGAACTCATTGAATGGCGGTGCAGGCTCGAAGGGCCGAATGGCCTACTCGTACACCTATTTTCTATGTTTCTATGTCACAGAGCTACAGTGCTAGAGTTGGGCCCGATTCAGAGAAGAATAGAAGATCAAAAAGGATCTAATCGAAGTGTTCCGAACTGTGAGCTAAATCTTGAAAAGATTCAGTAGCAAGGGGTCAAAAAATAAACTAATAAGTTTAAAGGGGCAGATTTGTTTTTTCACAAAAATGATTATTAGAATTTGGAATTCTTTACCACAGGTAACGATTGAAGCCAAGTCGTTCACAGCGTTTAAGAAGAATTAGATGAAGAAGATAGTCTACTCCTGATGAGTTGAATTTGTTGAGGGAGGCGGGCTGGATTTTTGGCTTTGCTCATTTCGGGGCGGTAATGACGACGGGGCAGTAAACAGTTTGCGCCTCAGTCAGTAACATTCATCAGCTGGGTCCTGAGTGTGGGACGCAGCGCTAAGGGAGGCGTTGCATACCTCGCTTCGGGCACTAGGCTGGCTGAGCATGCGAAAATCCGGCCCCCAGAGCGCTCTAAGAGAGGCCTGGGGAGAGAAAAACCATGAAAAAAACCCACCAAAAACATTCCCAATAAATAACTCATGCCACCACATCATAAATCACAAAAAAAAAACAATCACACTTACCTGAGGTCGCTCACTGCAGCCGCTACAATTCCCAACCGCCTACTTTCACAGGCGGTCCCACCAGGGCGTTCTACGGAGTGATACGGATCGGGCGGGAACCAAAAATCGAGCCGGTGTCACAACCAGGGGCATGGCACACTGGCACGCCTCTTCCGGGCGATAATGCTCCACGACCCCGCCGAAACCAGCCCCGAAAACCCTGGCGGGACGCTGGAAGCTGGCTGCCCGCTCGGAAGAGCTCACCACCGCCATTGCCGCCTCTCCGGGGTGAAAACAGAGGCAGCAACAAGCCGGAAATCCATAGTGAATTGTCCAATAATTTGAATTAAGCAACATAAATAACAGCCAAATGGTAATTCAGCACATAAAAAAAATTAATCATCAGATCATTTGCATTAAACTACTGTGAATGAAGAGGAATGGACTGCATCAAAGAATGAAGAAATGGGATTAGCAGATAGCTCTGGTGAGGGAATGAGCACCATCACGAATGGCCTCCTTCCATACCAGCATTTCTGCAAAATCTAATGTACGCCGATATTCCCAATCTCCTCACATGGGAAGATTCTAACACTGGCTGTGCCATCATGGGAAAGCATCAAGCGAGGATCTGGTACGTGTGCTGCTATTAGGATCCCAGTGACCAGAGTTCAAATATTAACGGAATTGTTGCCTACACTTTGTTTTGTTGGGCCTGGGATAAACATAACCATTAGAATGCCGAAGACTGATGGGTTCAAAGTGGTAAGAGAGGGTCCCATCTGCCAAAGGATTACCTCTTAGCAGCACTGGCAGAGGCCTGTGAGCAGCTTGTTTGGCTATCCTGTGACTGGCGACTTGCGACAATGGGAAGGAAAAAGGATATTGTAGGAATAGTCCAGAGGGAAGTTCCTGAGTGGAAGATTGAGCGTGGGTTTTGTGGTGAAATAGTTTGGAGGGAAGGAATTGTCGAGAGGGAGTGTTACTCATGCAACACCTTGTCTAAAATGAATAACCGTTTTATATAGTGGGACTGTCCTTGTGGATAATACTTCCGACAGATACTCTACTAACAACAGTCTGGCCAGTAGTAACCATTGAATATCGGACAGTATGTCTTAATAGTCTACAGTCCACATCTTAATGCTAACATATGTTTACACAAATGTTACTTATTTGTTACCCATGCCAGTCACATTCACTTTCTGGCTTTCTTGAAATCTCTGCAGATTTCTTCCTGTATGCCTCGGAAACAATGGATTTTTACTGGCAATGTACTGGAAGATTACAAGCAAGAAGTCAAATTTGACGTACAGCCGTTCATTCGGTATCCAGTTAGAGGGGGATGTGCGCTGATTACGTTCGACGATGAAGCAGGTAAGACGCAATCCATCATCAGTAAGAAAGTGGAAACGGGATCAGTTGGTACTGAATGTCTACCTGTGCTACTTGTATTAGGATCCCAGTGAACAAAGTTAAAAGATTATTGGTTTTAAATACTGAATGGTTCCCTGCACTGGTTTCTGTTGGGCTGGATATACCTGTAAGCACTAGAATGCTGGGCTAAACCTCCCCTAAGGTTCCCCCCGATCCTAGCCCTGAACTTCCATCTTTCTGCAGTTTCTCTCCAATCTCCCCTCGTGACCTCTCCACGTTCATCTTATCCATGAGACCCACTTCCTGCTCCCTCGACCCTATTCCCACCAAACTGCTGACTACCCAACTTTCCTTTTCTGGCTCCCATGTTAACCGACATTGTTAACGGTTTTCTCTCCCCAGGCACTGTCCCCCTCCCCTTCAAATCTGCCGTCATTACCCCTCTCTTCAAAAAACAACCCTTGACCCCTCCGTCCTTGCAAACTACCATCGCACCTCCAACCTCCCTTTCCTCTCAAGTCCTGGAACATGTTGTCGCTTCCCAAATCCGAGCCCACCTTTCCCGTAACTCCATGTTTGAGTCCCTCCAATCAGGTTTCTGCCCCTGCCACAGTACCAACACGGCTCTCATCAAAGTCACAAATGACGTCTTTTGTGACTGCAACAAAGATAAACTTATCCCTTCCCATCCTTCTCAACTTGTCTGCAGCCTTTGACGCATTGGACGACTCCCATCTTCCCCCAACACCTCTCCACCGTCGTCCATTTGGGTGGAACTGCACTCGCCTGGTTCCATTCTTATCTCTCTAATCGTAGCCAGAGAATTACCTGTAACAGCTTCTCTTCCCGCCCCCGCATCGTTACCTCTGGTGTCCCCCCAAGGATCTATCCTCGGCCCCCTCCTATTCCCCATCTACATGCTGCCCCCTTGGCGACACCATCTGAAAACAAAGCATCAGTTTCCACAGGTACGCTGATGACACCCAGCTCTACCTCTCTGCCACTTCTCTCGACCCCTCCTCGGCCTCTAAATTGTCAGACTGCTCGTCCAACATCCAGTTCTGGATGAGCAGAAATTTTCTCCAATTAAATATTGGGAAGACTGAAGCCATTGTTTTCGGTCCCCGCCACAATCTCCGTTCCCCAGCCACTGACTCCATCCCTCTCCCCAACTTCGGTCTGAGGCTGAACCAGACTGTTCGCAACCTGGACCCTGAATTTGATCCCGAAATGAGCTTCCGACCAGACAACCGCAGCATAACTAAGGCCACCTATTTCCACCTCCGTAACATCGCCCGTCTCCGCCCTTGCCTCAGCTCATCCGCTGCTGAAACCCTCATCGGATAAGCGATTTCAAAATTCTCATCCTTGTTTTAAAATCCCTCCATGGCCTCACCCCTCCCTATTGCAGTAATCTCCTCCAGCCCCACAACCCCCTCTAATTCTGCCCTCTTGAGCATCCCTGATTATAATCGCTCAACCATCGGTGGCCGTGCCTCCTGTTGCCTAGGCCCTAAGCTCTGGAACTCCCTGCCGAAACCTCTCCGCCTCTCTATCCTCCTTTAAGATGCTCCTTAAAACCTACCTCTTTGACCAAGCTTTTGGTCACCTGCCCTAATTTCTCCTTGTGTGCCACGGTGTCAAATCTTTGTCTTGTAACACTTCTGTGAAGTGCTTTGGGACATTTTACTACATTAAATGTGCTATATAAATAGAAGTTGTTGTTGTTGTTGCGAGAATGATGGGCAACTTTCCCTTTAAACTGCAGCCGCGCAGCGCTCTGCAGATCCTGTGCGGTGGTAGGCCGGCCTTTGAATTGAAAACCACGCTTGGGCAAAATTTTGAATGGCCCGCGCAGCCCATTAAAGGGGCCACGTGGGTCAAAAAAAAATTAGCGGGAACATTTTTGCTGGATACAGTGGGGTCGAAATTCAGCTCCCCAATAAGGCCCGTTACCGCCCATTTGCGGCGGCCATGCGGCAGAGTCGAGTGGCCACCGATTTCTAGTCGAATGGTCGCCGCAAGCTAAATTCAGCTCGGGGGGGAGGGGGGGTTTTCTGACGGTCCCTGCTTCCGATCCACGGCTGCCGACCGGCCATCAGCGCGCGTACCGCCGGGACCCCCCTCCTCCCGCAAAACTTAGCGCGCAAAATTATCTTGCCGCCGAGCGGTGCCCCCGACAGCTTTTTCTCTCGGTGCACCTTGTCTGCTCTCTCTCTCTCTCTCTCTCTCTCTCTGCCCTGACTGTGCGGCGGCCATTAAAGGCGAGGGCCCAATGCCGCGGCCGCCATTTTTTTTTTTGTTGCCGCCTGACTTCCATGCCGGCCAGACCGTTGTGCCCCTCGGGTTCGGCCGGGCCGCCAACAGGCAACCCTGGCACCCCCTCTTGGGTGCCAGGCCGCTGGGCCCGGCCAAAGCCCTCGCTGGGTGGCCCAGTGTCCGATGGCGACTGATGACCGATTCTCTCCCCTTTAACGGAGGCGAGAGACGCGGTGACGCAGACGCGCAATGATGTCACCGCCGCTCCGCTGCTGAGTGACCGGGGCGGCGAAACTGTCCCACCTCTACATCCGCCCTCCCCTCACCAGCACTTACCGCCACACTTCCGCCCCCTTTGTGACCAACTTCCTGGCCGATTGGAAAAAAAAGAGGTGAAATTCACGAAAGAGGGCTCCTCTTCCGAAACGGTGGCAAAAACACTTTAAAAAAGCGGCAGCTTTCTGGCGGGACTAAATTTTGGCCCCAGTGTTTGAGTCAGTTTCAGTTATATTTTGTGTTCCTGTTTGACAGAAAAGATTAAGGGGTAAAAAAATTAGTTACGGCCTGTTTTTTTGGGCACGTAACCAGTGGTGTGCACCCCGACCTTTGATGGCTCGCCACGAATTGGGCCTCGGGCCTCATTCTAATAATTTGAGCACCTTGCCGGCACTTGTCGTGCTATCCCGTTGTAACGGTTTTAATTTCTGGCCGACCGCTTTGCCGGCAGCAGCCCCAAGGTGCGGCCTGGGAGAGGAGTGGATGGACAGAGGGAGAGGGTCCGCTCGTGGACAGGCAGTGGTCCTCGGGCCTGCTGTGGAGCCAGGGAGTGGGGGGGGGGGGGGGCACAGGAAGGCTTAAAGCTTAACCTCCGGTGAGCGGACCGGCCCGGAACCTGCTCTGCTCCTCTCTGACCAATTTATTTGTGAGGCCCCTCATTTACACATGTAGGGGGCTCGCTGCTGGTGGCCGCCACAGGTGCCTGAGCAACCAGCTATGAAAGTGAGCCGGTACCCATACCCTTGGCACTGATCAGGGGCAGGGCGTTGCTCCCCGAAATTGACCCTCGTAAAAGGAGAGCAACAAGATCCAAAGTTCTACCGCTAAAGATCTCCAAACTCGACGGCCTTACAATACACTGAGCACTGCGTTACCCTTTCTGTACGTCCCTCCAGTATGTGCCACTAAGAAATGTAATGAATATTATACCATGCATTTATAAATCATGTGCAAAACCTCCAGAGAATGTCTCCCAGCTGCAGTGTGATTGCATTTTCCGGGCCGGGTTGCCGTACGCTGCTCCCTCTAATGGCCCCGGCCTGCTGATGGTCTTGCAGGCCAGGACCGATCCTTGCCACTGGACCAAGACCCAGCTCTGTCGAGCCCGTGTGGTGGCTTGGTGTGCAACGGCCACCCCACGTTAAAAAAAATCCACGCACAGGCATCTTCCACCCTTCAAGATGTAATTCGGGATAAGAACAAAAGAACATAAGAATTAGGAACAGGAGTAGGCCATCTAGCCCCTCGAGCCTACTCCGCCATTCAACAAGATCATGGCTGATCTGGCCGTGGACTCAGCTCCACTTACCCGCCCGCTCCCCATAACCCTTAATTCCCTTATTTCCCTTATTGGTTAAAAATACGGAATATTAGGTCCTTCATTGAAACTCCTGTGAACTCATCCCTTTTTGGCGTGGAAGCAAGTCATCCTCGCTTCGAGGGACTGTCTATGATGATGAGGATTGCATCCAAAGTGAACACATTTCCTACTTTGTTGGTCCTGTGTTTTGCGAACCAATATGGCTGTATCCATACAAAGCTGTGGTGTTTGTCATCATATTATTGGGAATTACCTGTAAATATTATTGGAAACATAAAACTGGTTAACCTATAACACCCTAAGAATTTTTTCTTTTGACTTTTTCTATTACAGTTGCTTATAAGATATTGAAAATGGAAGAGCATCTGGTTGAAATAGAAGAGTGTCGAATTAACATAAAAGCTCATTCCTTGAAGCTGCTGATGTTAGAAGAAATTGAAGTAAGGCTTATCGGGTGAAATGTCTCCTTTTTCCTGGGGGAGGGCGGGTGGGGATGGGGGGGCGGGTGGGAGGGGGAGTGCAGGGGTGCTACTGGCTCCTGGGGAACTTGTGGAGACGCTGCCATGGCAGTGCAGCGCCCCGCTGTTAGTGTCCCGGGCCGCCATTCAACCAGGGATGGCATCATCACAGTGTGCTGCGACCCTTCTCCGCCCTGCGGGAGAAATTGCCCCACAGCCTCCGAGGCTGGCGGGAGTGGATGTCAACACCAGCTTCCCGACCCGACATCCGCTCGCGGGGCGGAGGTTGAAGGGGAAGTCGCCAACGCCCCCATCTCGCTTTGTTTTGGACGACTCTCGGGTCGGCTTCCCTACGTCCGTTTTTGCGTGCTCCGGGCCACCGTCGTGCAGCCTTTAAGCGAAGGGCAGGGACGTTGAAGCACGTCAGTGCTACGCGAAGCAGCCGCAAAGCACCGCAGCCCCCCCCCCCCCCGCCCCAGCATCAGCCCAGGACCCGCCTCTAGAGGAAATGGAGCACGTGAGATCACGCTCCGCTTCCCTCGAGGGGCGGTAAGCCAAATTCAGCGGCCCGAGGCGGGACTTCTGCACCGGGCGCAGGAAGCCCCGGCCCCAGCGGGTTACTGCCCCCAACCGGGGCGCAGGGCGATTTCGGACCCTTGGTCTTGTGGGATCAATCACCTGCAGTTATCGGCCACTAGGTGGCACTGTGGCTGACTCACAGCAATGGAGCCTTGTTCAGAAGAGCCTCAGTTGCTGTAAATGTGCCTTCTCTTTTCTGGTTTAAAAATTGGCAATTGTCATGTATTCAACTATCATTGTAACCCATGTATAAGCTGACCTAAGTTGTACACCTTGAGAACATTGACCACAGGGGGGCGAACTTGTGGGGGACACTCCTAACCTGGACTTTCAGGTATAAAAGGGGAAGCTCCACCCACCTTCACTCTCTTGAGGTCTTGGTAATAAAGGTAGCTGGTCACAGAGTGACCTTCTCTCAAGTATGGGCCTCGTGTGCATTTATACTGTGTAGTAAGGACATATTAGCAATGGTGTCCTGTGGCAGGGCATACGTAACGGTTCATTACATATGTGTCGCTATGTGTGTACCATGGCCATAAACAAAGTCATGAATGACATTCTCTGTCACTATGACCATGGTGCATTATTGCTCTTCAAGCTCTCTGCACCTTTGACATGATCAAGCACAGCATCCTCATCCATTGCTTTAGTTCTGTTGTCCAGATTGATGGGACTGCCCTCCCTCCCTTGGTTGCACACTTGATATATCCAATCGTAGCCAGAGCATCTTCATCACTGGCTTCTCTTACCCCCGCCCCCCCATCCCAACCCATGCCCTGCCACCTCCAGTCTATCCTTGATTCCCCCTCCTCTTCCTCATCTATATGTTACCTCTTAGTAACATCATTACATAGGATTACATTGGATGTACAGCACAGAAACAGGCCATTCAGCCCAACCAGTCCATGCTGGCATTTATACTCCATTCGAGCCTCCTCCTGTCTTTCCTTATCTGAATCTATCAACATAATCTTCTATTCCTTTCTCTCTCAGTCGCTTATCTAACCTCCCCTTAAATGCATCGATACTATTTGCCTCAACTACTCCCTAAGGTAGCGAGTTCCACATGCTCACCACCCTCTGGGAAAAAAAGTTTCTTTTCAATTCCCTATTTGATTTGTTGGTGACTATCTTATATTGATGGCCTTGTTTTGCTCTTCCCCACAAGTGGAAACATTGACTCTACTCTATAAAAACCTTCCATAATTTTAAAGGCCTCTATTAGGTCACCCCTCAGCCTTCTTTTCTCAAGCAAAAGGAGACCCAGCCTGTTCATCCTTTCCTAATGTATACCCTCGCATTTCTGGTATCATCCCTGTAAATCTTCTCTGCACCCTCTCCAGTGCCTTGATATCCTTTCCATAATATGTCGACCAGAATTGTACACAGTACGAGTGTTCGATACAAGCTTAGCATAAGTTCACTACTTTTCAATTCTATCCCTCTAGAAATAAACCCTACTGCTTGGTTTGCTTTTTTATGGCCTTGTTAATCTGCATCACTACTTTTCGAGATTGGTGTATTTGTACTCCGAGATCCCTTTGCTCCTCTACCCCATCCAGACTCGCACCCTCCCAGTAATAAGTGACCTCCCTATTCTTCCTCCCAAAATATAATACCTCACATTATGTGCCCATTCTGCAAGTTTATTAATGTCCTCCTGCAATTTGTTGCAGTCCTCCTCAGTATTTGGTGTCATCTGCAAATTTAGAAATTGTGTTTTTGACTTCCAAAGTCTAAATTATTAATATAAATTGTGAACAACAGTGATCGCAGCACTGATCCTTGTGGAACACCACTATCTACCTTCTGCCACTGAATAGCTACCCTTTACCCCTACTCTCTGCTTTCTGTCTTGAAATCTCCATTCTGCTACTTGTCCCCTGTCTTCGTATTCTCTGACCTTATTCATTTGTCTATTATGAAGGCCTTTTGGAAATCTAGATAAATTGCATCTACTGCATTACTATTGTCTACTCACTCTGTTACCTTTTCAAAAAATTCAATGAGGTTGGTCAAGCTTGGTTGAAATCCATGCTGACTATTAATTAGAATATTTTTGGCTTTTAGATGTTCTGTTTTCTCCTTTAGTAGGGAAACCATTATTTTTCCTACCACCGATGTTAAGCTGACTGGTCTATAGTTCCCTGGACGTGTTCTGTCCCCCTCCTTAAATCATCATCATCATAGGCAGTCCCTCGAAATCGAGGATGACTTGCTTCCACGTCAAAAAGTTCACAGGTGTTTCAATGATGGACCTAAAATTCCAGGCCCAAACTAAATCTTGAAGGGTGGAAGATGCCTGTGCTTGGATTTTGTTAACGTCTGGTGACCGTTGCACACCAGTCACCACACGGGCTTGACAGAGCTAGGTCTTGGCCCAGTAGCAAGGATTAACCAAGACGCTTGGAGACATGCTCTGGTGCACGGACCTAGTGCACACATATCACAGTGTGGGCTGGCCCGTGCTGCCCCTGGGCCCTCGCCTCTTCTGGGCCCCGAACTTGCGCCTTAAATATAGGTATTACGTAAGCAATCCGCCAGTCCTCTGGCACAACACCTTTTTTTAAACGAATGATTAAATATGTGTAGTAATGTCTCTGCTATCTCTTCCCTAGATTCTTTTAAAATGTGTGGATGTAATCTGTCTGGACCAGGGGTTTTCTCCTCTTTGAGTTGATTAGTTTATTTAATTTATCTCCTGTTATTATTTTAAATGCATTTATTTCATAGTAATCCGGTGATCCAATGTCATGTCCACATGTTCTATCTCCCCGGTAAATACTGAAGCAAAGTAATTATTTAATATTTCTGCCATCCCTCTCTCGTTGCCAGTGGTATTATTCTGTCCATCCCTGAGTAGGTCTATTCCTATCCCACCATTCTTTTTGTATTGATGTGCCCTTCATCCACAGATAAGAGGTCGGCTTTCACAAGTACACTGATGGCACCCAGCTCTACTTCTTTTGTGGCACACTCGCCTCTGAGTCAGAAGGTTGAGAGTTCAAATCCCACTCCAGGGTCTTGAGCATAAAAATCGAGGCTGACACTCCAGTGCAGTGCTGAGGGAGTGCTGCTCTGTCGGAGGTGCCGTCTTTCGGATGAGACTTTAAACCGAGGCCCCGTCTGCTCTCTTAAAAGTGGACGTAAAAGATCCCATGGCACTATTTCAAAGAAGAGCAAGGGAGTTAGCCCCGGTGTCCTGGCCAATATTTATCCCTAAATCAACATTACAAAAACAGTTTATTTGGTCATTATCACTATTGTGTTCCTGACACAGATGAGACTGCACACAGGGAGGTTAAAGTAACAGTGACCTCAGTCTTTAATAAGACACTCCAGAGTGAGGAACAGGCCTTAGGGGCCGGCTTATATACAGTGCTCCCAAGGGATGCTGGGACCCCTTGGGACTTCAGTGGATGAGCTCCCTGGTGGCGGAACATGGGAGTGCATGCTTTACAGATACACAACATCACTCCCGCCCCCAAAGTCAAAGTGAAAACTATTTACAAGGTGAGGCGGTCGGGAGCCTTTCTTTTCCTGGTGAACCGCCTCGGTACAAATGTCTGTTCTGGTGTGTTGGCTGTGCCCTCGCTGGGCTGGCGTGTTGTTGGCCCTGCAGGGCTGCTGGGTGAGCCTGGCCTTGTTGGGCTGTTGGGCGTGATGGGATCGATTTCCTGGTCCAGCGTGGTGTCGTTGGTCTCGCAGCCTCGTTTGGTCCAGGTGTTTTCTGAAAATTTGTCCATTGTCTAGTTTGACTACAAACACCCTACTCCCTTCTTTAGCTATCATCGTGCCTGCGATCCACTTGGAACCATGTCCATAGTCTAGCACATACACAGGGTCATTCAGATCAATTTCCCGTGACACAGTGGCACGACCATCGTTTACATTTTGTTGCTGCCGCCTGCTCTCTACCTGATCATGCAGGTTGGGGTGAACCAGCGAGAGTCTGGTTTTAAGTGTCCTTTTCATGAGTAGCTCAGCCGGGGGCACCCCTGTGAGCGAGTGGGGTCTCGTGCAGTAGCTGAGCAGTACTCGGGACAGGCGGGTTTGGAGTGAGCCTTCTGTGACTCGTTTAATGCTCTGTTTGATGGTTTGTACTGCCCGCTCTGCCTGCCCATTGGAGGCTGGTTTAAACGGGGCCGAGGTGACATGTTTGATCCCATTGCGGGTCATGAATTCTTTAAATTCGGCACTGGTGAAACATGGCCCGTTGTCACTGACCAGTATGTCAGGCAGGCCGTAGGTGGCAAACATGGCCCTCGGGCTTTCAATGGTGGTAGTGGCGGTGCTTCCCGACATTATTTCACATTCAATCCATTCTGAAAAAGCATCCACTACCACTAGGAACATTTTACCGAGAAATGGGCCCGCATAGTCGACATGGATCCTCGAACATGGTCTGGAGGGCCAGGACCACAAACTTATTGGTGCCTCTCTGGGCGCGTTGCTCAACTGAGCACATACGCTGCATTGCTGTACACAGGACTCTAAGTCAGAGTCGATACCGGGCCACCACACGTGGAATCTGGCTATCGCTTTCATCATTACTATACTCACGTGTGTTCTGTGGAGATCCGAGATGAACGTCTCCCTGCCCTTTTTTGGGTAGCACTACGCGGTTACCCCACAACAGGCAGTCTGCCTGAATGGACAGCTCATCCTTTCGCCGCTGGAACAGCTTGATTGGCTCTTGCATTTCAACGGGGATGCTGGCCCAGCTCCCATGCAGTACACAGTTTTTTACTAAGAACAGCAGAGGATCTTGGCTGGTCCAAGTCCTAATCTGGCGGGCCGTGACAGGTGATTTATCATTTTCAAACGCTTCCATGACCATCAACAAGTCTGCGGGCTGTGCCACCATCAACAAGTTTTCATGCTGCGCCATTTCCACCCCCGTGGTGGGCAATGGTAGCTGACCGAGAGCATTCGCACAGTTCTCGGTGCCTGGCCTGTGGCGGATGGTATATTTATACGTTGATAGCGCGAGTGCCCACCTTTGTATGCAGGCTGAGGCATTAGTATTTATCCCCTTGTTTTCAGCGAACAGGGATGCGAGGGGCTTGTGATCGGTTTCCAGCTCAAATTTGAGGCCAAACAGGTACTGATGCATTTTCTTTACCCCGAACACACACACACGCTAATGCCTCTTTCTCAATCATGCTGTAGGCCCTCTCGGCCTTAGACAAGCTCCTGGAAGCATAGGCGACAGGTTGCAACTTCCCCGCAACATTGGCTTGTTGTAATACACACTCCGTACGACGACGCGTTACATGCTAGCACAAGTCTTTTACACGGGTTATACAATACAGGCAGCTTGTTGGAGCATAAAATGTTTCTGGCTTTCTCAAAAGCAATTACTTGTTTTTTTTCCCCATACCCAGTTCTCACCTTTGGGCAATAACACGTGTAGGGGCTCTAAAAGGGTGCTTAACCCCGGTAGGAAGTTACCAAAATAGTTGAGGAGTCCCAGGAACGACCGCAGCTCCGTAACATTCTGTGGCCTGGGCGTGTTCCTGATAGCCTCTGTCTTGGCGTCTGTGGGCCGAATGCCGTCCGCCGCGATCTTTCTCCCCAAAAACTCCACTTCTGTTGCCAAGAAGACGCATTTCGACCTCTTCAGCCACAGCCCTACGCGATCCAGTCGCTGGAGGACCTCCTCCAGGTTTTGTAGGTGCTTAGCGGTGTCCCGACCCGTGACCAATATGTCATTCTGAAAGACCACCAGCCTCTGGGACCAAGTGGATCCGCACCTTCGCCCCGGAAAAGTTTCCAATGCCTGGCTCAAAAAGGGAAGGAAATTTGTTAAGAACCTGGGTACATGTGGCCTCATCAACATGTGATAGCGCTTGGATGTCATCCCAGTTCCAGCGGATTTTGCCCAGCCAGCTCCTTCCAAGCAGTGTTGGGCCATCGCCCGGGACAATCCTGAGTGGCAGTTCGTGCACCGTGCCCTCATAGGTGACCTTGACCATGGCGCTGCCCAGGACAGTGATCAGCTCTTTGGTGTACGTTCTCAGTTTCGTGTGGATGGGGCTCAGGGCTGGTCTGAATGCCGTGTTGCACCACAGTCTCTCAAACATCTATTTACTCATGATGGATTGGTTTGCGCCAGTGTCCAGTTCCATGGCTACGGGTAAGCCATTAAATTTTACGTTTAGCATTATAGGTGGACATTTCGTCGAAAATGTGTGCACCCCGTGTACTTCAGCATCTGCCTCCTCTCTCTGAGACTCGAAATTGCTTTGATCCACCATGGACTGATCTTCCTCTGCCACGTGGTGGTTAGCAGGTTTTGCAGAGTTTGCAGCTCGTTTGTAAGCTCGTTGGAGATGCCCCATTGTTCCACAGCTCTTGCAAACATACCCTTTGAAGCGGCATGAATAGGCTGAATGGAAGCCTCCACAACGCCAACAAAGTGTGAATTGCCTTGCATTCCTCCTATAGAAACATAGAAACATAGAAAATAGGTGCAGGAGTAGGTCATTCAGCCCTTCTAGCCTGCACCGCCATTCAATGAGTTCATGGCTGAACATGCAACTTCAGTACCCCATTCCTGCTTTCTCGCCATACCCCTTGATCCCCCTAGTAGTAAGGACTTCATCTAACTCCCTTTTGAATATATTTCGTGAATTGGCCTCAACTACTTTCTGCGGTAGAGAATTCCACAGGTTCACCACTCTCTGGGTGAAGAAGTTTCTCCTCATCTCGGTCCTAAATGGCTTACCCCTTATCCTCAGACTGTGACCCCTGGTTCTGGACTTCCCCAACATTGGGAACATTCTTCCTGCATCTAACCTGTCTAAACCCGTCAGAATTTTAAACATTTCTATGAGGTCCCCTCTCATTCTTCTGAACTCCAGTGAATACAAGCCCAGTTGATCCAGTCTTTCTTGATAGGTCAGTCCCACCATCCCGGGAATCAGTCTGGTGAATCTTCGCTGTACTCCCTCAATAGCAAGAATGTCCTTCCTCAAGTTAGGAGACCAAAACTGTACACAATACTCCAGGTGTAGCCTCACCAAGGCCCTGTACAACTGTAGCAACACCTCCCTGCCCCTGTACTCAAATCCCCTCGCTATGAAGGCCAACATGCCATTTGCTTTCTTAACCGCCTGCTGTACCTGCATGCCAACCTTCAATGACTAATGTACCATGACACCCAGGTCTCGTTGCACCTCACCTTTTCCTAATCTGTCACCATTCAGATTTGTTGGGGACTCTGAGTCATCTGGGTCACCTGCGGCCTGCTGGCAGTTGCAGACTCGTGGGTTCTGCCCAGTACATTTCTGCTCGCAAACACAGTTCCAGTTAACTTCTGAACATTGCTAGCACTTGTGTGCTGAGAGATTTGTTTGGTGTTATCACTGGTGGACATAAACGCCTGTGCTATCGCAATGGCCTTACTGAGGGTCAGTGTCTCTACAGTCACAAGTTTTCGTAGGTTGGTCTTGTGGCCAATGCCCAGTACAAAAAAGTCTCTGAGCATTTGCTCCAGGTAGCCATCAAACGCACATTGTCTTGCAAGTCGCCTTAGCTCGGCGACGTAGCTCGCCACTTCCTGACCTTCAGATCGCTGGCACGTGTAGAACCGATACCTCGCCATCAGCACGCTCTCCCTCGGGTTAAGATGCTCCTGAACCAGTGTACACAGCTCCTCATACGACTTATCTGTGGGTTTCACTGGAGCCAGAAGATTCTTCATGAGGCTGTAGGTCGGTGCCCCGCAGACTGTGAGGAGGACCGCTCTCCTTTTTGCAGCGCTTCCTTCTCCATCCAGCTCATTGGCTACAAAGTACTGGTCTAGCCATTCGACATAGGCTTCCCAGTCCTCACCCACTGAGAACTTCTCCAGGATGCCCACAGTTTGCTGCATCTTTGCGTTGGATTCGTATACTCGTCACCAGTTACTGTGTTCCTAACACAGATGAGACTGCACACAGGGAGGTTAAAGTAACAGTGACCTCAGTCTTTAATAAGACACTCCAGAGTGAGGAACAGGCCTTAGGGGCAGGCTTATATACAGTGCTCCCAAGGGATCCCTTGGGTCTTCAGGGGATGAGCTCCCTGGTGGCGGAACATCAGAGTGCATGCTTTACAGATACACAACAATCACATTGCTGTTTGTGGGAGCTTAAGTGTGCGCAAATTGCCAGCCGCGTTTCCCACATTGCAACATTGAGTACACTCCAAAAGTACTTAATTGGCTGTATAGTGCTTTGAGATGTCCGGTGGTCGTGAAAGGCGCTATATAAATCCAAGTCTTTCTTTTTTTTCTATTTAGTGGCCCTATTCACATCCTGACCTTCCTTGTTTTTATTGATGTGCCCATCATCCACAGATAAGAGGTCGGCTTTCACAAGCACGCTGACAACACCCAGCTCTACTTCTTCATCACTTCTCTTGACCCCCCCCTGCTGCCTCTTTTCTATCAGACTGCTTGTTTGACCGGTTCACTTTTTGGTTCAACGCTTACTATGATGATGCCATCTTACCACGTGTTACGTTGCAGTGGTTTCAGAATGCATTTCTGTCGGGTGCCATGTTATAGGTCTTAACAAATGGGCATTAAGTTGAGAGCTTTTGTGAGTTTTACCGGGTCAGCTATGCATTCTGGCCTGCACTCAGTCTGCGCTCAATCTCCATGAAATAAGATAATTGACATTTACAAATGAACTTTTCCCGCAGATTGAGACACGAGTGTGTAAAAATAGAATCCTGCTTTCGGAAATCCCAAAGTCTTTCACAAACGATCAGATTCTTGACAAGTTGGAGCTGCACTTCAGCAAACTGAGAAATTCTGGAGGAGAAGTGGAAAAAATTGAGATGTTGCAAGATTCCGGCAATGTTGTAATTAAATTTATTGACGAAGGAGGTAAGATATGTGGATTGTTCCCCTCCTAATGTCCCCTTCTTTGGCACATAGTAATTCGGGCTTCTTCGCCAACGCCTCTGCATCTTTGGACTTCCTGCTGTGTGTATTCAATGATTATAGATTTTAACATGTCTTGCCCTGACTTGATTCTGTGTATTTGTAAGCAGTAAATGCTTTTGTCTTTTTGCAAAGTTTGCGGTTCTTGTTGCTGCTTGTGTTCATCTATCACTCAATACTGAAATATAGAAACATAGAAAATAGGTGCAGGAGTAGGCCATTCGGCCCTTCGAGCCTGCACCGCCATTCAATGAGTTCATGGCTGAACATGCAACTTCAGTATCCCATTCCTGCTTTCTCGCCATACCCCTTGATCCCCCTAGTAGTAAGGACTACACCTAACTTATTTTTGAATATATTTAGTGAATTGGCCTCAACTACTTTCTGTGGTAGAGAATTCCACAGGTTCACCACTCTCTGGGTGAAGAAATTTCTCCTCATCTTGGTCCTAAATGGCTTACCTCTTATCCTTAGACTGTGTCCCCTGGTTCTGGACTTCCCCAACATTGGGAACATTCTTCCTACATCTAACCTGTCTAAACCCGTCAGAATTTTAAACGTTTCCATGAGGTCCCCTCTCATTCTTCTGAACTCCAGTGAATACAAGCCAAGTTGATCCATTCTTTCTTGATAGGTCAGTCCCACCATCCCGGGAATCAGTCTGGTGAATCTTCGCTGTACTCCCTCAATAGCAAGAATGTCCTTCCTCAGGTTAGGAGACCAAAACTGTACACAATACTCCAGGTGTGGCCTCACCAAGGCCCTGTACAACTGTAGCAACACCTCCCTGCCCCTGTACTCAAATCCCCTCGCTATGAAGGCTAACATGCCATTTGCTTTCTTAACCGCCTGCTGTACCTGCATGCCAACCTTCAATGACTGATGTACCATGACACCCAGGTCTCGTTGCACCTTCCCTTTTCCTAATCTGTCACCATTCAGATAATAGTCTGCCTCTCTGTTTTTACCACCAAAGTGGATAACCTCACATTTATCCACATTATACTTCATCTGCCATGCATTTGCCCACTCACCTAACCTATCCAAGTCACTCTGCAGCCTCATAGCATCCTCCTCGCAGCTCACACTGCCACCCAACTTAGTGTCATCCGCAAATTTGGAGATACTACATTTAATCCCCTCGTCTAAATCATTAATGTACAGTGTAAACAGCTGGGGCCCCAGCACAGAACCTTGCGGTACCCCACTAGTCACTGCCTGCCATTCTGAAAAGTACCCATTTACTCCTACTCTTTGCTTCCTGTCTGACAACCAGTTCTCAATCCACGTCAGCACACTACCCCCAATCCCATGTGCTTTAACTTTGCACATTAATCTCTTGTGTGGGACCTTGTCGAAAGCCTTCTGAAAGTCCAAATATACCACATCAACTGGTTCTCCTTTGTCCACTTTACTGGAAACATCCTCAAAAAATTCCAGAAGATTTGTCAAGCATGATTTCCCTTTCACAAATCCATGCTGACTTGGACCTATCATGTCACCATTTTCCAAATGCGCTGCTATGACATCCTTAATAATTGATTCCATCATTTTACCCACTACTGAGGTCAGGCTGACCGGTCTATAATTTCCTGTTTTCTATCTCCCTCCTTTTTTTAAAAGTGGGGTTACATTGGCTACCCTCCACTCGATAGGAACTGATCCAGAGTCAATGGAATGTTGGAAAATGACTGTCAATGCATCCGCTATTTCCAAGGCCACCTCCTTAAGTACTCTGGGATGCAGTCCATCAGGCCCTGGGGATTTATCGGCCTTCAGTCCCATCAATTTCCCCAACACAATTTCCCGACTAATAAAGATTTCCCTCAGTTCCTCCTCCTTACTAGACCCTCTGACCCCTTTTACATCCGGAAGGTTGTTTGTGTCCTCTTTAGTGAATACTGAACCAAAGTACTTGTTCAATTGGTCTGCCATTTCTTTGTTCCCCGTTATGACTTCCCCTGATTCTGACTGCAGGGGACCTACGTTTGTCTTTACTAACCTTTTTCTCTTTACATACCTATAGAAACTTTTGCAATCCGCCTTAATGTTCCCTGCAAGCTTCTTCTCGTACTCCATTTTCCCTGCCCTAATCAAACCCTTTGTCCTCCTCTGCTGAGTTCTAAATTTCTCCCAGTCCCCAGGATCGCTGCTATTTCTGGCCAATTTGGTAAAGAACCACCTCCTGACGTCTAACCTAGATCTAGCCCTATACAACTTAAATTTGTGACTTCTGGACCAGCCTAACCTATTTAGTTGAGATGAACTGTCAGCTGAAACCCCATCTATTCCCTTCATTAGCTTATAAACCCCAATCATAAATCTATGCTGCTGTAAGGTGTAGAGTCCCAACTCTTCCAGCCTATCTTGATAACTAAGATGCTTTAGACTTGGAATTAGTCCTGTGGCCCTCCTCTGCTTCAGATTGCTGGGGCTTGCAGGTTTCGATGACCACTGTCTGGACACTCCTGGCATAGATTTGGTTGAGGGCCGGATTGGCTGTGATGTTCCCTGTGATTGAACATCACGCCGAGGATCACTGTCTGGACTCACACGTGAAGAACAGTCGCGAGGGTGAGATTTGTTCCATGTATGATTTTAACAGTATGAAGCACGTGTGATTTTAAAAAGTGGTCGCAGGTTTAAATGATGAAAAAAAATGAATCCATTTGTGAGTAGTCGCAGAATTGATCAAGCCTGCAACCTTCCAGGTCCGTGCAGCTCAGCTACCCACTGCCTTAACCAGCTGAGGGGGTGGAACTTCAAAATATGAGTCTAGTTGTAGCCCCCCCTTGCCCTGCTCCCTCCTTGGTGAATTCAAAAGCTGTTGGGGGTCAAAACACAGATTTTGAGTCCACAAAAGGCCCACAAAACAACCCAGTGAGGAATAAAATGGAAAATAGTTACGCTTCTCAGGGCCCCACAATGTGAGTTCCTGGTCTCGGTTAGGCTACTGATCTCGTTGAATGGATGAAGAGGCTCGAATGGGCCTGACCGGCCTACTCCTGTTCCTATGTTCCACTGAGAAATCAAAGATTTCAAGGATGTCCTGGCCACTAGAAGAAAGAGGGAATAATACAATGAGCCCCACTCGCTCCCTTTCATTGCCACACACCTTGAAGTGCCCGGTCACCAAGCAAGTCTTACAGAGGCCCGACAAGTCATCCTTTTCTGCTCCGATAATTGTTGAGTCCTCGGGGACGGGACCAACAATGGAGGCAACATGTGAAGGATTTTAGAGACTTTCCAAAAGTGATCGGTGCTACAGGAATAGCAGTGCTCGAGGCAGAAATACTTGCATGACTACACCTGGATACAAAGTTAAGTTTCATTTATCTAATATTTCTTTCAGTTGCTCAGAATTTGACGAAGAAAGAGTTTCACCAAGTGGAGTTTCGAGGATATGAGAAAAATATGCCTCTGAGGGTCTCGCCTTTTATTACTGGTGAAATTGTGAAGCTGAAGGTATTGAAGGAATCGCAGTCTGCCATTTGTCTTTTGTTTATTTTATCGGGATGAATATTTTTTATCAAGTGAAATTATCATACCTACAGGCAACAATTAGAATATGTGTGCATTATATATACTTTATGGGGGTCGTGAGTTGAGTTTAGTGACAGTCAGTAAGTTTCCGAATTGACAATGCGACTGAGGAGAGATGCTGAGCAATGCACACACTTTTCACTGGGCAGAATTGATGGGAAATCTGACACATTTCTCAAGGGCCCAGAAAACAGGGGATTAAGATTTACAACGCACTGGTCAGGGAACAGGAAGCACTCGCCTCTGAATCAGAAGGTTGTGAGTTCAAGTGCACTCCAGGGACTTGAACACAAAAAAAAGCACCGATCAGAGAAGAGGGGAGTAATATTTACAGCGTACTAGTCAGAGAACAGGGGAGTAATATTTACAGCGTACTAGTCAGAGAACAGGGTAATAATATTTACACTGCACTAGTCAGAGAACAGGGTTGTAATATTTACAGCGTACTAGTCAGAGAACAGTGTAGTAATATTTACAGCGTACTAGTCAGAGAACAGGGGAGTAATATTTGCAGCGTACTAGTCAGAGAACAGGGTAGTAATATTTACAGCATACTAGTCAGAGAACAGGGGAGTAATATTTACAGCGTACTAGTCAGAGAACAGGGTAGTAATATTTACAGTGTACTAGTCAGAGAACAGGGTAATAATATTTACACTGCACTAGTCAGAGAACAGGGTAGTAATATTTACAGCGTACTAGTCGAAGAACAGGGTAGTAATATTTACAGCGTACTAGTCAGAGAACAGGGGAGTAATATTTACAGCGTACTAGTCAGAGAACAGGGGAGTAATATTTACAGCGTACTAGTCAGAGAACAGTGTAGTAATATTTACAGCGTACTAGTCAGAGAACAGGGGAGTAATATTTGCAGCGTACTAGTCAGAGAACAGGGTAGTAATATTTACAGCATACTAGTCAGAGAACAGGGGAGTAATATTTACAGCATACTAGTCAGAGAACAGGGGAGTAATATTTGCAGCGTACTAGTCAGAGAACAGGGTAGTAATATTTACAGCGTACTAGTCAAAGAACAGGGTAATAATATTTACACTGCACTAGTCAGAGAACAAGGTAGTAATATTTACAGCGTACTAGTCAGAGAACAGGGGAGTAATATTTACACTGCACTAGTCAGAGAACAGGGTAGTAATATTTACAGCGTACTAGTCAGAGAACATGGGAGTAATATTTACACTGCACTAGTCAGAGAACAGGGTAGTAATATTTACAGCGTACTAGTCAGAGAACAGGGTAATAATATTTACACTGCACTAGTCAGAGAACAGGGGAGTAATATTTACAGCGTACTAGTCAGAGAACAGGGTAGTAATATTTACAGCGTACTAGTCAGAGAACAGGGGAGTAATATTTACACTGCACTAGTCAGAAAACAGGGTAGTAATATTTACAGCGTACTAGTCAGAGAACAGGGGAGTAATATTTGCAGCGTACTAGTCAGAGAACAGGGGAGTAATATTTACAGCGTACTAGTCAGAGAACAGGGGAGTAATATTTACACTGCACTAGTCAGAGAACAGGGTAGTAATATTTACAGCGTACTAGTCAGAGAACATGGGAGTAATATTTACACTGCACTAGTCAGAGAACAGGGTAGTAATATTTACAGCGTACTAGTCAGAGAACAGGGTAATAATATTTACACTGCACTAGTCAGAGAACAGGGGAGTAATATTTACAGCGTACTAGTCAGAGAACAGGGTAGTAATATTTACAGCGTACTAGTCAGAGAACAGGGGAGTAATATTTACACTGCACTAGTCAGAAAACAGGGTAGTAATATTTACAGCGTACTAGTCAGAGAACAGGGGAGTAATATTTGCAGCGTACTAGTCAGAGAACAGGGTAGTAATATTTACAGCGTACTAGTCAGAGAACAGGGGAGTAATATTTACACTGCACTAGTCAGAGAACAGGGTAGTAATATTTACAGCGTACTAGTCAGAGAACAGGGGAGTAATATTTGCAGCGTAATAGTCAGAGAACAGGGTAGTAATATTTACAGCTTACTAGTCAGAGAACAGGGGAGTAATATTTACAGCGTACTAGTCAGAGAACAGGGGAGTAATATTTGCAGCGTACTAGTCAGAGAACAGGGTAGTAATATTTATAGCATACTAGTCAGAGAACAGGGTAATAATATTTACACTGCACTATTCAGAGAACAGGGTAGTAATATTTGCAGCGTACTAGTCAGAGAACAGGGTAGTAATATTTACAGCATACTAGTCAGAGAACAGGGTAGTAATATTTACAGCGTACTAGTCAGAGAACAGGGGAGTAATATTTACACTGCACTAGTCAGAGAACAGGGTAGTAATATTTACAGCGTACTAATCAGAGAACAGTGGAGTAATATTTGCAGCATACTAGTCAGAGAACAGGGTAGTAATATTTACAGCGTACTAGTCAGAGAACAGGGGAGTAATATTTACAGCATACTAGTCAGAGAACAGGGGAGTAATATTTGCAGCGTACTAGTCAGAGAACAGGGTAGTAATATTTACAGCGTACTAGTCAGAGAACAGGGTAATAATATTTACACTGCACTAGTCAGAGAACAGGGTAGTAATATTTACAGCGTACTAGTCAGAGAACAGGGGAGTAATATTTACAGCATACTAGTCAGAGAACAGGGGAGTAATATTTGCAGCGTACTAGTCAGAGAACAGGGTAGTAATATTTACAGCGTACTAGTCAGAGAACAGGGTAGTAATATTTACAGCGTACTAGTCAGAGAACAGGGTAGTAATATTTACACTGCACTAGTCAGAACAGGGGAGTAATATTTACACTGCACTAGTCAGAGAACAGGGTAGTAATATTTACAGCGTACTAGTCAGAGAACAGGGAAGTAATATTTACAGCGCACCGATCGAGAACGGTGTAATATTTACAGCGCACCGATCGAGAACGGTGTAATATTTACAGCGCACCGATCGAGAACAGTGTAATATTTACAGCGCACCGATCGAGAACAGTGTAATATTTACAGCGCACCGATCGAGAACAGTGTAATATTTACAGCGCACCGATCGGGTGCACCGTTAATGTTGATCCGCTGTTTTTTCCTTCACCAACCAGAGTCCTAGGCCACTGGAGCCTCCTGCGCCTTGCCAGCTTTTCATTCTTCCCTTTCTACCTGTCAGCTTTAGCTATTCACACAACCTCTGTGCCGTGTATATGTCTCTATTTCTCTCATTATGTCTCCATTTATCTCCTGCTAACATCACGCCTGCCATTTAACCATCTCCCGTTCTCCACCCAAGCAATGCACAGGTCGTTCTATTTCTTTTCCCATGGGCTAGACTTTCGCCTTCATTGTCGGCAATTTTCTCGGCGGTACAGCTGTTTTTCCGCCCGGCGAAAGTTTCCACTTAAGTTTTTCAATGTTATCGTCCACACCTGAACACACCCGCTGGGACCGAACCGCCCACGTGCAACGCCGAGAACAATCGCCAGGGCGTAAGTTTGGCCTCAACCGCTGACGTCCAGATCGCCGAGAGACCCGCCCTGGAAAAGCTGTTTAACCGGGGCGGTAGGTGAGTGCTTTTAAGGTTTCCCACCTCCCTAGGCCCAAATTTTAGCCTCGGACTAAATTTTAGTACTTACCGTCCATTCTGGTAACGACCGCCCATGTTACTAACTTTCCACCTAACAGCCGAGAAAACCGCTGACAATGAGTGTCCAACGCCCATTTTCTCGCCGGGCGATTCGTTTTAATTACTTTAAACATGAAAATGGAAATTCTTGCCAGCTTTACTCACCGAACATTGGCAGTTCTTCTCAGCGGGCAATTAGGCATTGAGGGCCTTTAGGGAACATCTTGCCCCATGTGTTTGTTTTTCTTTTTTCCTTCGTCCCTTCCCCCTTTCCCTTCTTCTGTTCTTTTTTACAGTACCGTTCAGCTGTAAAGGACTGTAATATCTTCTAGTCCTTTTTCCCCCACAGAAGCTGCCTGACTTTGCTGAATATTTTCAGCTTCCTCTGTTTTTATTTTCAGTGACTGCAGTACAGGGACTTCATACTTTTGAAACGTTCTGTTGCTTTCTGTTTTACCTTCAGACGTGTGAGATTGTGTCCAAGAGGAGCGTGCTGTTTACTGGAATTCCAGATGTAATGGATGAAGAGATCCTTCAGGATATTTTGGAAATACACTTCCAGAAACCCAGCAATGGAGGTGGAGAGGTGGATGCATTTGTATACATCCCTGAGGGGAAAAGTGCAATTGTCTGCTTTGAGGCAGACAATGCGAAGGCTGATGACAAGTATGAACTGTGAAGATCTGCACCCATTTTACCAACAAAGAGTTACTAGACTGCTAAGCTTAAGCTAAAGATGACGGACTGCTCTTCCGAATTGATATATAGGCAATGTTAACTTGTACCCACACTTATCTATGCTGTTCAATTTCCAATTAGCTTGAAGTAAAATATTGGCGTCTTGTCAGTGGTTTTACGTTAAAGGGGATGATAGGTGTGCCGTTTTTCCACCATCAGTGGCACTCACAGATCCGAAGCTGAGGATTTCTTCCCATCCCCATGCCCCATCCAGCCGAAAGAACGAATCATTCGCTCCCAGACCATCGCAAGTGCCGCCATGAAACCATTAGGGAGGTGCACAAGAGCTGCCGTGGGAGTTACATTCTGCTCTGCCTGGCACTCTCTTTCCCCCGTCTGGTGTAGTGTGGCTCGGCCCAAGAACTGCGTGGTGTGTGTGTGGGCCAGGAGGCCTCCGCTCGCAAACAACTGAATGGGAAAACAGCAGTTCGGAACTGGAACACATGGCCCCATTGTGAGTATCAAAACGTGACCCCTCATTGATAACTGAAATACCCGTCAAGTTAGACACCTTTATGGATGTAGAATATATTAAAATAACAGGGAAGGGGGATAGTCATGGTTCAATTACAGCACTGGATTTTTGGGTACACTTAATTCTGGCGAACACAAGGATAACTTTGATAGCTTAAATGGCTATTATGAATAAGAACATAAGAAATAGGAGCAGGAGTAGGCCATACAGCCCCTCGAGCCTACTCCACCATTTAATATGATCATCGCTGATCCGATCATGGACTCAGGTCCACTTCCCTGCCCGCTCCCCATAACCCCTTAATCCCTTATCAAGTATGAGCATCAGCTTGAGGATTGTAAGAGAAATTTGGCATTAGGGGTACCAGCGGGACAAGGGTTAAAGTGCTGGTCCCTGCATAAGGAGGTAAAGGCTTCTCTTCTCACGCCTTGTATCTCTTCTCACGCCTTGTACCTCTTCTCGCGCCTTGTACATTCCAGCTCCAAGGCTCCAGAAGGTACTGTTATGGGTTGGGATACCAGATAGTATTCCAACATGGAATGTCAATAGGAGAGAACCTAAACAGACCGCTGATAAGGCGGTGAGAAGAGACCAGAGAGAGACTTCATGGCTCCAAAGGAAATGTATAACAAATCCCAACGTAATGATACCATTCTGGGAACGGTCTAAGATGGTCACGAGATCATGGCCTGTCAATCCGGAGTAGTACTGATAAGGTAGTCCAATTAGGGAAGTAGCGCTGATAAGGTAGTCCAATTAGAGATCTAGGGAGGTCTTGTCCGGGAACAGAGGGGTTTTTGAAATGTATAAAAGTTGTATGATTGTGCTGTTTGGGGAGCATCCCCACTCACAGGCGGCTGTGATGCGGGTTGTTCCCGGACGTTCGGAATAAAGATCGTTATACTTTGCCATCCGTCTCTGTCTGCTAACTTCGAGTATCGCTACGTGGGCTGGGCCGAGCGTCGACCCTCTATATCAGTGGGCCCGCTCGTGGGAAAAGAAGCCTTCCCTCTCTTCCCCCAACAAGGATTAAAGAATATTTTAAGCAGAACTTCAGCTGTATATTTTTTTTTTTACCAGCCTTGTGTTTTAAAGTTGTCGCTGTAGCAATATCTGATCCTCTGCTGAATGAACAAGATTGTGCCCCAAACCCCCAGCCTCCATCACCCGGATTAATACCCAGAGAAGCCTAGACATTGAATTCACAACTGTTGCACATCCTTGTGTTGAATTGGTGCTCCCTCCCTCTTTCCAAAATCTGGGCTGCACCTTTGAGCTTCTGGGAAGGATGGGGTGGGAGAGAAACAAAGACGTTCTGAAAGCTACGATTTATCACTGCTGGAAATCAGGAGGTTAAAAAGCAGCACTGGTTATTTGATGTGAAGATGTTGTAGTACCATCATCATCATCATAGGCAGTCCCTCGGAATCGAGGAAGACTTGCTTCCACTCTAAAAATGAGTCCTTAGGTGACTGAACAGTCCAATACGAGAACCACAGTCCCTGTCACAGGTGGGACAGATAGTCATTGAGGGAAAGGGAGGGTGGGACAGGTTTGCCACACGCTCTTTCCACGCTTGATTTCTGCATGCTCTCGGCGACGAGACTCGAGGTGCTCAGCACCCTCCCGAATGCAATTCCTCCACTTAGGGCGGTCTTTGGCCAAGGACACCCAAGTGTCAGTGGGGACGTTGCACTTTATCAGGGAGACTTTCAGCGTGTCCTTGTAACATTTTCTCTGCCCACCTTTGGCTCATTTGCCGTGAGGGAGTTCCGAGTAGAGTAGTACCAGAGTGTAAGCAAATGCACAAACATGCAGATCAAATCCAGACCTAAACTGGAACACAGCCCTTCAAATCCTGTGCCACATCAAACCGAACTAAAAAAAGGACCTGGTCAACCACTGAAGCTGATATATTATATATAAAGTATTCACATTTCCTGTGGGAATAGGATAATAGTAAAATAAAGCTCATTTGATTTTGATCATGTTGTAAACAATTAGCCAACATACTTATTAAAATATCTCCTATTTGTCTTCCAATACAATGCCAGTGTTTTTTTATTCATTTCATCACCATTTCAGGTGTCTAGGAATGGGAGTACTGTTATCTTATACATTTAATATGTTTGTTCATTTATAGGCAGTCCCTTGAGGATAACTAGCTTCCACACTAAAAATGAGTACTCAGGTGACTGAACTCATTTTAAATGGTGGAAGATGCCTGTGAGTGGATTTTTTTAACGTGGGGTGGCCGTTGCACACCAGCCACCACACGGGCTTGACAGAGCAGGGTCTTGGTCCAGTGGCAAGGGGATCCAGGCTCTGCCGCATGTGCCAATACATACACACAAACTCAAACATACTCCTACTGTCCTCCTTTCTTCCTATTTAATATGTGCCTTGTTTATATCCTCCATAGATATATACATTGAAACAAACATACATAGGACACTGGGCATGTGTCTTCAATCAGGAACTTGAGGGGATCTGCGAATAGAACCCTTCCCGGACTTAGCCGGACATTTGCTGAACAATCTAAGCTTGTGTTTGGCTCCGGTTTGCTCAGTCCAACTGCCAAATCATCTAAAGTAGCTGAAAAGCACACAGTCTGACTCATTTTTTGCTCATTTATAGTGTTTGTACAAAATACATATTTCTACTGGTATGCAGTCACTCAGCCATTATATCAGGATTTGATTATGCTACAAGCGCTAACCAGAATATCTAGTGGTTAGCAGGAAGACTTTGATAAATAGGTCCACTCACGCGTGCAATGCAACTCAATCACATTATCAGCCGCATGTTTCTCAGTTAGCCTCTCTTGCAGAGATTTCTCATATCTCACTGGTTGAGGACTGCCCTCTTCATAATGGTAAGAATATTTCTTATCTGGTGCATATGGCATCCTTAACCATGGGTTAATTATCTATAAAAGGCATAGAATTGTCTCTTAGTTTATTGTAATTATTCCAGGTCTATCCAATCTAAATTTAAATTCCATAATCCCATTGGAAGGAAATATTCTGCCGCACTATAGTACTCTGATGTAACACGTATAACGTCTTTAGTACCCAGCACTTTTGGAGAACAGTTCCAAATAAATCAATGAATTTTATTTTTAATCTTTGCCGTTATTTCAGAACCCCAATTTTCTTCCACTGGAAATGGTTTGTGGTAAAGGAGGTTCACTACGTTAAAGGTGTTATATAAATATAAGTTGTTGGTTAAGACCAATGTGAAGCATATGTGTACCATGATGGGTTCTCAATTAAATTATTTTGAAAGGAAAGGAGACGGAGGTGTTACAGTGCATGAATTTCCAAAAGTCCAAGACTAGTGCTGAGAGCTTATAGAGAAGTAGGATGTATAACTATGATGATCAAATATAAAATGATGATAATATATAAATATAGACTAATTATAGGTGGGGTTTCATTGGTCATGTGGAGTCACCAGGCCCTATCTCAATGGTCTCAGAAGAAAGAAGAATGTGCTACAAAGGTCTCGGTCATATACTTTCCATTGTAAAGGAGAAAAAACCCAAAACTATTAATACTATTTAAAAAAACATAGGAAATAGAAGTGAAATTTGATGTAATGTAAAAACCTACAGAATTTTCTGAGGCGACATTGGATCATTGTTAAGTGCATGGATTCAGTCACACTTGCTTCTATGTGTCCTCATGATGGCGAGGTTGTGCAGCATGCAGCAGATCATAACAAGTCTTGAGACATGCTCCGGAGAGTACTGCAGGGTCCTTCAGAGCAGTCCAGGCAACGGAAGCGTTGTTCAAGGACCCCAATGTTTTTGTAGCTGCAAAGTTGAAGCCCGGCGTTGCGTTTCTGGGTTTCACTCCAATAATTCTCCTGCACTCAGTGCCAAAGGGAACTCCTGTCAACAAGGACTGAATTAGAGTAAGATTTCATGTGCACAATATCTAGTAATGTGGTGAGACATGGAACAGAAATCTTTCTTACTATATTTAGCTGACTGGTTATGTCACAGGTCTCCTTGTGACCTTCTAAACTTCAGAAGGTGATAGAATGAGCAATCGATCAGATCATGGCTTCGGCTGTAAACTATGCAACAGGTTTATTAAAAAAATAACAGATAAGCAGTAGCAAGAGGCAATGCAGCAGATTGCAATAGTTTACCGAGCTTTATCTATACCTCCTCAATACAAAAATGACAAATGACATGACCCTTCAGTA
The DNA here is from genome assembly GCF_044704955.1 of Pristiophorus japonicus. Taxonomy (NCBI): domain Eukaryota; kingdom Metazoa; phylum Chordata; class Chondrichthyes; family Pristiophoridae; genus Pristiophorus; species Pristiophorus japonicus. Next base: position 8,709,826 of record NC_091997.1, read on the forward strand.
ATTCACTAATACCAGACCCAGATCAGCATGCATCACAGAATAATTATAGGTGGGGTTTCATTGGTCATGTGGAGTCACCAGGCCCTGTCTCAATGGTCTCAGAAGAAGGAAGAATGTGCTACAAGGGTCTCGGTCATATACTTTCCATCATCTTTGAAGGTCAGCCAGGAACAAAGGAAATTGAATTAAAAACTTTCAAAAAGCAAAACTGCCAATCATACATCATTCTAAGCAGGCGAGCGGACAACCCGTGGGTACGGTAGCTGAGTAGTTGTGCTATTGGGCTGGTAATCCAGGGGCCTAGATTAATGATCCAGAAACGTGAGTTCAAATCCAACCACGGTAGCTGGGGAATTTAAATTCAATGAATCTGGAATTTAAAAACTAGCCTCAGCAATGGTGACCATGAAACTACCGGATTGTCGTTAAAACCCCATCTGGTTCACTAATGTCCATTAGGGAAGGAAATCTGCCGTCCGTATCCAGTCTGGCCTGCATGTGACTCCAGACCCACAGCAATGTGGTTGACACTTAACTACCCTCTGCGGTTTGAACGTGGCTCACCACCACCTTCTCAAGGGCAAAGAATGCTAGCGACGCCCGCATCCCATGAATTAATTAAAAAAACGGAGTGATTATTTGTAACAACTTTTTTGTGTCCTGCGCATGCGCAGTGTGGCATACGCGGAAGCTGGAAATGGGGTCAATCCATGAACCACGTGGAGCTCATCGCCGCTGGAGCTGCTTCTCGGGCTTTTGGATTATCTCCAGCTCTATTGTCTATAATATCGCTGTGATTATCTACACAAACATTTACTCGGCCTTCTGTGGGAGAGAAAAAATGAGTGAGAGACTGGGGAGAGAGTCTGCGGGGGAAAGAGAGAGACTGGGGGAGAAAGAGAGAGAGAGACTGAGGAGAGAGAGAGACTGGGGAGAGAGAGAGACTGTGAGGACAGAGAGACTGGGAGAGAGTAAGAGAGAGATTGGGGAGGGGGAGATATTGTGTCCTTAAATGTTCAAACAATGACTCCATGAGGCAGTGTGTTGTACTTGAACTGTAGTGACCTTAGTCCTTTATTAGTTAACTCCAGAGTGAGAATCACACCTGGTGGCCTGCCTTTTATACTCGGCCAGGCACACCTGTACAGGTAACCTACGAGTCTCCCACTGCTGTGCTCTCTGGTGGCACACCTTGATATAGTACCAACAGTAGCCATGTAGGATACATGACATCACTCCCCCCTGAACCCTCAGTGCAAATCGCCTCTGCATTAACTGCTTAGCTCTATATGGGTTCTGTCTGGTAGACCTCTGGCGGGCCAGTTCAACCTTGGGTAGGTAGTTGGTGCAGTAGTGAGGTGATAGTTGCTGTTTGTGTGTGTGTGTGTTCCTGACCACTCCATTCTCCCTCCTTCCGACGTTGGTGTAGCGGGAGCTCCTGACATTTATGTGCATTCAGGTTCAGGTAAGTGGGTTTTGCATTTTTTTGTGTGTGGTTCCGTGGTGCAACAAGAGCGTTAGATGCCTTGTCGATGCGGTGCATAGGACAAGCTAGTTCCGGAGCTGCTGGGTGGTGTCCCTGCTGTCTGGTGGCGGCTCAGTGCCTGGTGCTGGCAGTGGGAAGCCGGTCGGCTCGCGTAGCCTGCTCTCGGGGCTGTTGCCGCGGTCCCTAGCATCAGGCAGGTTCGCAGATGTCTGTGACCCCCCCCGTCCTCTCTTTACGCCCTGGGTCCCAGCTGCTCCCTGAGGGGCTATCGTCTAGCAGTGCACAGGGAACCGCTGACTCGCTGGCCTGAACGTCGCTTGGTTTGGGATCCTGGCTGGTGCTTGTTTCCTCTGGGGAAACAGTGGCGGGTGACCCTACAACTAGGGGTATGGCCTTAGTGCAGTCTGCTCCTTCAGGCTCGTGGCAGTTGGTGCCATCGGTTGCCTGAGAGACGGAGCCGACCCAGGGCATGGTATCACCGCCATTGCCCTGCTGAGGTCACTTGCTTCGCAGCTCGTGTGTGTTGGCTGCTTGTGGCCACACTTTGTGGTGCATGACTCTGGTCCCCGGGACCTGCGTGCACCTGATGGGTGTCTGCCCGCTGCATTGGCTGCGTGCACTGGGAATCCTACATCGCACAGCTTTTCCTTACTTATGATGGATACTCTAGGGGTCCTATCACGACTGCGCAACTTTTCCTCGCTGGTTGCATATGCATAATTCAAGTCATCAATTACACATTGTACATAATCGCGCGACTTTTCCTCGCTGGTTGCATGTATACAATTCCGATTATCAGTTACACATTTTACATGGTCAGTTACACACTTTACATAACCCGTTACACCTTTAGTCTCTAACTTACAATTCTTGTTACATTGCTTAAATGTGTGGAACTGTCCCTTTAATTGAAGTGGGTTGCAGGCCTCCTTTAAGAGAGCCTTGCTTTACCCCAATCCGTTTCTCTGTTTGGTGTCACGTGTTGCTCCATCAGCGCTGCACATAGTGGTCTGGCCGCAGCCATCTTTGTCTTCAGCGATTCACCTCGTGGTTCGGGCGCCATCTTTTCTTCATCCACGATGTCAACTACGGTGATCCTCTTCTCCCTGGGTTCTGCCTCCACAGTTGGGAAGTCAATGCTTGATCCGATTTTCTCCCTCCTGAGCCCTGCCACTGAAAGATACGTTTGGGACATCTCAGCTGGATCACCTCCACGCAGTCGTGCTGAGCGTTCTGTGTCTCGGGTGCCGTGCTGGTCAGCTCATCGGTGTCGCATCCACCCTCAGGTGTGGGCTTGCTTTGCCTCTGAGCGCAGAGGGCTTCGATCGCTGGAGGAGTGAAATCTTCCCAATTCCAATGGATCTTCTCCATCCACCTTCTGCCGAGCAGCGTTGGTCCATCACCTGCAACAATCCACAGAGGTAACCTGTGCACCGCGCCATCATGGAGTACCTTTACATTCACACTACCAGCGACTGGGATGATTTCATTGGTGTAGGTGCGCAGTTTTGTCTGAACTGGGGCCAACTCAGGTTGTTCAGCCGATTGTCCCATAGCCTCTCAAACGCTCCTTGATTCATCACTGACTGGCTCGCCCCCATATCCACTTCCATAAAGACTGGACTTCCCTCTATCTCGGCTTCCATCTTCAGCGGGGAGCACTCGGTGGAGCAGGTAAACATGCTATGTACCTCCCCGTGGGACTGGGCTGCCTCTCTGTCTAACAATTCATGATCCATGCTGGATTCATGGCCATCTGCAGACTCCCCATCGACACAGTAAGTCCTATTTCTCTTACACATTCGCTGGAGGTGGCCCCTTTGTGCTGCAGCCTTTGCAAACATAGTCCTTAAAACGGCACTGGTGAGCCCTGTGATTTCCTCCGCAACGCTAGCATGCTGCGACTCGATTAGCCCCCCTCGGCGGACTGAGTTAAGGGACTTGGGGGCCTGTTCTCCCTTCCCTGAGAGGATTCGCGCTCTACAGTCCAGCTCCTGAACGGCACCACTCTGTGCACAGTACCAGCTGGGCTTGAGTCCTGAGGGTGGGTCATCTGCCTAGAGCCGCAGGTCGAGGTCATGAATGACTGGCTCACAGAGATGGCCTTCTGCAGTGTGACTGTGGTGTCCGCAGACAGTAGCTTGTGAAGAAGGCCCTCATGGCCAATTCCAATGACAAAAATGTCCCGCAGCGCTTCGTCGAGGTGGGTGCCGAACTCGCACAGTGCCGCCAGCCTCCTGAGGTCTGCGGCGTACTTCGCGATTTCCTGGCCTTCGGGCCGTCGGTGGGTGTAGAATCGGTGTCTGGCTGTGAGGATGCTCTCCTTGGGCTTGAGTTGCTCATGGATCAGGGTTACGAGTTCCTTGTACGACTTGGTCATTGTCTTCGCTGGTGCCAGCAAGTCCCTGACGAGGCCATAGACGTTGGGCCCACAACTGGTTAGCAAGATAGCACGGCGCTTATCAGCCAGTGTGGCCGGGTCATCTCCTGCCAGATCGTTTGCTGTGAAAAAGTGTTCTAGCCTCTCCACAAAGGCGTCCCAATGATCATCATTGGCGCACTGCTGCAACGTATCAAGGGTAGCCATTTCCGCGTGAAAGTTTGTAATCTCGTAGCCAGTTGTTGTGTCCTTAGATGTTCTAACAATGACTTTACGAGGCAGTGTGTTGTACTTGAACTGTAGTGACCTTAGTCCTTTTTTAGTTAACTCCAGAGTGAGGATCACACCTGGTGGCCTGCCTTTTATACTAGGTCAGGCACACCTGTACAGGTAAGCTATGAGTCTCCCACTGCTGTGCCCTCTGGTGGCACACCTTGTGATAGTACCAACAGTAGCCATGTAAGATACATGACAGGGGGAGATAGAGAGAGACTGGGGAAGAGAGAGTGGGACAGAGAAAGAAACTGGGGAGATAGAGAGAGAGAGAGAGAGACTGGGGGAGGAAGAGAGAGATTGGGAGGAGAGAGAGAGAGAGTGTGAGGAGAGAGAGAGAGATTGGGGGGGAGAGAGAGAGACTGTGAAGAGAGAGCTACTGGAGGAGAGACAGAGATTTGGAGGAGAGACAGAGATTTGGAGGAGAGAGAGAGAGATACTGGGAGGAGAGAGAGATTGGGGAGAGAGAGAGAGAGATACTGGGAGGAGAGAGATTGGGGAGAGAGAGATACTGGGAGGAGAGAGAGATTGGGGAGAGAGAGATTGGGGAGAGAGAGACTGGGGAGAGAGAGAGAGATACTGGGAGGAGAGAGAGATTGGGGAGAGAGAGACTGGGGAGAGAAATAGAGACTTGGGGGAGGGAGAGAGAGACTGGGGAGATTGAGAGAGAGACTGGGAGAGAGAGACTGGGAGGACAGAGAGACTGGGAGAACAGAGAGACTGGGAGAAAACGAGAGAGATTGGGGGGGGGGGGAGAGACTGGGGGAGAGAGAGTGGGGCAGAGAAAGAAACTGGAGAGATAGAGAGGGATAGACTGGGGGAGGGAGAGACTGGGGAGAGAGGGAGAGAGAGACTGGGGCAGAGAGAGAGAGAGAGAGACTGGGGCACAGAGACTGGGTGGAAAGCGAGAGAGACTGGGGGAGAGGGAGACTGGGGAGAGAGAGAGACTGGGGGCAGAGTGAGAGACTGAGGGAGAGAGACTGGGGGGGTGGGGTAAGAGAGACTGGGGGGAAAGAAAGAGACTGGGGAAAGAGAGAGAATGGGGGAGAGTGAGAGAGACTGGGGGAGAGTGAGAGAGACTGGGGGAGAATGAGAGAGACTGGGGGGGAGAGAGACTGGGGAGAGAGAGAGAGACTGGGGAGAGAGTGAGAGACTGAGGGAGAGAGATTGGGGGGGTGGGGGAAGAGAGACTGGGGGGAAAGAAAGAGACTGGGGGAAAGAGAGAGAATGGGGGAGAGTGAGAGAGACTGGGGGAGAATGAGAGAGACTGGGGGAGAATGAGAGAGACTGGGGGAGAATGAGAGAGACTGGGGGAGAATGAGAGAGACTGGGGGAGAGGGAGCGACTGAGGGAGAGAGACTGGGGAGAGAGAGAGACTGGGGAGAGAGTGAGAGACTGAGGGAGAGAGATTGGGCGGGTGGGGGAAGAGAGACTGGGGGGGAAAGAAAGAGACTGGGGGAAAGAGAGAGAATGGGGGAGAGTGAGAGAGACTGGGGGAGAGTGAGAAAGACTGGGGGAGAGTGAGAGAGACTGGGGGAGAGAGAGACTGGGGGAGAGAGAGGGGATGGGGGAGAGGGGATCGGAGGGGTGCAAGAGAGAGGGAATTCAGGGAAGATGGATCACGTTCTTCCAACCCCATCCCCTTTATACCCGCATCATGTTCTCCCTCTCCTCCTGCACCTGGTTGATTTCTTGGAAAGCTCGGTATATGTGCAACAAGTGACATCATTGGAGTGGATGAAATCCGGAAGTCACGACATTGTCACTATTCACTTCATAGCCAATAAACCTGTTAACAATCCGCGACTCACACACAATTCCCCATCTATGGCATGGTGAGGGGAGGGTAAGGTCAGGAACTTGGGCTGGGGGGGGGGGCGGGGAGGAGGTCAGGAATTTTGGGCTGGGGGGGTGCGGTCAGGAACTTGGGCTAGGGAGGTCAGGAACTTGGGCTGGGGGTGTCAGGAACTTGGGCTGTGGGAGTGGGGCAGAAACTTGGGCTGGGGGTGTCAGGAACTTGGGCTGTGGGAGTGGGGCAGAAACTTGGGCTGGGGGAGAGGTGGGAGGGGACGAGGTCTTAACCTATGAGAGTGAGCTCTCTCTTTTCTGGAGTCGGCAATCAGAATGGCTCGAATTACACTTTGCAAAGTCACTGATTACGTAGGCAGGGCAGTTCTAATTCCACATTCCAGAGAAACTGCTGGGTGTGCCTTATCCTCCAAGGGAACCAATCAGCAATCCATGTGATCAAGGAGACCCAATCAGAGCATTTCACTGTTGCAAACAAACGCGTTCATAAAAAAACACACCCACGGGAAACCAGCGCAGTCCTATGAATATATACATTGAGTTCGGATTATGTCATTGGTGGCCGACTGCAATTTTAATCAGAAGCCAGCGTGGAGAAGCCATTGTGGTCTCCCCACCAGGCCACCGTAGAAGGAAGGATTGCAGGGGCCTGAACATGACCAAAAAGGTAAGTGGTTTGACTTTTTAAAAAACTTTTCTGTGGGGCCAAAAAAGAGCAGAAGTGCTTCTCTGGGCCCCACAAGGAGTGTTAGGCCTCCTCAGACCTAGGCTGTCCTGTTCCTCCTCACCCCCGCCCCACCACCAACTGTGAGACCCTACTGAACCCCCTCACAATCACTTGCCTGAGGGCCAGGGAACCTGAGGGCCCTCCAGCGGCAGGCCTCCTGCTGCTCAACAAATCTGCTCCTGCCCGCTGCTGATTGCTGCTGGCTTTGAGCTGGAGACATGGCAGGGATTATAGCGCTGAGGCCTGAGAGTTAAAATCTCCCGGGTCTCTCGAACTCTGTCTGCCCAACTCCCAGCCCCGAGTTAAAATCGGGGCTCGAATGTCTACAGTTACCGTGGGCGTTCCCTGTCATGTGAGCGGAATCTACCCAATAGGTGCTTGACACAAATCCATTTGTCGTCATGTTACTAATATTGTGTGACTTGGTTAACCACTGACAGAAGCAAACAGTGAACTGGAAATCCTTCTGCTGAGGTCATTCCTGGTGCCATGGTGTGGAACAGTTCCTCACTGTTTTCTCCCAGTGTCTCTGTTGATCAGATCACGCACAACATAGGTTGAATGCAAGGCTAAGCTTTCCCTTCTTTATCCAAACCGCAGAAAAACAATGGCAGGAAAACGAAAAGTCAGGGAACTGATAGAACACGCGGCCTTGGCAGGGAACCGGATTATTAAAGGCATTCATCTGGTGATGTGTTCTGAAATATTAGATAGAATACTTAGCAAACACCAGAGGATTTAACAAGCTAAGGAAATACATAGTGCGCAGGTTTGAGCAAACAGTTTGAACAATGCGTCAGGAGGTGCCTCAAGTGTGGAGAAAAAAACAACAAAAATCTTTACTGTATCAGGCATGGCTCATTGGCAGCACTCTCACCAAGAGACAGAAGGTTGTGGGTTCAAGTCCCACTCCAGGGGCTTGAGCACAAAAATCTAGGCTGCAGTGCTGAGGGAGTGCTGCACTGTCGGATGTGTTGTCTTTTGGGTGAGATGTTAAACCAAGGCCCCGTCTGCTCCCTCAGGTGGAGTAGATGTACGTAACCCTGGCAGGAGGAGAAATATTTATCAGACCATTTCTTAGATGTGGGATGTTGTACAGCTTTGATATAATGTTGTATCAGTTTTGTATACAAGAACAACAGGCGGATGGAAAGCTGAGAGTGTGTAAATAGAAGAGTCAGAGCAGGAAGGCTATGAGGAGAGCACCTCAGGCCCCAGAGACAGGTGGATGGACTATAAGAGAAGCACCTCAGAATAAAGTACAGGTGCAGCATCGAAAATCTGGAGTTCCGTGGCAGGGTCGTCCAGAAGCCGCAAAATGTCCCGGAATCCGGACACCCTGCCAAACCGTTACCGCCGCCACGGAAAAGTCAAAAAATGAAATCCAACGACTGTACAATGACAAAAATTGCAAGAATAAAAACGCCAATTCCACCTGTTCCAGGCCAGGTCTTCACAGTCACCACACCGCTGCCCCTGGGTCCGCAGCAACTCTGCACAGCACACAAGTCCCTTTGGCCAGAACCAGCCAAGCTCCCACGCAAGCCCCCAGCCAGAATCAAACTCTGCACAGCACACAAGTCCCTTCGGCCAGAACCAGCCAAGCTCCCACGCAAGCCCCCAGCCAGAATCAAACTCTGCACAGCACACAAGTCCCTTCGGCCAGAACCAGCCAAGCTCCCACGCAAGCCCCCAGCCAGAATCAAACTCTGCACAGCACACAAGTCCCTTCGGCCAGAACCAGCCAAGCTCCCACGCAAGCCCCCAGCCAGAATCAAACTCTGCACAGCACACAAGTCCCTTCGGCCAGAACCAGCCAAGCTCCCACGCAAGCCCCCAGCCAGAATCAAACTCTGCACAGCACACTGCAGCTCCCCAGAAGCAGCAACCCCGTGATCGGATCGCCACGCCCCATGACTCCAAGCGGGGCTGACCCAATCTCACCTGAGCTGACCCGACCAGATTTCGATTTTTAAGTTTGCACCCGCTGTACCTGTAATCAAAAATACTACCTGTACTGTACATGCACTTTTAAATTCAGCATTTAAAAAAAAAAATTAGTGGCATTAAACATCATCACCATCATCATCATGGGCAGTTCCTCAAAATGAGGATGACTTGCTTCCACGCCAAAAAAGGATGAGTTCACAGGTGTTTCAATGAAGGACCTAATATTCCAGGTCCTGAACTACATATTGAAGGGTGGAAGATGCCTGTGCGTGGATTTTTTTAATGTGGGGTGGCCGTTGCACATCAGTCACCACACGGGCTTGACAGAGCTAGGTCTTGGTCCAGTGGCAAGGGTTATCCAAGACGACTGGAGACCTGCTCTGCTGCACGGACCTAGTGCGCGCACACATTGCAGTGTGGGCTGGCCCTTGCTGCCCCTGCCTCTCCTGGGCCCCACCACATCCCTCCACAGTCTCTCGCCGCTCCTCCAGGGCTACCCCAGCTGACCCTCCTACATCCCATGATCAGACTCCACCCAACCTGACTTCATTGCTGTGGTGTTGTTCCTGATTTAAAGATCTGCTGCACAGGTAAAGATTGTGAATTTGTGTCGTGTCATTGCAAACATGTCAAAAAGGCCAACAGGTACCCCAATGGGTTCAGATAAAGGAAAGAGGAAGCATAGTTCACTTTCAATTGCAAAGAAAGTGGAGTTAACTCCAGAGATTAGATAGAGGTGTTTCAGTGAGAAGATTGAGTGAGGAGTATGGTGTTGGACTCTCCACCATCTATGATATCAGAAAACAGAAAGAACAGCTCATGAAGTTTTATGCAGAAAGTGCTGATCATAAGGAAATGACGAAGAGAAAAAGTATGCATAAGCCGAGATGTGATGATGTGGATCGAGCAGTGATGGAGTGGTGGCGACAGAGGCGAAGTGAAAAGGTTCCTTTGTCTGGCCCAATGGTGGTGCAACAAGCTAAAAATATTCCATGCACAACTGGGGATTGAAACTCCATGCAAGTACTCTTCTGGTTGGCTAGCCAAATTTAAAAGGCATCATGGCATCAGGCAACTGAAAGTATGTGGTGAGAAACCCTCAGCACATCATGAGGAAGCTGAAAATTATATTGATGAGTTCATCAAACTAATTTCTGATGAGAACCTTTCAGCTGAGCAAATGTACAATGCTGATGAGACAGCAGTGTTTTGACGCTACGTACCGCGAAAGACATTAGCAGCAGCAGAAGAAACGCAGCCAGCAGGTGTAAAAGATGCTAAAGATAGGTTGATTGTGCTTGCTGCTTCAAATGCGGCTGGGACACATAAGTGTAAGCTTATGCTTAATATGTCCTTACTATGCAGTATAAATGCACACGGGGCCCATACTTGAGAGAAGGTCACTCTGTGATCAGTAACCTTTATTAGCCAGCACTGAAGTGATGAAGGTGGGTGGAGCTTCCCCTTTTATACCTGAAAGTCCAGGTTAGGAGTGTCTCCCACAAGTTCACCACCTAGTGGTCAATGTTCTCACAGTGTACAACTGAGGTCAGTTTATACATGGGTTACAATGACAGTTAAATACATGACAATGGTCATTGGGAGAAGCCAGCGTCCAAGATGTCTCAAGGGTTTGAGAGTATTGCCAGTGTATTATTATGCCAATAAGAAAGCATGGATAACCAGAGTAATCTTTCTGAACTGGTTTGAGAAGAATTTTGTCCCTCAGACGCGTGCTCATTGCATGGAAGCTGGCCTTGAGGAAAACTGCAAAATATTCTTGCTGCTAGACAATTGTTCAGCACATCCCAATGCTGAGCTTCTGGTAAAGGATAATGTCCATGGAATCTACTTACCAAATGTTACATCATTGATACAGCCAATGGACCAAGGAATTTTGAGATCGATGAAGTGTCTCTACAAAAACGAGTTTATGAGGTGTTTGCTTAATGCTGTGAACACAGGCATGAGAATAAAGGCATTCTCAAAAGCTTTCTCTTTCAAGGACGCCATATGGGCAGCTGCAGATACATGGAACTTAGTAACTGCAGATACCTTGGTCAATGCTTGGCATATCTGGCCATCAACTATGTTTGCTGACGATGATGACGATGATGCTGATTATGCTTCTCGGGACTTTCAAGGCTTTCGTGTGTCCAAGGATAAAGCAATCATTGCTCAACTTTTGGATTATGCAAGAGGGCTGACTTGCGAAGCTGCACAGGAATTGAATGAGGGCAATGTCACAGAAGTCATGGACATAGACAATGATGCTCCCGTTGTGCATGCAGTGATAGATGAAGAAATCATGCAGAGGGTTTTGCATCCAGAAGAAAAGGATGAAAGCAGTGATGATGATGATGGCGCCTGTGATCCAGTCAAAAAAGTGCCAATTGACAAAGCAATCAATCTTTGTCAAGAATTAATTCATGCCTTAGAGCAACGAAACTTCGTAAGTGAAGAAGAAATACCGCAGGTCTACAGAATTCAGGAAAGATTAGTGAAAGAAAAGCCCAAACTATTTAAACAAACAACAATATTAAATATCTTTCAAAAGAGGTTGCAACAGAAGGCCCCAAGACCTACAGCCTGCAACTACACCAGTTATTTCCACATTTGATAATCCTATTGCTGGCCCATCATCAGCCCCAGGCATCAGAGCTGAGCCCTCTACCCCAAGCACAACCTCCAGCCAATTGTAACTGTACATTTATTTTTTACTCTGTTTCCCAAATAAAAGCCTTCATTTAATGTTTTATATTTCATAACTTTACTGTTTTACAAATAAAAACCTTTATTATATTTCATGCTTTGAGTACTGTACATTCCTTTTCAAATTTGAAGATGGTAGCAAAAGATACAGGCCGGGAAGCTCACATTAAGTATAGTGAAAATAGAAGCCTTTCATGTTCTGCATTGTACAGTCTACAGGTACAGGGTTACAAAGCATCAGACTACATTCCAAAACATACAGGTACAAAATCAAGAGAGGGACTCTTACCATGCATTGGGAAGAAGCGAGGACTAAGGTACAAGGCTGCGCTGTGCCAGGAAGCTCACATGGTGAAAATACACTACAGGGTATGTTCCTAAGAACTTTTAAGAACTTTTTAATATAGGTACAGGTATACCGGGCATCAGACTACCTTCCAAAACATACAGGTACAAAAACAAGAGAGGGAGGCTTACCATGTGTTGCGAAGACACGAGGACTACAAGGCCTGTGAAGAGAAGAACTACAAAATCACGTTGAAAAAACGGAAATATCGAAACCTGGGCCCAGGCATTTCCGGACTCGGGATGTGCTTCTGCTGTTCTGAAATCTGGAAATACCCGAACCTGGGCTCGGGCTTTTCTGGACTTTGGACATCAGAAACACGTTTGAAAGTCCGGAACGGCCTCGATCCCGAGGGTTCAGAATTTTAGGCGCTGCACCTGTACTGCATTTGATATCGGTGCCTGATCCAATGCTAATAGATTATAATACAATAACTGTCCCCTAACCGGGTGCTTGGCTGAGTTCCTCCCATTCCTTACTGTCCCCTGGTGACAGGTGTGTTCCTTGTCCCGCCCCCTCCCTGGTGCCAGGGTTATGTACATCTACTGCACATGCTCTCTCCATCGAGTCTCCTGGACCTCACTCTGCCCCCTTACCCCGGTGCCAGGCTGTGTCCCCGTCACCTCTCACTATCCCTGCCCCAGGGTTAAGCCAAGCCACCTCCCTTCTCTCAATACCTCACTGTCTCAGTGTCAGCTGTGGCTCAGTGGGTTGCACGCTCACCTCTAAGTCAGAAGGTTGTGGGTTCAAATCCAACTCCAGGGCCTTGAGCACATAAATCTAGGCTGACGCTCCCAGTGCAGTATGGTTGCCTGAGGAAGAGAGTGTTTGAAGACCAAGATCTCAAACCCAGCACCAAGCTCATGGTCGACAAAGCAATAGTGATACCCGCCCTCCTATATGGTTCAGAGACATGGACTATGTACAGCAGGCACCTCAAAACACTGGAGAAGTACCACCAACACTGCCTCCGCAAGATCCTGCAAATCCATTGGCAGGATAGGCGCACCAACGTCAGTGTTCTCGTTCAGGCCAACATCCCCAGCATCGAAGCATTGACCACGCTCGATCAGCTCCGCTGGACGGGCCACATCGTCCACATGCCTGACACGAGACTCCCTAAGCGAGTGCTGTACTCAGAGCTCCGACATGGCAAGCGAGCCCCAGGTGGGCAGAGGAAATGCTTCAAGGACACCCTCAAAGCCTCCTTGAAAAAGTGCAACGTCTCCATCGACACCTGCGAATCCCTAGCCCAAGATCGCCCAAAGTGGAGGAAAAGCATCCGGGAAGGCGCTGAACATCTCGAGTCTCATCGCCGAGAGCAAGCTGAAGCCAAGCATCGACAGCGGAAGGAGTGCGTGGCTTTCAGGCCCTTCCAACCACCATCTGTCCCACCTGTGACAGAGACTGTAGGTCCCGCATCGGACTCTTCAGTCACCTGAGGACTCATTTTTAATGTGGAAGCAAGTCATCCTCGACTCCGAGGGACTGCCTAAGAGTACCGAGGGAGTGCTGCACTGGCAGAGGTGCCGTCTTTTGGATGAGACGTTAAACGAAGGCCCCGTCTGCTCAATCAGGTGGATGTAAAAAATCCCATGGCACTATTTTGAAGAATAGCAGGGAAGTTATCCCTGGTGCCCTGGACAATATTCTCTCAATCAACATAATAAAAAAAAAACAGATGATCTGGTCATTATCACATTGCTGTTTGTGGGAGCTTGCTGTGCGCAAATTGGCTGCAACGTTTCCCACATTACAACAGTGACCATATTTCAAAAGTACTTCATTGGCTGCAAAGCGCTTTGAGACGACTGGTGGTCGAGAAAGGCGCTATATAAATCCAAGTCTTTCTTTTGTCTTGATCCCTGGCTAAGATTGCCCCGCCTCTCAATTGGGATTGCCAATTCTAGTTGGACTCAATCCGGTGGTTACATCATATGGTCTCTCCCACCTTCAACCGCCCTGGCCAGCCAAAGAACTCCCCCAACCCCCAGCTTCAGATGTACATAACTAATAAACAAAAGCATCAGTCGGCGAGAGGCGGAGCGGGGAGATCGGGGCGGCCTACTTAAGGCCCAGCATCGGAGAGGCCAGCCGGTGCAGCTGCAGCAAGGAGGCAAAAAAAAGTAGAAAGAAATCGAAAGGAGACGTCACAGCCAAAGGGGTAAGTGATTGGTGAGTAGTTTTTCTTTTTCTTTTCTTTATCAGTAAATAACATTTTAACATTGTTGCTGCCAAATTAAGTTAATCTAAGGGTTAAGTCATGGCAGGAGAGATCGGACACGTGTTATGCTCCTCCTTTACTATGTGGGAAGTCAGGGACGCTTCCAGTGTCCCTGACGTCTACGTGTGTGGGAAGTGCATCCGCCTGCAGATCCTGACGGGCTGCATTGCGGAACTGGAGCTGCGGGTGGATTCACTCTGGAGCATGCACGATGCTGAGAATGATGTGATTAGCACGTTTAGCGAGTTGGTCTTACTGCAAGTAAAAGGGTACACAGCCAGATAGGGAATGGAAGACCAACAGGAAGAGCAGTGCAAGGAAGGTAGTGCAGGGATCCCCTGCAGTCATCCCCATGCAAAACAGATACACCGCTTTGGGTACTGTTGAGGGGGATGACTCACCAGGGGAGAGCAGCAGCAGCCAAGTTCATGGCACCGTGGCTGGCTCTGCTGCACAGGAGGGCAGGAAAAAGAGCGGGAGAGCTATAGTGATAGGGGATTCAATTGTAAGGGGAATAGATAGGCGTTTCTGCGGCCGCAACCGAGACTCCAGGATGGAATGTTGCCTCCCTGGTGCAAGGGTCAAGGATGTCTTGGAGTGGGTGCAGGACATTCTGAAAAGGGAGGGTGAACAGCCAGTTGTCGTGGTGCACATTGGTACCAACGATATAGGTAAAAAACGGGATGAGGTCCTACGAGACGAAATTAGGGAGCTAGGGGTTGAATTAAAAAGTAGGACCTCAAAAGTAGTAATCTCAGGATTGCTACCAGTGCCATGTGCTAGTCAGAGTAGGAAGCACAGGATAGCTCAGATGAATATGTGGCTTGAGCAGTGGTGCAGAAGGGAGGGATTCAAATTCCTGGGGCATTGGAACCGATTGTGGGGGAGATGGGACCAGTACAAACCGGATGGTCTGCACCTGGGCAGGACCGGAACCAATGTCCTTGGGGGAGTGTTTGCTGGTGCTGTTGGGGAGGAGTTAAAATAATATGGCAGGGGAATGGGAACCAATGCAGGGAGACAGAGGGAAATAAAATGGAGTCAGAAGCAGAAGATAGAAAGGAGAACAGTAAAAGTGGAGGGCAGAGAAACCCAAGGCAAAAAACAAAAAGGGCCTCATTACAGCAAAATTCTAAAGGGGCAAAGTGTGTTAAAAAGAAAGGCCTGAAGGCTCCGTGCCTCAATGCGAGGAGTATTCGGAATAAGGTGGACGAATTAACTGCACAGATAGCAGTTAATGGGTATGATGTAATTGGCATCACGGAGACATGGCTCCAGGGTGACCAAGGCTGGGAACTCAACATCCAAGGGTATTCAGCATTTAGGAAGGATAGACAGGAAGGAAAAGGAGGCGGGGTGGCGTTGCTGGTTAAAGAGGAAATTAATGCAATAGTAAGGAAGGACATTAGCCTGGATGATGTGGAATCGGTATGGGTGGAGCTGCGGAATTCCAAAGGGCAAAAAACGCTAGTGGGAGTTGTGTACAGACCACCAAACAGTAGTAGTGAGGTTGGGGACAGCATCAAACAAGAAATAACGGATGTGTGCAATAAAGGTACAGCAGTTATCATGGGCGACTTTAATCTACATATTGATTGGGCTAACCAAACTGGTAGCAATGCGATGGAAGAGGATTTCCTGGAATGTATTAGGGATGGTTTTCTAGACCAATATGTTGAGGAACCAACTAGAGAGCTGGCCATCCTAGACTGGGTGATGTGTAATGAGCAGGGACTAATTAGCAATCTTGTTGTGCGAGGCCTCTTGGGGAAGAGTGACCATAATATGGTAGAATTCTTTATTAAGATGGAGAGTGACACAGTTAATTCGGAAACTAGGGTCCTGAACTTAAGGAAAGGTAACTTTGACGGTATGAGGCGTAAATTGGCTAGAATAGACTGGCAAAGGATACTTAAGGTGTTGACGGTGGATAAGCAATGGCAAACATTTAAAGATCACGTGGATGAACTTCAGCAATTGTACATCCCTGTCTGGAGTAAAAATAAAACAGGGAAGGTGGCTCAGCCATGGCTAACAAGGGAAATTAAGGAAAGTGTTAAAGCCAAGGAAGAGGCATATAATTTGGCTAGAAAAAGCAACAAACCTGAGGACTGGGAGAAATTTAGAATTTAACTAAGGGTTTAATTAAGAGGAGGAAAATAGAGTATGGGAGGAAGCTTGCAGGGAACATAAAAACTGTCTGCAAAAGCTTCTATAAATATGTGAAGAGAAAAAGATTAGTGAAGACAAATGTAGGGCCCTTGCAGTCGGATTCAGGTAAATTTATAATGGGGAACAAAGAAATGGCAGACCAAATGAACAAATACTTTGGTTCTGTCTTCACGAAGGAAGACACAAATAACCTTCTGGAAATACGAGGGGACAGTAGGTCTAGTGAGCAGGAGGAACTGAAGGATATCCTTATTAGGTGGGAAATTGTGTTAGGGAAATTGATGGGATTGAAGGCCGATAAATCCCCGGGGCCTGATAATCTGCATCCCAGAGTACTTAAGGAAGTCGCCCTAGAAATAGTGGATGCATTGGTGATCATTTTCTAACGACTCTGGATCAGTTCCTATGGACTGGAGGGTAGCTAATGTAACACCACTTTTTAAAAAAGGAGGGAGAGAGAAAACGGGTAATTATAGACCGGTTAGCCTGACATCAGTAGTGGGGAAAATGTTGGAATCAATCAATAAGGATGAAATAGCAGCGCATTTGGAAAGCAGTGACAGGATCGGACCAAGTCAGCATGGATTTATGAAAGAGAAATCATGCTTGATGAATCTTCTGGAATTTTTTGAGAATGTAACTCACAGAGTGGACAAGGGAGAACCAGTGGATGTGGTGTATTTGGACTTTCAAAAGGCTTTTGACAAGGTCCCGCACAAGAGATTGGTGTACAAAATCAAAGTGCATGGTATTGGGGGTAATGTACTGACGTGGATAGAGAACTGGTTGGCAGACAGGAAGCAGCGAGTCGGGATAAACGGGTCCTTTTCAGAATGGCAGGCAGTGACTAGTGGAGTGCCACAGGGCTCAGTGCTGGGACCCCAACTCTTTACAATATACATTAACGATTTAGATGAGGGAATCGAGTGTAATATCTCCAAGTTTGTGGATGACACTAAACTGCGTGGCAGTGTGAGCTGTGAGGAGGACGCTAAGAGGCTGCAGGGTGACTTGGACAGGTTAGGTGAGTGGGCAAATGCATGGCAGATGCAGTATAATGTGGATAAATGTGAGGTTATCCACTTTGGGGGCAAAAACACCAAGGCAGAATATTATCTGGATGGCAGCAGATTAGGAAAAGGGGAGGTGCAACGAGACCTGGGTGTCATGGTTCATCAGTCACTGAAAGTGGGCATGCAGGTACAGCAGGCGGTGAAGAAGGTAAATGGTATGTTGGCCTTCATAGCAAGGGGATTTGAGTATAGGAGCAGGGAGGTCTTACTGCAGTTGTACAGGGCCTTAGTGAGGCCTCACCTGGAATATTGTGTTCAGTTTTAGTTTCCTAATCTGAGGAAGGACGTTCTTGCTCTTGAGAGAGTGCAGCAAAGGTTCACCAGACTGATTCCAGGGATCGCTGGACTGTCATATGAGGAGAGACTGGATCAACTGGGCCTGTATTCACTGGAGTTTAGAAGGCTGAGAGGGGATCTCATAGAAATATATAAGATTCTGACGGGACTGGACAGGTTAGATGCAGGAAGAATGTTCCCGATGTTGGGGAAGTCCAGAACCAGGGGACATAGTCTTAGGATAAGGGGTAAGCCATTTAGGACTGAGATGAGGAGAAACTTCTTCACTCAGAGAGTTGTTAACCTGTGGAATCCCTGCCGCAGAGAGTTGTTGATGCCAGTTCGTTGGATATATTCAAGAGGGAGTTAGATGTGGCCCTTACGCCTAATGGGGTATGGAGAGAAAGCAGGAAAAGGATACTGAGGTGAATGATCAGCCATGATCTTATTGAATGGCGGTGCAGGCTCGAAGGGCCGAATGGCCTACTCCTGCACCTATTTTCTATGTTTCCAGCAAATGAAACAAAGCAATTGTTTATAAGGCCCCTATGATTTTTCTCCTGTGTTGTTCACAACAGTCTCCAGGAGATTAACGTTAAATTAAGACAATGTTGAAGGGTTGGCATTGGCAACGCTACTCTCAACACCCTGACCCCAGTGCCAGGGAGGCACCCTTGCCCTTTCCCTGCAGGTCAGAGGATCCTCCTTGTCTATGATCCTTGTGTACAGCATTAGAGTTTTTAAAAAAAAGATAATGCTGTCCACATTTCCCAGAGGGTTGAAGTTCTGTGTGTCTGCCGAGGGACCGTTGTGTTTTACAATCGAGGGCAGTGCTGGCTGTTCCCATTGGGACCGGCTTCAGCGCTGAAGGCGGCCAGCCTCGAAACGCAGAGACTTTCACTTTCGATACTTAGATTCTGGCTGCGTTTACGGTTTTTCTCTCTCTCTCTCTCCCCCCCCCCCCGCCTTTTGTTTTGAGTGCGGATCCGAGGGACAGAGGCACGGCAGAGGTAGGAATTTGCTGCATTTCGTACTCTGGCAAGAAATCTGACCCCCCCCTCCCAAAAAAATACACTTCCACAAACTCCTCGGGCTTTCGTTCCTCGGGAAGGCGAGGGGCAGGTCTGCGAGTGAACATACAACGGGGGAAAAATCTGCATTTATCTTTTTGCAAAAAGCTCCTTCAACAAGGAAGTGCAGACACCCATCGTGGAGACGCGTTTCGTTTGTGTTGGGCGTACGGTGTGTTTTTGCAATGGCGCAGAGCAAACTTCGACCTGAAATTGAATGTAATCTCACTCCTTTCGCCAGCACAGATGTGTCCGCTTTGAACGGGTGAGGGAGGCCTTTGCCTACTACTTCTGTGGCCAGCTTTGATCTCAAGTGTTGCTCAGACCCAGAAGGTGCGTTCATTGTGTCCCAAAAGAGTGCTTTTTACCTTCGAGAGCTTTATGATTTTATTATAGTTTTGTAATCTGATGTACTTAAAAAATATATTGGTCATTAATCTGCAATCTCAGTATTCAACACTGGGCTGTTGGCCTATCTGAGCTACATTTCGAAGCCAGATGAATAATGTGGCTAAATGTATCTTTAAAATGGCTTAGCCCCTTCTTATCTGGGTACAGTAGCACAGTGCTTGTGTTACTGGGCTAATATTCCAACGCATGTGAGTTCTAAATCCCACCATGGCAGTTTGAGAATTTGAATTCAGTTTTTAAAAAGCTGGAAATAAAAAGCTGGTACCAGTAAAAGTGACCATGAAGCTGTCGGATTGTCGTAAAAACCCAACTGGTTCACTAATGTCCTTTAGGGAAGGCAATCTGCTGCCCTTGCCCAGTCTGGCCGCTTTGTGACTCCAGTTTCACAAACAATGCACTCTCGAACAAGCTACACAGTTAGGGCAACTAGGGACGGGCAATAAATATCAACCATGCCAGTGATGCCCACATACCGAGAATTAATATAGAAAAAAAACTTGCCACCATTTAACATGGGCAATTACTGATTGCCCCGCCCCCTCCAGTGATTGACAGGTTTTGTATAGTTATTTTAAAACCTTTGCAGCTATTTAGCTATAAACAGCTAATTTACAGCCAGAGGTAGATAAATAATTAGAAAAAAACGGGGCGTGGGGGGGGGAACTTGCATTTTATGTAGCATCTTTCGTGTCTTCGGGAAATCTCAAAACGCTTTACAGCCAATGAAGTATTCTTAAAGTGTAGTCACTTGTAATGTAGGGAAACGCAGAAGCCACATGTAACCCTGTTAGGTCTTAACAAAATGTTTTCTGTGCAGATTAAAATGGATAGAACCATTCAGGTGTCTGATCTGCCCACGGGCATTTCAAAACGGATCCTTGAAGACAAACTCATGATTCATTTCTTACGGTCCAAGAATGGAGGAGGCGAGATCATCGAGATAGTGTTCCCATCTGAATCGTTAACTTCTGCTCTCATTATCTTTGAAGAAAAAGAAGGTAAGGAGAACACACAAAGTCTGCAAAAGGACATAGACAGGCTAAGTGAGTGGGCAAAAATTTGGCAGATGGAGTATAATGTTGGAAAGTGTGAGGTCATGCACTTTGGCAGAAAAAAATCAAAGAGCAAGTTATTATTTAAATGGAGAAAGATTGCAAAGTGCTGCAGTACAGCGGGACCTGGGGGTACTTGTGCATGTAACACAAAAGGTTAGTATGCAGGTACAGCAAGTGATCAGGAAGGCCAATGGAATCTTGGCCTTTATTGCAAAGGGGATGGAGTATAAAAGCAGGGAAGTCTTGCTACAGTTATACAGGGTATTGGTGAGGCCACACCTGGAATACTGCGTGCAGTTTTGGTTTCCATATTTATGAAAGGATATACTTGCTTTGGAGGCAGTTCAGAAGGTTCACAAGTTTGACTCCAGAGATGAGGAAAGGTTGAGTAAGTTGGGCCTCTACTCATTGGAATTCAGAAGAATGAGAGGTGATCTTATCGAAATGTATGAGGGGGCTTGACAAGGTGGATGCAGAGAGAATGTTTCCGCTGATAGGGGAGACTAGAACTAGAGGGCATAATCTTAGAATAACGGGCCGCCCATTTAAAACTGAGATGAGAAATTTCTTCTGAGGGTTGTAAATCTGTGGAATTCGCTGGCTCAGAGAGCTGTGGAAGCTGGGATATTGAATACATTTTAGACAGAAATAGACAGTTTCTTAAACGATAAGGGAACAAAGGGTTATGGAGAGCAGGCAGGGAAGTGGACCTGAGTCCATGATCGGATCAGCCATGATCGTATTAAATGGCGGAGCAGGCTCGAGGAGCTCCTGCTCCTATTTCTTATGTTCTTATGTTCTTAATGTGTAAATTCTAGAAAAGGGAGATGAGAGAACATGAACCAAACTATGGTGTACTGAATCATTTAAACCTGAAATTAAAGTAGGAAATGCTGGAAATGCAGAGCAAGTCGATTGGCATCAGCAAGAAAAAGGTTTTGGGCATGTTCTTCATCGTGGTCATGCTATCTGCAATGTTTCTTTTTCCCACTCTCGCCTGCTCCCTCCGCTCCCAGGTTTTCTCTCCCAGTATCCCATTCCCGCCTTCGACCTTCTCCCTCCTCTCTCAGACTTTCTCTCCCAGTATCCCAGCACAGGGGTCTTTTTATATGCAGTTTCAATTTGAATGATCAGATATTTTGAATTAAGCAACTTCAAATTAAGACAGTATTTTTTTAAACAAATGTTGATTCTGATTAATGGGGTCTTTGTTGTCTTAGAAACATTTCTAGACAACTTGCCCCACTGGGAGGGAAAGCCAGATTGAGGCGGGAGCAGGCCTAGAACATGAGGGAACAGGCCCAGAACTTTATATAGCGCCTTTCATGACCACCAGATGTCTCAATGCACTTTACAGCCAATGAAGTACTTTTGCATTGTAGTAACTGTTGTAATGTGAGAAATGTAGCAACCAACTTATGCACAGCAAGCTCCCACAAACAACAATGTGATAATAACCAGATAAACTGGGATTTTTTTGTATGTTGATTGAGGGATAAATATTGGCCAGGACACCAGGGATAACCCCCCTGCTCATCTTTGAATAGTACCATGGGATCTTTTACATCCACTGAGAGGGCAGTTTAACGTCCCATCTGACAGTGCAGCACTCCCTTGGAGTGTCAGCCTAAATTATTGTGCTCAAGTTCCTGGAGTGGGACTTGAACCTACAACCTTCTGACTCAGAGGCGAGAGTGCTACTCATTGAGCCACAGCTGATACTGAGGGAAAGCCTGAGGGAGGAGGGGGCAGGTTGAGAACAGGAAACTGAGGGAAAGGCTGAGAGGAGTGAACAGGCCGCGGATGGAAATGGGAAAGGTTCAAGAGAGGAATGGGAAAGCTCAAGTCATTTGGAAGCAGAGTTGAGGGTTGAGCAGGCTGCCATCCAGTCAGTTACACCGATCATTCTATTTGGGAACTAATTGCCTTTATCAGAGGCTGGGAATGAGTTTAAGAGTAACTTTCCATTACTTTCACATTCATTTTCAGGTTAGAGATTTTTGAGTACCTTCGTCTGTCTCTGTATTATGCTGTTAATTCTAACATGTATAACCACCAAGTCTCCTTTTAACTTGCTGAAAATGAACCTTTGCCCTTGTAGACAAATAACCCCCCTGCCAACAGTAAAGACAAGGCTGGCATTTTAGCAAAGAAGCCAAATCACACACCCTTATAACTGATATGGCGGCCAGAAACGGTAATAGCCGTCATGTAAATATTTAGCGATGCTGGTGACAACGATTAAATAGGTGATTAGAAGCAGGATGAATTGAAATTTAAAATTTTAATTGCGAGATAGTGGCAATTTTGATTAAATTGACAGAGGCAAATCAGATCAGGCCCTGCCCAGATCAGTTACTCCAGAGTACAATGCAGGCCTTTAACCAGCTTCTGAAACTTGGAAAATTTACATCCCAGATTATGAGCATACATCTTAAGCTAGTTTTGTTCCCGACTTGTAATGCACTGCGACTTCATCTTAAAATTTACTACTTTGTGTCTGGCACTATGACAGAATTTTACAACACAGAAATAGGTCTTTCGGCCCAACTACTCTGTCGGTGTTTGTGCTCCACACGAGCCTCCTCTCACCTTACTTCATCTCACCCTGTCAACATATCCTTCCTTTCTCTCTCATGCACTTATCTAACTTCCCCTTATTGTACTGAGTTTGAATAGAAAATCAACAGAGCACCAGATGGATATTTAACAGGTTAGAACAGGCCAGGTGCAACTGCCTTGTGCTGTATGGTTAACCTTTGCCCTTGTAATGTTTGAGTAAATTAAATAAACTAAACCAATGCTATCACACTCTGTGGTATGTAATTTGTCAGAAGGTACAATATCAATGATTCAAACAATTTCTAGTGATTACATTACAAACCTCTTGTATTTTTACAGTTTGCAGCTGTAGTACAATACCATATTTGACTTGTTGCATTGGTTCAAACATTTCTACACATGGGGTTACTCAAAATTGGCAATGTGCAACATTTTGGGGGGCTTCTTTCTGGTGTCTTGGAGCTGGCCAGGAGAGCATTGTGCCTAGAGTTGACCAGGAAAGCATTGTGCCTGGGGTTGACCAGGAAAGCATTGTGCCTGGGGTTGACCAGGAGAGTATTGTGCCTAGAGTTGACCAGGAAAGCATTGTGCCTGGGGTTGACCAGGGAAGCATTGTGCCTGGAGATGCCAGAGACCTGCATTGGGGTTTCTGCAGTAGCTGGGCTGATACAGGGACCGAGGCAGGAGATATTACAGAGTGAAGTTGATGGTCTTTGTGATGGTGAGGATATGAGATCAGAAACTCAGTTCAGGGTTAAGTAGGGGCCCAGTATAGTGGCCGGAGAGAGGGATGGAATTGATGGCAAGAGAGGTGGTGGAGAGGTAGAGTTGGGTTTGTTCAGCATGTGGAAGCTGACCCACATGTCTGCATATGATGTGGCCAAGCGGCAGCATGTAGATGAGGAGGGGGAAAAGGCCAAGGCTAAATTTCTGGGGGCCTCCAGAAGTAATGGTACGGTGGCAGAAGAGACACCATTGCTGGAGATACTCTGACTATGATCAGATAGTTAAGAGTGGGTCCCAAGTGAGAGTAGTGCCACTGAGCTGGACAACGGAGGAGAGGCATTGGAGGAGGAGGGTGTGGTGAACCATGTCAAAGGCTGCAGAGAAGTCAAGGAGGGAAAGGTGGGATAATGCACCACGATTGCAGTTACAGTTATTTGTGACTTTGGTTAGGACCGTTTTATTGCTGCATTAGAGTAGGAAACTGATTAGAGAGATTCAGACATGGCGTTGTGGGACAGATGGGCATGGGTTTGGAGAGATTAGAAATTGATGATAGGGCCATAGTTTGCAAGGAGAGGTAAAGGGTGCTTTTTTTTTGAGGAGGGAGGTGATGACATGACTTTAAAAGGGAGGGAGAAGTACCTGAGGAGAGGAAACCATTTACAATGTCAGCTAGCATCGGAGCCAGGAAAGGAAGTTGGGTGGTCAGGAGTTTAAGTGGGAATGCGGTCAAGGGAGCAGGAGGTGGGGTCAAGGGAACAGGAGGTGGATCTCATGGATGAGATGAGCTTGGAGAGGGCATGAGGAAGATGTGAGAGAAACTAGAGAGAGGGACACACAGGTTCAGGGTGGCAGGGGCAGAGTCTGAGAAGAGTTGTGTGGTGGGAAAAGGGAAAGCAACAGAGGCAACTAAGTGGATGGTAACTGTTATATATGTGGACGTGCATTTATTTTGTACGGCCACCAGAAGGCTCATCCGCTGGAGTCCCAAGGGATCCCATAATCCCTTGGGAGCACAGGTATTTAAGAAAGCTTCACAGGTTGGAGAGGCACTCTGGAGACCTGCAATAAAAGACTACGGTCACACTTTACTTTGAGCTCACAATGTTCAATCTGATTCTTTCCCCATTCACAACAACTGGCGACGAGATACAGATAGCGAACCCAAAGATGCAGAGAACAGTGGGCATCCTGGAGAAATATTTGGAGGGAGATGATTGGGAAACTTTTGCGGAGCGACTCGACCAATACTTCGTAGCCAACGAGCTAGATGGGGAAGAGGGCGCTGCCAAACGAAGGGTGATCCTCCTCACCGTCTGTGGGACACCAACGTATGGCCTCATGAAGAATCTGCTCACTCCAGCAAAACCCACGGAGAAATCATACGACGATTTGTGCACACTGGTCCGAGAGCATTTGAACCCGAAGGAAAGCGTTCTGATGGCGAGGTACCGGTTCTACACCTACAAAAAGTCTGAAGGCCAGCAAGTGGCGAGTTATGTCGCCAAGCTAAGACGCCTTGCAAGACATTGCGAATTTGAAGGACATCTGGAGCACATTCTCAGAGACTTTGTCATACTTGGCATTGGCCACGAAACCATACTTCGCAAACTTTTGACTGTAGAGACCCCAACCTTGAGTAGGGCCATAGCGATAGCCCAGGCGTTCATTGCCACCAGTGACAATACGAAGCAAATCTCTCAGCACACAAGTGCTGCTACAAGTACTGTGAACAAAGTGATGTTGTTTTCGAATCGTAACGTACAGGGCAGGTCACACATACCTGCAGCTACACGTCCGCAGATGTCTCAGAGTCCACCATCAAGGGTGATGAATGCAAGGCCATTAATACCTTGTTGGTGCTGCGGGGGTGATCATCGTTTCCATTCATGCCAATTCAAAGGATACGTTTGCAAGGGCTGTGGAACAATGGGACACCTCCAACGAGTGTGCAGGCGAGCTGCAAAGCCTGTTAAACCTGCAAACCACCATGTTGCAGAGGAGGACAGATCCACGGAGGATCACAACGAACCAGAGCCTCAGATCGAGGAGGCAGAGGTACATGGGGTGCACACATCCATCACGAATTGTCCCCCGATAATGCTGAATGTTGAACTAAATGGACTCCCTGGTGTCAATGGAGCTGGACACAGGCGCGAGCCAGTCCATCATGGGCAAAAAGACTTTCGAAAGGTTGTGGTGCAACAAGGCCTCAAGACCAGTCTTAACTCCAGTTCACACGAAATTAAGAACTTACACTAAAGAACTGATTCCTGTAATCAGCAGTGCTACCGTAAAGGTGTCCTACGATGGAGCGGTGCACAAGCTACCACTCTGGGTGGTACCGGGCGATGGTCCCATGCTGCTCGGCAGGAGCTGGCTGGGAAAGATACGCTGGAACTGGGACGACGTCCGAGCGCTATCGCCCGCTGACGACACTTCGTGCGCCCAGGTCTTAAACAAATTTCCTTCGCTGTTCGAACCAGGCATCGGGAAATTCCAAGGAGCAAAAGTGCAGATCCACCTAATTCTGGGGAAGCGACCCATCCATCACACGGTGAGAGCAGTACCGTACATGATGAGAGAAAGGGACCAATACCCACTACCAAAGGCCGACGACCTCTTTACAACGCTTGCGGGAGGAAAGATGTTCACGAAGCTGGATCTGACTTCAGCCTACATGACGCAGAAACTGGAGGAATCATCAAAGGCCCTCACCTGCATCAACACGCAAAAAGGTCTTTTTGTCTATAACAGATGCCCGTTTGGAATCCGATCAGTGGCGGCGATATTCCAGAGAAACATGGAAAGTTTACTGAAGTCGGTCCCGCACACCGTGGTCTTCCAGGACGACATCTTGGTCACAGGTCGGAACACAGTCGAGCATCTGCAGAACCTGGAGGAAGTTCTTAGTCGACTCAACCGCGTGGGGCTCAGGTTAAAATGCTCGAAGTGCATTTTCCTGGCGCCTGAAGTGGAGTTCCTGGGAAGGAGGATTGTGGCGGACGGCATCAGGCCCACCAACGCAAAGACGGAGGCAAGCGAGAACTCACCGCGGCCACAGAACGTGCGGTCGTTTCTGGGACTCTTGAACTACTTTGGTAACTTCTTACCGGGTCTCAGCACCCTGCTAGAACCATTGCATGTCTTACTATGAAAAGGGGGCGAATGGGTTTGGGGCAAAAGCCAAGAAAATGCCTTTATAAAAGCGAGAAAATTGTTATGCTCAAACAAATTGCTTGTGTTGTGTGATCCATGTCAGCGTTTGGTACTAGCATGTGATGCGTCGTCATGTGGCGTCGGGTGTGTATTGCAACAAGCTAATGATTTCGGGAAACTGCAACCGGTTGCTTATGCATCCAGGAGTCTGTCTAAGGCCGAGAGAGCCTACAGCATGATTGAAAAAGAAGCGTTAGCGTGTGTCTATGGGGTAAAGAAAATGCATCAATACCTGTTTCGGTTAAAGTTTGAATTGGAAATTGACCATAAGCCACTTATATCCCTGTTTTCCGAGAGTAAAGGGATAAATACCAAAGCATTGGCCCGCATCCAGAGATGGGCGCTCATGTTGTCCGCATACAACTACGCCATCCGCCACAGTCCAGGCACAGAAAACTGCACCGATGCTCTCAGTAGGCTGCCATTGGCCACCACGGGGAATGGCGCAGCCCGCAGATCTAGCCATGGTTATGGAAGCATTTGAGAGTGAGCAGATCAAAACCTGGACAAGCCAGGACCCCTTATTATCTCTAGTCAAAAGCTGTGTGCTTCACGGGAGCTGGTCCAGTGTCCCAGTGGAAACACAGGAAGAGATAAAGCCATTTCAGCGGCGCAAAGGTGAAATGTCTGTATATGCAGCCTGCCTTCTGTGGAGCAATCGAGTAGTGGTCCCCAAGAAGAGCAGAGACACCTTCTTCAATGACCTCCATAGTACCCACCCAGGCATCGTAATGATGAAAGCGATAGCCAGATCCCACGTGTGGTGGCCTGGTATCGACGCAAACTTAGAGTCTTGCGTTCACAGATGTAATACATGCTCGCAGTTAAGCAATGTACCCAGGGAGGCGCCGCTATGTTTATGGTCTTGGCCCTCCAAACCGTGGCCTAGGGTACACGTCGACTATGCAGGCCTGTCCTTGGGTAAAATGTTCCTTGTGATTGTAGACGCGTACTCCAAGTGGATTGAATGTGAGATAATGTCGACTAGCACGTCCGCTGCCACTACTGAAAGCCTGTGGGCCATGTTTGCCACTCATGGCTTACCCGATGTCCTGGTGAGCGACAACGGGCCATGTTTTACCAGTGCTGAGTTCAAAGAATTCATGACCTGCAACGGGATTAAACATGTCACATCTGCCCCGTTTAAACCAGCGTCCAATGGTCAGGCAGAGAGAGCAGTGCAAACCATCAAGCAAGGCTTGAAAAGGGTAACCGAAGGCTCACTGCAGTCTCGCCTATCCTGAGTCCTGCTTAGCTACCGCACGAGCCCACTCACTCACTGGGATTCCACCTGCTGAACTGCTCATCAAAAGAGCACTTAAGACAAGGCTCTCGTTAGTTCACCCTGATCTACATGAACAGGTAGAGAGCAGGCGGCTTCAACAAAGTGCATACCATGATAGCGCAAATATGTCACGCGAGATTGAAATCAATGATCCTGTATTTGTATTAAATTATGGACAAGGTCCCAAATGGCTTCCCGGCACTGTCATGGCCAAAGAGGGGAGCAGGGTGTTTTGGGTCAAACTTTCAAATGGACTCATTCACCGGAAACATTTGGACCAAATTAAACTCAGATTCATGGACTACCCTGAGCAACCCACCTTGGACCCTACCTTTTTTGATCCCCCAACATACACACCAGTGGCAACTGACACCACGGTTGACCACAAAGCAGAACCCATCATCCACAGCAGCCCAGCAGGGCCTAATACACCAGGCAGCCCAGCAAGGCCAGCTGCACAGCAGCCCAGCGAGGGCCCAACAAATGATTCAACAACACCAGCTTTCACACCGAGACGATCAACCAGGGCAAGAAGGGCTCCAGATCAACTCACATTGTAAATAGTTACACTATTGACTTTGGGCGGGGGGGCGGCAGTGGAGTGTTATATATGTGGACTTGTATTTACTCTGTACAGCCACCAGAGGGCTCATCCCCTGGAGTCCCAAATGATCCCATAATCCCTTGGGAGCACAGGTATTTAAGGAGGCTTCCCAGGTTGGAGAGGCACTCTGGAGACCTGCAATAAAAGCCTAAGGTCACACTTTACTTTGAGCTCACAGTGTTCAGTCTGACTCTTTCTCCATACACAACAGTAAGGAAGTCCATCAGCTCTGCACACTTTTTGTTGGATGTGAGATGGGAAGGAACTGCACACCTTGATCCAGTTATCTCCTAGCCTCTAACCCCGCTTCACCGGAAGCCTGCATGTGATCTTGACCGTCTATGTACAATGCCATAGGAGATGGGTTTAGGGAGATGGGTGGTAATGGAGAGAAGAAGCCAGGGGTTCTCTTTGATCTCCAGATGATGCTGAAGTATTGGTGGTTTTGACAGAGGAGAGTGAGACATTGCTTACACAAGAAATAAAGGATGTGGGAATGAGAGGGCCAAAAATGTTTACCTCTTGAAACATCCTGACTGATGGCCTGGTTAATAAATTTCAGCCCATGTATCGGCCTATAGTATTAACTAACTTATCTTTTATGTTCCTTACTCAGTGGCTCAACGAGTTCTCCGACTTGAAAGTCATGTTCTTGCAATTAATGGGAAACACCACAAAGTAAAAGTAAAATCAGCTTGTACTGAGATCAAAGCTGATCAGGTAACTGATGAATTACTTGAATATTCTCACAATCTAGTGTATTCTTTACATATTTTGTGACCGTGTGTTGCCTTATGATGGTGGTCGCTTGTGACATGCAAACTCAAGGTTTAGATTCTGTAGCTGTGGTACAAGACAAGGTTCTGAAACATGCTTGTTGCAATGAGTGCAACAAATTCAGTAGAAATGTTATAAATGTTTACAGTCACTGTGACACTTATTACAGCAATTAGATGATAAATAGCAAATATACTTGAAAATGTTTGTGAGAAGCAAGATACTCTCAGGAATGTATTGCTTTCTGATTCTCATTATACAGCAGCTTATGAAATAAAGCTGAGGCTTTCTTCACAAGCTGTCTGGAAATCTTTTTGATATTAGTTGAATATATTGTGTATTCTTGTATTGTGACTGCCTGTTAAATTTGTTATACTGTTACTTTTTGTTGCCGAATTAACAAAATCGCAAAGGATGCCATTTTATATCTATCTATAATACATCAAAAAATGTTGTCTGTGCATACTTTATCGTTGTTTATATATTCCTATGTCCACATTTATAATGGAAACTGCCTATGTAAATTTGTCGTGCTATAATTACACCCTCCCTCCAAATGGAGGCGCTGCAGTGTGACACATTTACATAGATATTTTCCCTTGTAAATGTGGATATAGCAATTTACAGTACAAATATCAAAATCATAGAATCATAGAAATTACAGCACAGAAGGAGGCCATTCGGCCCATCGTGTTCATGCTGGAATAAAGACAGAATGTACGACAATAAAATCGAAATTGAATTATGTCAGCACCAGTGTTCCTACTAATTCTTTTTGGGCTGCGTGGTCCCTTTAAGGGGCTGCGCGGCCGGTTGTTAAATCCGCGAAAGTGCATTTTTTTACATTTAAAAGCCAGCTCATTGGCTGTGCGGGTCCTCTAGAGCGCTGCACAGCTTAAAGGAAACATTGGTCAGCACACCTTGATCCAGTTATTCCCCCAGCCTCGAACCCCCGCTTCACCTGAAGCCTACATCTGGTCTTGAACGACTATGTGCAATGCCGTAAGAAAAAACGGTCCTCGAATTTTATTGCAAATATTCACGATTATACAACAATACATCACACTTCACATATCTGGTAACGTTTAGATGTGTGTCGCTCTGAATTTAACACTGGGCTCAGCGTTACCTGCTTTTCTGTACTGTTGTGTACTTTTCCAAATCCTGTTATAGTTTCTCCTTAATCTTCTTCCGAAATATCAATTTTGTTTAAGAGTTGTCAATGCAATATATGTCTTTGATTTAACATTTCACCAGATTGCATCCATTTAAAGAAAACGGCAAGCTTGCTGTCAGTCTTTATATTACATATACGGTGACAAATCTTTTCCTGGCCTTGCTGTAGAATATAACCAATGCTAGTCTTCTCTTATTTCCCTGCAGATCATCCTCCATGTTTCCATGACAATAGATTATGGAAAACTTCCAGGTGGAAAAATATTAATGAAACATTTTCAGAAGACACATAAAAATATTCAGTTCAGCTTTGATCAGAAAACAGAACAATGCACCATGGGTGGAACATTTTCAGTCATACAGGAACTAAGTGGAGAAATTCATAATTTGCTCACTTTAAATCCCAACCAAAAAGGCAGTGACTCTTATGAAACTGAGCAACATGATGGCTTACGAAACAGTGCTTCAGAAGGCAGTTCAAACAGCATTAGAAAGGTTGCTCGGAAATCAGATGCAGACTTTAATACCAGAGGGGAAGAGTTAGAATCGCAAATCAACACTGGAACGCAAAGTTCAGCGCATGGACGTGTCAGAAGAGACACGGATTTGCAAAACAGCAGTGAGCGACAGACTGGGAATTTTGACGATTACACGTTATTGATGGACTCTGATATTTACGTGTATATTCAGAAATTTTATAACGACAGGTATCAAGGCATTCTGCATCAGCACCATGTGGAGGTGGTGGATATTATCAGTGAAGACTTTGCCACCTTAATTCTGCATGAGGCTTCTGAGCATTTGGACAGCAGCACATCACTGCTGCAAGCACATCAAGAACTTTCGAAACTCTACCAGGACTTTGAGGTCAGGCTCCGCAAAGAACAGATCAGCAAGAAAGACTTAACCTCTGATGTCAAACTCCTACAGAACATCTACGCAAGCCTTCAGGCACAATTCCCCAAAATAAATTTCAATGAAGATGGAAATTATTTTTACCTAATAGGCACTTCAAATGATTGCTCGCTAGCCAAGAAATGTCTACAGGATGTGAAGGAAGAACTGTCAGTAAGATCTCGAAAAGGAAAGCATCCGACTTCAAGCAGACACTCAGAAAGTCACCAGGCTAGCACCAGCAGTACACCTCAGTCTCGGCAAGAATTTGACGGCAACAATTTGTTTAGTCCAGCAGGATTTCCAAAAACAGATGCCAGAAAAGATCACAAATTGGCTCCAACCTTCAGCGGTGTCAGGGAAAAAGTCAGTACTTTGAAGACAGGGAGCCGACTAGCTGAAGATGATTTGGTTCTGAATCCTGAGCAAACGCATGCAGCTGATAAATTGTTGCCCGGCCATAGTAGCAGTAGTAGTCCACTGGTGGATACCAAGCATCAGTCGAGTTCAGAATTGCTGCAAAAACCCAGGCTCAGTCCGACAGGCAATGAGATGGTTACCTCTGCTGACAAAGCATTGACGAGTGGAACAGGGGAGTTTGTTGTAGCCAACAAAACTGGCGAAGACACTCTTAAGTACAAAGATATTCCTGTATTAAGTGGTCAGGCCAAGGAACTCAAGAGTCCTGACAGAACAGGTGATGACATTCTGTTCAAGGGATATGAAGGCTCTTCCATTGTTGGCACAAATAAAGGAGACAAACTGTTCCAATATACCAAAAGTAACAAAGCATACGGTCCTATAAAGCCATACCACTTTGAAACATCAGCTGGTACTCTCTTTCACCAGGGAGAGCTGCTAGACAACATGCAGACACTCCAGTCCATGAGTACTGCCAAAAGTTCCGAAGGTCAGATGTCCAAACCATCACTGAGAAGAACCAACAGTTTTTCCGACTACTTGAGATCAAAACATTCCAGAGACTTTGGCAACAGTTTCCAAGGAGTATCCACCAACGTCGGCCCTGCTGAAAAAGTGCAAATCACTGAAGAACTCCCATTAGATTCGGTTGTATGGTCTTATCTGAAAGACGTCTACTATTCTTCTATTCGAAGCATAAGTACCAAAAGTGAAGTTCTGGTGAATGAACAGATTCAGGGAGATATAACAATTCTAAAATTATCAGCGTTGAATAAAGCCAACATCACATCTGCCAGGCAGGACATTTTGTCACTTTACACATTGATAATGAAGCATTTGACTCAACAGTATCTTTCATACGCAGACCTTGGCATTGAGGACTACACTGAGAAAACATTGGAGCAATGGTGCACCTGTCTGAAAAAGAACTTCCCGGAAGTGAAATTCATTATAGGCCAGGCAGGTTTCCACCTTATTGCCACATATGAACATTGCGTGAGAGTAATAGAAACTTGTACGCCCAAGTTAAAAGATACATTTTTCGAAGGCCCGTCCGCGACAGGAAGTGCGTCCATCTCAGTTTCTAATCAGTGCTCATTCATTGGCACAGAAAAGTTCAAAGACATGGAGGGAGCGGACCTTAGCAGATCTGCAGAACATTCCTCATTACTGGGTCAGGCTCCTCAGGGTAGGAAGCCAAATGACTTCCACACTCCAGTCCACCATATGGATGAAATCAGTCCGAAAAGAACGGCAAAAGCAAGAGAAGAGCATTCACCATTTCAGTCAGAACTTATTGAAGCTACGGGTCATAGGAAGGTAAATGGAAATTCCAAGAAGAATTGTTATTCTCAGCCAGACGTAGAAGAGGAATGTCAAAAGCATCAGAAAAAGTCTTCAAATGAGAATGACTGCAATGCATCAAATTCAAGGCAGGAACACAATCCACTTACGGATCAGAAGAAATCACCGAAACTTAGCGATGAATACAGCAGTTCAGAGTTACTTCATGATCAGGCCGATTATAAAGGTCAGAAGATGATGAAGCAGATTGGAGATGTAGAGGGAGTTAAGGCAAAGAAGGCACTGCCTGATAAATTTCATTTTACAGCCAGCAAGCTGGTGAAGGAAAGCCATTGGTACGATAAAGAAAGCAGCTTGCATCGCAATAAACTGGACAATAGCACACAGTCATTACCAATATTTTCTTACACCAGTACATCAGTGTT
The DNA here is from genome assembly GCF_044704955.1 of Pristiophorus japonicus. Taxonomy (NCBI): domain Eukaryota; kingdom Metazoa; phylum Chordata; class Chondrichthyes; family Pristiophoridae; genus Pristiophorus; species Pristiophorus japonicus. The sequence continues at coordinate 8,743,183 of NC_091997.1, forward strand.
GCAGCAAAATAGAGATGGTCCACATGCCTCTGAGTCAGCTATGAATTCAAGAGATCAAGTGCAAGAAAAATATGTGCAGCAGCAAGATGAGGGCAGTGGGACGATGTCGCAAGAAAGGAAGGCTTTAAAAAATTCTCAGCAAAATCAGCCCAGAAGTCCGGCCATAGGATTGGATGCACAAGAACTAAACGAATCAACCATGTCTTGCAATAACTGTAAGAAAATTGCTCGCTTATCAAAGGTGGATTGTGGTCACATTTTGTGCAAGGAATGTCACACAATTAATCAGCCATTTTGTCCGGCATGTTATCAAAGTGCTGCCTCAATTAAAAATGGAAGCCAGTGCTTGGGTACCATGGAGGCTAGAGTTCTGAACATCGCATTAATGGGATTTCAGAGAGACTTGGCTTTGAAAATAACCTATGACATCCCTGATGGTATCCAGCGGGTAAGTAGTCTGGTGCAGTTAAGAAGAATTCAGTCATTAGTATACTACTGTAATGGGAGACTTGTATTGTTTCATTCAGATTTTACTTCCCATTTGTCTTATGCTGCTGATAGTGGAGACTACAAACTTTTTTTGTGGAATGGCTAAATGCCAATTTAGATTATGATTTCAGAGAGATTTAGAACTTACAAGATAATCATTAAATGGGCATGTGCTGTGGACAGTATTAATTCCTTGGGGTAAATCTGAACATTTAGCCAAAGCTTATTTCTAACATTCATAACACACACTGGGGGTAATTTGATTTTGTGCAAGTGTAAAACAGGTGATAGGAATTGGCAGTCTGTAGTACATCGCTCCCGTTTTTTATTTCCGTTAGCTTCAATCCCAGCCCCTGAGTTTTAACAATGATTTTGCTTCCCTTAGAAACATAGAAACACAGAAAATAGGTGCAGGAGTAGACCATTCGGCCCTTCGAGCCTGCACCACCATTCAATAAGATAATTCACCTCAGTACCCCTTTCCTGCTTTCTCTCCATACCCCTTGATTCCTTTAGCCATAAGGGCCATTTCTAACTCCCTCTTGAATATATCCAACGAACTGGCATCAACAACTCTCTGCGGTAGGGAATTCCACAGGTTAACAACTCTCTGAGTGAAGAAGTTTCTCCTCATCTCAGTCCTAAATGCCTTACCCCTTATCCTTAGACTATGTCCCCTGGTTCTGGACTTCCCCAACATCGGGAACATTCTTCCTGCATCTAACCTGTCCAGTCCCATCAGAATTTTATATATTTCTATGAGATTCCCTCTCATCCTTCTAAACTCCAGTGAATACAGGCCCAGTCGATCCTGTCTCTCCTCATATGTCAGTCCTGCCATCCCAAGAATCAGTCTGGTGAACCTTCGCTGCACTCCCTCAATAGCAAGAATGTCCTTCCTCAGATTAGGTGACCAAAACTGAACACAATATTCCAGGTGAGGCCTCACTGAGGCCCTATACAACTGCAATAAGACCTCCCTGCTCCTATACTCAAATCCCCTAGCTATGAAGGCCAACATACCATTTGCCTTCTTCACCGCCTGCTGTACCTGCATGCCCACTTTCAATGACTGATGTACCATGACACCCAGGTCTCGTTGCACCTCCCCTTTTCCTAGTCTGCCGCCATTCAGATAATATTCTGTCTCCGTGCTTTCGCCACCAAAGTGGTAACCTCACATTTATCCACATTATACTGCATCTGCCATGCGTTTCCCTTATGTGTTTCCAAGATAGACGGTAAAGGTAGGTGCGCTTGTCGGGCACAGAGCTGAGTTTATGACTTGCCGATTTTCCTTTTAGTGTTGGGAACATAATCTCTGGGGGTGAAATTGCCCCGCACTTCGTTTGGGGGCAGTAACCTTCCGGGAGCGGGACTTTTAGCGCCCGGCGCGGAGGTCCTGTCCCCGCCGCCGAAATGGGCTTACCGCCCCATCAAAAGGAAGCGGAGCGCAATCTCCCGCGCATCACTTCCTTTGGGGGCAGGTCCCAGGGCGCTACTGGGGTGAAACGTTCAATGCTACACAGATACTCCACGTAGCGCTGACGCGCTTCAACATCCGGGCCACTGCGCACTCTGCACGACCTCGGATGGCCTCTACTGGGCCACCAGGGCACTGTGGGACGGAGTGCCAGCCTGCACGATGGCGGCCCGGACCACGCTAGGGGGCCACATTGTCAAGCCGACCCGAGAGGCGGCCGACAAAAAAAAGATGTCGGTCCGGGATGCTGGCATCCTCCCCTTTAATCACCGGTCCGTGATAGCTGGCGTTGACATCCTCACAGGCGGTGAGGGGTCGCTATGCGCAGAGAAGACGTCATCGCCGGTTGCGCGGCAGCATGGGGCACGGCGTAGCCATGACAACATCTCTGCAAACTCCCGGGCCTTAAGTGGCTAATGGAGCTATAAAAGGGACATTTTGCCTTCCCACCCCCCGACTCTCAGGAACTTAGGCCAAAGATGGGATTTTAAAAAAAAAACAATTTTCATTTGCGTTAGTTCCCGTCTGCAGTTCAAATGCGGTTGAGGGTTTTAGTAAGCTATGGGCAAATCTTCACAGAGATCCCTGTATGCGCTGGAGTCATTGTATGAAAATGCAGTTGCTACTGACACTGGCTCTATTGCATGGAATAAAAATCTGCTGTCTTGAATCCTTGTTTTTTTTTTTCCCCTCTTTAAAAAAGGAATGTGATCCGAACCCAGGACAACCATTTAAAGGAAAGCAGTTTAACGCCTATTTGCCTGACAATGCTGTGGGGCACAAGATTTTAAAATTGTTACAGGAAGCCTTTAATAGGGGCCTGACCTTCAAAATAGTATCAACTCGCTCAGGTCTGGACCAGGTAGTATGGAGTGATATCCCTCACAAGACAGCTACAACTGGAGGCAAAAATCAGTAAGTCTTTTTTCCTTCTACTATTAAACTCCGTATGCCCATTCCTTTATTACAGAAGACTGATCTTTGGCCATTATCTGGTTCAATTTTCTCTCTGTGTTGCGTTTAGAACACTGGTTAACGCATTCACATTAAATTCACTCTGCAATTAAGAGTCATTAAAAAGTTTCTCCAGGGGGAAAACCTTGGTTAAATCGGATGCAGGTCAGAAAATTAGTGCTAGAGATGTCCTGACTGACCAGGTTTCTGTCAAGCATAGCTCTACGCACATAGAACAACTGCATTTACTCCTAATCATTTTAATAATTTGGAACAAAGTCAATGCCAAAGACATTGACCAGTGTGCTAAAAATATCAGGGACATTAAACATTTGATTTCGTATATATATGTTATCCAGAAACTCTCTTCCCCAGCCACTGGCTTTATGACAAGACACCATGGTATACTATTTTTTTTCTTGAATCCTGATCTCTAAACAGTGTGGATTGAATTATTCCTAAACAAATGATATGTACTTGGAGGTTCAATAATGGAATTTGTTGTGTATAGAGGAACTCCACGAGGCCGAGTACTGTGAGCTAAACTTAGTGTGACCGTAGTCTTTTTTATTACAACTCCAGAGTGCCTAAACAACATGGCAGCCAACCTTTTATACTGGCCCTGCACGTGTGTGCAGGTGACCATTAGGACTCCCAACAGTCATGCCCTCTAGTGGCAAGTATTACATACAGAACAGAATTGATTCATAGTCCATATAATTCCAACGTTGTAGGCTCAAGCTCTGTTCCGGGAGTAGGGGTGGATACTACAGTGCAGAGGGAGAGCAGCATTAGAGGGCTATCACTTGGATGAGATATTAAATGGAAGCACTACCTGCTCAGGATGTGAAAGAGGAAAGAGCTATCAATTGTTTCATTTCCTGTTTTCAAATCGGCTGCTGCATGTGCCAATAATTCCAACATGGATTCATTGGCTGTGACGTGCTTTAGAAAGTTAAAAGGCACAAACTCATTCCACAGAAGGCTGCAAATTTGAAATAAAATCAGAAAATACTCCAGTCATAGAATGGATACAGCACAGGAGGCCATTCGGCCCGTGCCAGCTTTCTGCAAAAGCACTTCAGCTAGTCCCACTTCCCCACCCTTACCCCGGAGCCCTGCAAAGTTTTTTTCCCCCCTTCAGGTACTTATCTAATCCCCTTTTAAAAGCCACAATTGAATCTGCCTCCACCACCCTTTAAGGCCGTGCATTCCAGATCCTAACCACTCGCTGCATAAAAGTGTTTCCTCATGTCACCTTTGGTTCTTCTGCCAATTACCTTAAATCTGTGTCCCATTCTTGACCCTGCCACCAATGGCAACAGCTTCTCTTGGTCTAGACCCCTCATTAGGTCAGGCAGCATCAGTGGAGAGATGAACAGAGTTAACATTGCAGGTCAATGTCCTTTCTTCAGAACTACACTAGGTTTTAAGCAAGTAGAAGCAGGGAAAGGGAGGAAAGAACCAAAAGGAAGGTCTGTGATAGGGTGGAAGGCAGGAGTGATTGAGAGACAATAGGGATGATAGTGCAAGGCAAAGGGTGTTGGTAGTAATGAGACAACAAACAAAGGAGCTGTAAATGGCTACAGCAAAACCATTACCAAAACCTGCTGTGTTTAAAAAAAAGTTATGATCTGAAATTGTTGAACTCAAATGTGAAGTGCCTAATGGAAGGTGAGATGGTGTTGCTTGAGCTGCCTTTGAACAGTGCAGGAGGCCAAAGTCAGAGTGGGAGCAAGACAGAAAATTAAAATGGCAAGTGAGCAGAAGCTCATGGTCACATTTGAAGACTGAATGGAAGTGTTCAGCAAAGCAATGACCCAAGCTACATTTGATCGCCCCAGTGTAAAGAATGCAGTAAGCAGAAAATACCGTATAGTAAACTGAAGATGTACAATCAAATTGCTGTTTCACCTGGCAGGCATGTTTAGAGCCCTAGAAAGTGGGAAGAGAAGAGCTGAATGGTGGCAGATATTGCATCTCCTACCCTTAGAATGGGAAGGTGCTTTGGGAAAGGGAGTGAAGAATGGACCAGGGTTTTGCAGAGAGAACAATCCCTTCGGAAAGCAAAAAAGGTAAAAGGGAGGGAACGATGAGTTTGGTGGTGATGTTGGAAGTTGACCATGTACAGTAGACAGCTCAAGTCACAGGAGAAATACCACCAACGATGTCACAAGATCCTACAAATCCCCTGGGAGGACAGATGCACCATTAGTGTCCTCGACCAGGCCAACATCCCCAGCATTAAAGCACTGACTACATTTGATCAGCTCTGCTGAGCAGGCCATAGTTCACATGCCAGACACAAGACTCCCAAAACAAGTGCTCTACTCGGAATTCCACCACGGCAAACGTGGGCAGCGGAAACGTTACAAGGACACCCTCAAAGTCTCCCTGAAAGTGCAACATCCCCACTGACACCTGGGAGTCCCTGACCAAAGACCACCCTAAGTGGAGGAAATGCACCCGGGAGGGCGCTGAGCACCGAGTCTCATCACTGAGCACGTACAACAGAAAGAGCGTGCGGCAAACTAATCCCACCCACCCCTTCCCTCAATGACTATCTGTCCTACCTGTGACAGAGACTAAGGTGGTTGTACAGTCCAATACAAGAACCAAAAAACTCAAGTGGAAGCAAGTCTTCCTCGATTCTGAGGGACTGCTTATGATGGATGTTGGAATTGGGGAGAGATGATCTGTTGAATGTGGAGGTTGGTGGGGTGGAAGGCGAGGACAAGAGGAACCATAAGGTGACTCTGGGGAGGGAGGGGTAAGGAATGAGAGCAAAATTGCAGGGAAATGGGATGGATATGGTTGAGGGCACAGTTAATCAGGGTGGAAGGGAATCCTCAGTTGAGGAAAAAAAGGCATAATGGAAGCACTGGTGTGGAAGGTGGCATCATCAGAACAGAAGCGATGGAGACAGAGAAGCTGGAAGAATAGAAGAGTCCTTACAGGAAGCGGGGTGGAAAGAATTGTAATCAAGGTAGCTGTGGGATTCAGTGGGCCTATAGTAAATATTGGTATACTATCCATCTCCAGAAAGAGCAAAGTCAAGGAAGGGAAGAGACAGGTCAGCCATATGATGGAGAGTGAGGGGTGGTAATTCAAAGCAAAGTTGTCAATTTTCCAGCTTGGAACGAGAGCAGGAATCGGCACTGATAGTCATCAATGTACCAGAGATGAGGGACAGGACATGAATAGGACTGGAACAAAGAATGTTCCACAAAGTCAGGCTTGGTCAGAGAAGTTGGTCAAGGCAAGAACAAGTTCAGCCAAGCAAAGGAGAGTGGTGGAGGATGGGAACCAGTTGGGCTGCACTTCAATAATTGGAGGAGGTCCCTCAGGCTCTCCTGGGGGGGGGGGGGAAATGGAGATGTAGACTGACTGGAGACCAAAAAAGAGATGATTAGGACCAGAAAACTAAAAAATGTAAAGTGGTAGAAGGTGCCTGAAGAGTTGCAGATGTTGGTTAGAAGACAAGTGGAGTGAAAACAAAAAATGAAACAAGTTCTGTAGGGCAAGAACAGGCTGAAACTACCAGGGCAGTTGTTTGTGGATCTTGGGAAGGAGGCAGAAGCAGGCTGTAACAGGGTTGGGAGTCTAAGGTTTGAGGCCATTTGATGGCTTGATGCTAGAGTCGTGGTCCCGGGGGAGGTAGGAAGAGTCAGAGTTGACCTCCAGCCTCCACAAGGTAGAGGTCTGTTCACCAAACAATAGCACTGCCCTGGTCAACAGGTTTAATGACAATGTCAGGGTTGGATCGGAGTGCGTCAAGTTCAGGAGGGAGAGAGGGAGGTTGGAGTGAGTGAGTGAGTGTAGAGAAATTGAGACAGCTGATGTCTCACTGGCAGTTCAATGAAAAGATCAAGAGGACAAGGAGGCCAGAGGGAGGGGTCCAGGTAGAACAAGAATTCTGAAGGGAGAAAATCTACTGTGCTAGGAACAGGGGAGGGGAGAAAGACACTCCTAGTCAAAGACATGGGCAGAAGCAAAAGAGCAACAGCTCAGCATTGTGCCAGGCTCGAAATTCGAGGTGGGGACATGAGGGGATGAAGCGGAGGCCTTTGCCGAGTACTGATCGTTCAGGGTCAGAGGGCATAGTGAAAACACAACAATTGGTGAGATTGGAAGGCAGAATGGGATTAGAGAAAAGTGATAAAGGAAAGCATTCTGTATCTCCCCTATTAGCTGAGGCATAGAATACAAGAGCAGGGAAGTTATGCTAAAACTGTATACAATACTAGTTAGGCCACAGCTTGAGTACTGCGTGCAGTTCTAGTCACCACATTACAGGAAGGATGAGATTGCACTAGAGGGTACAGATGAGGTTTGTGTATGTTGCCAGGACTGGAAAATTTTAGCGAGAAAAAAAAAGATTAGACAGGTTGGGGTTGTTTTCTTTGGAACAGGAGACAGGAGAGATTTAATTGTGTATAAAATTATGGGGGGCCTTGGAGTGGATAGGAAAGACCTATTTCCCTTAGTGGGGTCAATAACCAGGGGGGCAGAGATTTAAAGTAAAGAGGGGAGATGAGGAAACAAATTTTCACCCAGAGGGTGGTGGGGGTCTGGAACTCACTGCCTGAAAAGGGTGGTAGAGGCAGAAACCCTCATTGTATTTAAAAAGTACTTGGATATGCACTGAAGAGTCATAACTTGCAGGGCTACAGACCTGGTGCTCAAAAATAGGATTAGGCTGGGTAGCTCTTTTTCCATCGGCATGTCTACAATGGGCTGAATGACCTTCTGTGTCATAATTTTTATGATTTCTATGATTCTAGAAGTAGCAATGAATTAACCACCAATACAGAAACCAAAATATTACAAATGCTGGAAATCTCAGATCAGGCAGCATCTGTGGAGAGGGGAAGATAGGGTTAATGTTTCAGGACAGCAGAAAGTGGGAAAAAAAATATATATATAATATATATACTGCTCAACTCCTGTAGTTGGTCATTTCAAATTGAGTGAACCTCTAAAATCTGGTTGGTTAGCCAAACCATCTCAATTAGGGAGCTACCAAATTTAGTTTGAAAAATTAAGTTTAGAACCCTGGTAAGCCCGAGTGCAGCAATAAATTCCTGACAGTGTGGCCTTTAAGTAATTTGTTGCTCAGCAGTTTATTGCCTAGAGAGATACAACATTGAATTAATGGCTTGGTTGAATTGTTGCACTACTTCAGTTAGCATATTGGAGGGAAGTATAGAAAGTAAGAAAATGGCTGATTTATTGTGTGGTGTTTGTTTAATGTATAAAAAGTTGAAGCGCTACCCCAGTCTAATGATTCATTTCTAAAGACTGATTTGGAACAAAATTTCTTTTTTTTTTAAAAAAGCACTGTTTCTTTACAGGAATGGTTATCCTGACTCCAGCTACTTGGAAAGTGTTTTGACAGCTTTGGAGAAATATGGCCTTCAATGAAGTCAGAAGTACAATACCAAATCAGTGGAAGTAGCCTCATTGAAATGATCATTTCATTGTGTTTTTAAAAAAAATACATTTTCAAAAACACCACAAGATGCCAAAGAAAGCCAGACAAACTCAAAAATGTGCAATAAAGCACATTTGGCTTTTTATCATGCTTGGATTCAAAATGAGTTGGAAGTCTTCATTTGTAGATGATATTTTAGACATTCCACACAATGACTAATGTTTACTGTGAATCTTGGAATTTAATTTTTTATTGTTGCTTGTGTGAACTTGTGCAGAAAGGCACAAATTAGATGCAAAATAAATTTTAATGCTACACTGAATAAAAACTCATTTGTCTTAAATAAGCATCTATCAGGATTGTAAAAAATAATTACAATTTCACAAAATAAAACAGTTTTAGAATTGTGACTTAACATTTATAAACTTCAGCAAATGTGGGAAAAGTTCCTTGGAAGAGCTACAGAGGTATCAGAATTGGCAGAGTCAGACTTGGCTCAGTGGCAGCATTCCTGCCTCAGTTAGGTTCAAACCACACACTCTACTTGAGCACATAATCCAGGCCAATACTCCACTGCTGTGCTGAGGGAGTGCTGCACTGTCGAAGGCGCTATACCAAGGTTCCCATCTCCCCTTACAATAAGATGCAAAAGATCCCACAGCACTATTTGAAGAGCAGGAGATGGTTACTTCAGGTTATGCAACACGACAGTCTGAGGCATTTCTCCAAAAGACAAGTTCACAACCCAAGTGGTGGAAAGCATGAAGATTTGTGCAAGAGATTTGAAAGCAAACTGACCAGAAGGCATATCCCATCAGGTTGGGGCAGAGCTTGAAGCAAGTAGGAACTCCATTTTATGGTGAACCTTGCATTTCTGAGCTAATGCTGCATGAACAGGTGAAATATCTTTTATGTAAAAATATCAGATGCTGAGCAGCAAATTGTTTGCCTGAATTTCTAGCTTTAAAAAAGGGTCTGAAAACCAGAAGAATGAGATTCATGCCTGCAGTTATTGACATAGCAAGATCCCAATGTCATCTTCCTCTCCAAGGGAAATCAAAAGCAAAACAGTACCTTTAACACTTTCCCACTGACCAAACAGATCACGAGGTTTATGTATGCATTTTATTAAACATTTAAGGCATATGGTAACACCTGGCATAAACAGCATTACATTTCATTGTAGAATCCATCTAAACAGCAACTGCACAGTTTTAAGTAACTGTCTCAACACACGTACAGAAGCAGCTTTTATTACGAGATTAAAACACTGAATAAACCAAGCGCAGTTAATGTTTGACCTGTTTTAAGAAAAAAAAACAAACAGACAGTTCTTGCCTTCAGTGAATTTCCAGTTGCAGGACCCTTTTGAGACTAGATGTGCCAGATAAAGCCACTGTCCTAATGCACACAAGCTGCACTTTAACTGAGCAGCAATACTTTGTGTTCAACATTTGGCAGAAGCTAGCTCCACTGTTCTTCTGGAAGTGCAGTTTATAAATTTAGAGAAACTAGTTAGAAAACTCTTAATTTGGACTTTTTTAAAAAAAAAGTTCCATTCCAGTGTACAGTATACCACAGGTTGTTAGGCAATAACATTTTGCTATCTTGATTCATCAGGACTTCTTGACCGATTTCTTCTTTCCTCCTCCCTCCCCCCACCCAAATAAAAAAAAACTCCCCCTCCATATTACACTAAACAGGAAGGGGATTATATTGGGTTCCCAGACAGAAGCAATGTCATCCCCACAGAAGTTGTTCTAAAGCTTGGAGCAAAACAAATGCCCCATCTTCAGCTGTGTTACCAACTAGCCACTCAGGACCAGGAGTGCTGAATTGCAGAGAGACAGCCATCCTTGGTAAACCTGTATAAGGAAGGCAGCAAGAATACAGTCCTAGAACTCTAGTTGAAGCCACAATATCATTGCTGGATGTCTGATTTACCATTTTTTTTTTAAAAAAAGGAACGTTAAAGCCATGTTTTGAAGCCATTCGATATGCTGAAAAACATTGCAGGATCCCATTTGCGTGGGAGGAATGAAGAAAACAAGACAAACAACTCCCATTAAGTCTGCATGCATAGGTGCCAACTGCAATATTGGGGGAACAGAACACGAGGTGCCGTCAGACCCAACATTAGTACTAGCCTGGCAATGGTATAGAGTGTTTCAATTTTCCTCAACTAAAGACTAGCTGGAGTCATGCTAACATGGTTTCCCTCTGCATCAGAAGAGCTCCACATCAGGTTTGGCAGGACGCCTTCACGGGAATTAGTTCACTCCTGTCCTTTAGAGGGAAATGTTCTGTTACCTGGTCTGGCCGATATATGCCTCCTGTCCTACACCACATGTAGTAGATTCCAAACTGCCCTCAGAGTTGCCCAACAAGTCAAAATCAGGGCAAAGGATCGTCAATAAGTGCTAGTCTTGCCAGCCGACATCCTGAGAATTAATTTTTAAAAACCTACTCCAGCAGCCCACAAATGTAACTGCTGTACAAATGCACACCGAGGAATCCTGCTAGTGCACATTTGTTTTGATCAAGAGCAGATTCATTTCAGTTCCTCGAGCCCTTACTGCTGCGTGTTAAAATGGTGTTGACACTTTGCATAATATACTATAGCAAACCCACAAATCACAGCTAGCATTGAAGTCAACAAATGGCCAACATTTTGTAATTCAAAAAGCAGACTGTCTGGGCAGGGTTTCTCAGCCTGGAGAGCCAGACACCTCCACACCAGTTGTCACCCATGGATGGCCACAAGAGAGCCCCCCTCCAATAAACACTTCCCTTCCCACAAAATCCTGCTAGCTGCCACACATCAACCAAACATGTCTTACAGCTCCACCCAATCATGAATTAAGCAGAGTCAGTCAAGCCCCTTCTGAAATACTACTCCACAAACCACTATACACACTTGAGGCCAAATATGAACTATGCTAAGTGACCAGCAATGAACCCGAGAGGCGTTAGGTCTGTAGCTTGAGACGGTAGTCTGGGAGAGGAGCTGCCATTGCACTCAATTACTTTTGGCAAAGCATTTGCTCTGCTGCCTGTTGGCACTGATTTGCATAGTTGCGTGTGTGTGTGTATGTGCACACGTGGTGCATTTACATCAGTTGCTGCTTTGTACAGACAGTAAAAGTAAACTGGTGTGATGTAAATAGAGTCAGACTCCTTCTAAGCCTCACTTCAGCATCAAGTTGGGCCACAGCTCCAGATTCAGGCTGCATTCATACTACAACTTTAGCTACAGTTAGTGTAAAAGATACCCTTTCTGGTTATCAAATGCCAATCGAGCTGCTCCAGTCCACAGTACGGGCAATGTTATTCCAGGCTTTGTGGGTCTCCACAATTGCCATATGTAATGGGAACACAAGTTACAGCATCCATCTCAAGCCATTGCCAACTTAGTTCTTCCAATAAAAAAAAAGGGTTTTCATCTGTATCCTAGGTGCTTCTGACCAACCCAGGAGATTATGCGCCTCTGGATCCAGCAAATGCTTTTGACTTTAGGGTTGGTGGTCATAAATTGAAGGCCAAGATTATGGCCAGATGTTGCTCCTCAATTTGTACTTGATCATACACAAAAAACAAGGACTGAACTAATTCAAGTGGGTTTTAAGATTGTTTTTGCTGAAACAGTCTCCAAACAGTTGCCATAGCCACCATGTCTTTGGAAAAGTTGGTCTATGTTGCAACAAAATAGCTTGCACAAGAACAACTTGAGGATAGACAGCTAGTTGATGCATGGATATCAAATGCAAGCCTAGCAATCAATATCCTAATCATTTTATCAAGACAATATGCTTACCTTATACTTCAATCAGCACACGACTCCCTACTCCAGAATAGAAGCGTGCGCAGACACTTCAGATTAGCAGATACAGCAATCAAACGCCGTTACTTTAAAGTTGAAGTGCCTTTACAATTTAGATAGTATTGGAACAAATCATTTGAACAGCCCGAGCAGCCAGAATGTGCATGTGAACACTAATCATAAAGGGGATTTGCAACTGTAAATCAAAGATAGCAGGTTTACATAATAAGCCACATGAAGGCCGACTTGGTCCTTTTAATTCCTGACAATGGACAAAGTTTTATTTGGATCATAAATAATCCCTTCCTTTGACAGCAAGCTCAACCACAGAGAACTGGATACCTGTTAAATTACATCATTTCTTCCGAAATGACATTCAGAACCAATTGGTCCACTGGTTTTCTTAAGTCATAATTGGCACATTTTTTGTAAGTTAGAAGATAAGACAATTGAGCTTTGTTGCTCAGGCTCAGCTTTGAATAAGGCAGTGTGTATTTGATGTCTCTAACTACCTCAGTGGATAGATGAGTGAATGCCAATGTTTCGCGTTTCTCCGATCCTGTCCATAATCCATGTGGTAACTTTTTTTTTTGAATGAGGGGTGGGGGGGCAAGAGAAGAACAGGAAACAGGTGGGGGGGGGGAACTATTTGACTGCAGGAGGCTTCACAGCCTAATGCCTTTCCAGCTGGGGTCGCTGCACTTTGGCAGGAACCTTGGGCCTCCAGGCCCTTTGTAGCCTAGGAGTACAGAGGCCAATTGCATCACTTGCCTAGGCGAGTTAATTCAGCAGACCTGGCACTAACTTAGTACCCTTCTGGCTGTAGGATCAACTACTGGCTGGACCCTGAAGGAAGCTATCCAGGCAAAAATCATATGGATTGCATCTGACTCAGTGCAGTGCCAGAGTGGTTTGGTCCCCACCCAGCCTCCTCACAAAAGCAGTAAATGGGATGGAGGAATTATGTTGGAAATTTGAATGAAGTCAGTAATGGAAGAGTTATATAAAACAAACGGTTAGTGAAATAAGCAGTCAGATCAGCAGAGAGAGCGCCCAATGGACTGGTAAAGCCACAAGTGATGCGTTACTAGTGAAATAACCTGGGTAGTTCCCAAATTGCCTAGGTAGTCCACAGGGCCACAAATTAAAGCAAAAATGCTCCCTCTCTGGCAAGACACATGGGCCAGACTTGGTATTTATACACATGGCACACAGCTCATCTGTCCACTTGGGTAATATGCAATGATTCCATCTGTTCATTGGTCCCCAGTTATTTCTGCACAGTTGTAGATGTTTTTTTGGTAAAGATAATTCTCCTTTTACATCACATCATGTTTTAAAAAGGAGAACTTTTATCTCAGCACATCAGGGACTATGCCAAATTTCCCCCCCCCCCCCCAATTTCCCAAGAAACAAACTTTGTTAAAAATACCACCTTTCCATTAGTTTAGCACATGAAAGGGGCTAGGATATTAAGGCCGCATGCGAGAGAGAGTACAGCGTGAGAGATTATCCCATCAATGAAGCTTTGCATCCAAAAAGGACTGTGCCAAATATCAGTGATTGGGCGGTAGACACTGGTGGGGCAGTGGGCATTTTTGATGAGGGACTCAACTTATTTCTTATACAGTCACCTCTTGATTCACAATATTGTCTCTTCTCCCAGCACCAAACAGAAACAAACTCATCCTGCACTCGAGAGTCCACAAACCGGTTGGTCACAGATCATTTTACAATTTGGCCCATGGTGCTGCAGGTGTAGGACAATTAAAAGATGACATTTATCAAAGTCATTTTGAAAATATATGAAAGCCATTCTGAACTGTTAGGGCAAGAGCTTGTTCATCATGTTGCTGCAGACCACATTATAATGTACAGAAAGTATATCAGAGGACATGGCGTTTGTCTAATGGATAGCTCAGATGGGCCAATCTACCAAACAATCCCATGCCGAAAGATGCTTCTTCCCATTGCTTAGCACACGTTGAAGACTGCTGTAAATTAAGTAAAATTATTGCAAACAGTGAGTGGTTTGGGACAGTGCATTAGCAAGGGTAAGGTTCTGATCAACTCATTAAATAAAATTTCAAATCCAAAAGAAACTCAATGTAAACTACTAATTTTAGGAAAGCTCATATGCTCATCCCAATTCTCTAGATTTAGCCATTTTGAAAATAAACCCATCCAAATGCATCTACACATCCTAGTCATCAAGCAAGTTGGAGACACAAGAAATTAGTCTCCATTCTTTGCAGAAAGTTGTGGATCTAGGAAAAACAAATACATTTGAGGCAAAACACCAGGGGCAGACCCTCACTGCCCAAAGCAGTTGTTGTCCATTGAATCTCAAAGCAAAGTGGCTCCAAATTATGGGCTCCTTTAAAGTTAGGTAGAACTAAACAGAAACTTCATTAGATGGGACATTATTCTGTACAGAGTTTTAATACTGACTGAAAATATTACATACTTTTCACTAGCTACTGAAAAATGCATTTCATCCTGAATCTGGACAACACATTTTTCTGCAGAATTATCCAGTGCGAGAATGGAATAAAACTAGTTAAAAAAGACTCCTTCACAAGGCACTGGATTTTATATTCTGGCTTTATCTGGCTGTGGTTTGTCTGGCAATTGAAGGTTTGATAGGCAGAGGTTATTAGTTTATATCATTACCACTGGCATACATGACACTATAAACTAATATGAAACTCAATATTTTAGTTAAGAATACTTGGTGCTTTTAGGCACCATAAAATGCCAAATAAGCACAGAGCCTCCTGTGCATTGGAGTTAAACCCTACTGACAAATCCAAGGGATATTTAGCCTCCAGCCTCAGATACAGGAGATGGAGTGTAAAAAGTCCAGATGCTATCTAGGCATTAACCCAAAAGTAAAGCAGGAACGTGTCCTTGGTTTATAGAATAATTACTTCAGCACAGGAGGCAATCGTGCTTGTGCCACTGCTAAATCCACACTGCAGCCACCTACTCCGCCTATAGTTCTGGTGCACAAATATGGGTAGAGTGTGCTTTAGAAAGGAGGTCCAGCTTCCAGCCCCATAGAATCACACTTAAAGCTCTTTTGTAATGTAAACAGAGCAAAAAAGGAGTTTTACGGAGTAACTCGTATTGGTCTTAGTGGCTCAGTAAATAAAAAACACCAATTGCCTGGTCACATTTTTATCATGCTTTTAAAAAAAAAGGTCAGTCCTGGGTATGTATAGCAGACATACCATCCAGATTTGGATTTAGCTTAATGGTTGATTTTTATTTCCTTCAGTGTAAAATGCATACATATGGATGCAGTATTATTCCAGGATCGATCCTAAACATTTGGAGGCAACAGTCCAAGATTTGGTCAGCAGAGTTCCCATTCTAAATATGAATCTAGTTTAGTACATTAGGTACTTCCCCTCCCCCATTTGCCAGTGCACCTTGTAGCCTCACTAAAATTACAGGCTTCTAAAAAAAAAAAGACACGTAAATCCTTTTGTCAGCCAGGAAGCAGCTTTAAACAGGAACAAGCCATGCAACACAGGAGCAAGGAAATGTGGCAAGTGCCATTAGATCTGCATGTATTTGAACACAGCAGCTCTAAGCAGTGCAGCCCATTTGTATGACAGGGACAAAGGATGAGCGTAGCACTGGGCAAAAATAATTTGTACTAATTAAGCAAAAAGGTGACTGGTCTAACCTGGAATTAATGACCAAACAGCACAGAAATCAATCGCCTTTGACAAGGTTATAGCTGGGGACATGCAGCTACTCCAGGATTTGATCACCATGCCAATCGGTGCACAACTTGGTGACTTTTTAAAGCTCTAGTAGACTGGAAGAAAATGGAACATTACTGTAAATTAGAATGGACATACCTAAAGGCTCAAACTGCTTCCAGTCCCAGTCACTATCATTCAACACACAGTAAGATCCGACTCCAGTGAAGAAATTATTACTGGTTACTATTTCCCTGTGATGCTTTCAGTACATGAAGAAAACGAATTGCCACTTAGCTGGGTTTTAAAGTGACCGTTTACTATTCATCTGTTCCAGAGCTTGGTGGAGCCAAGTCAATTGCCTGGATCTGTGCACAGCCCCAGTTACAACCCTGATAAACAGCTTCATGTGTGATCAATTACAGCCTTGCATTTGTTTTTAATTAAATGGAGTCCTTAAACCCCAACCCCCCCTGTACAATTAACACCTCCATGGGTTCAAACTGATCAACCATCTCTGTACTGGTGAATCAGTTAGTACTAACCCTTTAGGTTGTATACATGGATGGATGGGATCTTCAGGAGACAGCAGTTTTTTTTTTTTGCAGGGGGAGGGGGAGAATGGATGAAAAGAAATAATTGATACAGATTCCAAAGAAGGGTGGGAGGGGGATGTTCAGCACACAGATTACACATGCAGCAGTTTCTGGAAGTCGGACATCTCCAGTGTAGCTGTACAGAGCAAGCCCATTGATTAAAAGTAGTTTCAAAGCATTTTACAATTGCTCCACTCCTGCTGTCCACAGCAAGTGGTCAAACCTGTGCCCCTGGCTGCAGGATGCCATTAAGCAGCACGAATCAGTTCCATCTTGCTGGATCTTTGATCTACATGCAAGGCCAGAAGGACTATTCACAGTAGTCCTTGTCTCAAATTATTGGACAAAGTGCCAAGGCAGCACGACTCAATTTTAGGAGATGCTTTTAACAAGGTTTTATGATGGGTTTTTTTTTGGTGGTGGGGGGGTTAGAAAGGGGGGGGGGGGGGAAAAAGCAAGCTTGAAGGATAAAAGTTGTATGAAAAAGGCCATTAGGATGGTATTTTGCAAAGAGCAAACTACCTCTCAATACATCTGATTACCAGAATAGTCAGTCCCTGCTTCAAGCTTGTCATCAGTCCATCTTCAGGTCATAAAAGGTTAGCACTTTTAGCTAATTCACAACGTTATTCCCTGCCTTCTATTGGAAACAGTCGGACTCTAATTTTCAGCCTGCTCAGTATTTTCAGTCTTCTTTACTTCAGGGACCAGAATGACTTTCCCAATATTCTTGCGCTCCTGCATTTGCTTCATGGCATCTCCAATCTGCCGGAGGAAAGGAAATTCATACCTTTAAGAAAATCGGCAGTGTCAAACACAAATTGAGAAAACAATAAAAGATCCATTTTGAGATGAATATTCTGCATGCTTTTGTTCAATTTTTTTCTTTAAAAAGGCAACATTTTGAGCGATAAAAGGAGTAAAGGGTTATGGGGAGCGGACAGGGAAGTGGAGCAGAGTACATGATCAGATCAGCCATGATCTTATTGAATGGCAGAGCAGGCTCGAGGGGCCGAATGGCCTGCTCCTATTTATGTTCTTAAACCAAACAATTCATTGCGGTTTAAAAAGCCAAACCAAAAAAAGTCGAACAGGCACACTGTCAATTTAAATATTTAGTAGGAAAGAATCCTCTCCACAGAGGAACATTTTAAAACCAAGAAAAATCTCATTGAAGTGCTAAAAATTTGGTCCACTAGAAAATCTGCCAAGCAGTTAAAAAAAGTGTTGCCAAGTAACAATTAGAGTTGATTCACTAAGCAGATGGTCAAATTGCTTCGCACTTGAATAAACCCTTCACAGTTGGAGCAATTTTAATCACTCAGTTGGGCAGAACACTTGAGGGAGGGGGCCGGGGAGATAGTCTTTACCAATCCACCCTCCCAGTTCAAGGCAGCCATGTAATGGGAACTTAAAAATCCCAACTTGGGGAGGAAGGGACGGTTTTAAATGATCAAATCAAAGCCTATAGTTCAATGAAGTCATCAGTGTAGTGATGACAGTGAAATACTAGACTGACCCTCCCCAGACCACATGTGACATTCCAATTGTTCCAAATTAAATAGAACGACCGGCTGAACCATTTAATTGGATACATTTGAGGAATATCCAACACTTTTTCCTCCCTCCATTTGCTTCAGTCTGGCGATTTAAAGCAAAAAGTTCCCAATCGCTCACTTGTGCAATTTTACATGGCTTAGTATCAGTTGCAATTGTACTAGTGTGAAGCTGGAGCAACACACAATGACCTCCGACCCAAAAGATTACACAAACTCATCAATGCAAACGGTATTGTAATCACACTGGGTATACATGACAATGTGTGTTTTAATATCAACACTAGTTAAACTGCAGACTGTTGATATAAATGACATTCAACTATTAACACATGAAAAGAACAGACTGGATCTAACAAGTGCACATTTTAGTTGCATTAGTCCAAAAATCCTCCAATAACATTCTGAACATGCACAGCGAGTATTTTTAAGTTACGAAGTAAAAGACTATAGTTAAAATCAAAATTTCCTAGGTGAGTCACAGTACACAGGAATTCCCAACAGGCTACGGATAGAGCAATAGCACCTTTGCCAGGTCTGAAAAAATTGTGTTCCTGTGACACTCGAGAAGTACAAGCCCTATCTGAGAAGTCTTGGAGCAGATTCTTTAACCAGTAATTGCAGAGTCACCACAGGATGGCGCCCTATACAAAACAGAATGTTGCAGAAGCCAAGTTTGGCCTTTACTGACCACAATACCCAACAAAAAAGGTGGAATTCAGGAATGGAGTGACTGTCTTGGACTTTCAGATTTACAATTGGGTTTCACCCACTACAGTTTGTTCTGTAGGGGGTCAAATATTTAATACGGTAGTGATTTAGGATATACCAGGCAGACAGGTAGCTACAGAATAGAGGGCAAGACTAGATTTCAAATACCAATCTGAATTCACATACATCGATCGCAAGGAGAAAGTGTTCTGTGCACATGTTTCCAAGCACAGACACTGCTCCACTCCCTGGTTATTCAATTTGAAATCTTGGCAGTACAGGAAAAGATGACTGACTCTCAAAAAGTCTGTTTCTGTTTATGACGTGCTCATAAATCTAAGAATCCTGAAAAACTTGGGTTTGATGCCATGTGTAAGTGAAAAGCCAAGTACTGAGCTGCAAAAGGTAGCCTCAATAGCACTGATTCGGAGGATAGTCATGCTCCCTATCCAATATTACCAGAAGTACAACGGAATCTGCGTACAGTTCTGGTCACCATATTATAAAAAGGAGATGGGGAGGTACTGGTTGGAGAGGGGGTAGAGAAAATTTACAAGGATGATGCCAGAAATGTGAGAACATACGCATCAGAAAAGGATGAACAGGCTGGGTCTCTTCTCTTGAAAAGGCAGTGAGGGGTGACCTAATAGAAGTCTTTAAATTTATGAAAGTTTTGGGTGGATACAGAATATTTCCACTTGTAGGGGAAGACTGCAATGAGAGACCATCAATATAAAATATAAGCCATCAATAGAAGAGAGTCACCAAGAAATCCAAATAGGGAATTCAGAAGAAACTTTACAGAGTGGTGAGAATGTGGAACTCGCTACCACAGGGAGTGATTGAAGCAAATAATATAGATGCATTTAAGGGGGGGGGGGGGGGGGGAGAAAAAAAAGAGGGGGAGAGGGGAGAGATGAGGTAAACTAGCATTCATTTCACTAGGACAGAAAAATGTCATGGGGAGGTTTAAAAATGGAGGAGTTTGGACAAGATAAATAGGGAAAAACTTTCTACTGGTAAATGAGTAACTAGGTTACATAAAGACCATCACTAAAAATAAACAAGGCAGAATACTAGTTTCTATTATAACATGGTCATTACACAATAAATATGCTACTACCCTGTATAAACAGAATTTTTTGAGGGGGGGGGGGTGGGAAGAAGAGAAAGACAGGAAGGGGCACATGACCGAGACCAAGTGGATAACTTGAAAATACAGCAAAGGTAAAATGAGCCAAAAGGCTTTCTTATCTGTTGTAAAATTTTATTGCAAGAAGTGTGCATGTGTTTTTTTTTAAATAAAAAGACAGTGGGGCATAATTTAGTGGCACTATTATGGGAGTAGGCGACATTTCAGCAAAGCAAAATTTAGATTTTTAGGCAATGAAATCTCAAATCACCAATGTACATGATCGTGCCAGGTTACTCAGTGGTGCAGCAATCTTCTGGTTTGCAGGGGTTCCTTTAGGGCTGCGAGAGAGCTTGGGAGACCTACAAATGGGGGTAAGCAAGTCCAGGCCGGAGGGGGATATGTGGTTTGAGAGTCCCATGTTCAACAGCTAGACAGCTTGGATTTTTGTATTCTCTCCACACAGTTCTCTTGTTGAGTAATAGGGGTAGCTGAAGCCCACTGCACTGGATTGGCAGACATTTAAAGATCACATGGATGAACTTCAACAATTGTACATCCCGGTCTGGAGTAAAAACAACAAGGTGGCTCAACCATGGCTAACAAGGGAAATTAGGGAGTGTTAAATCCAAGGAAGAGGCATTTAAATTGGCCAGAAAAAGTAGCAAATCTGAGGACTGGGAGAAATTTAGAATTCAGCAGAGGGCAAAGTGTTTAATTAGGAGGGGGAAAATAGAGTGAGAAGAAGCTTGCTGGCAACATAAAAACTGACTACATATCTACAGAAGCTTTTGCAAAGAGAAAGATTAGGGAAGACAAATATAGGTCCCTTGCAGTCAGAATCAGGTGAATTTATAATAAGGAACAAGAAATGGCTGACCAATTGAACAAATACTTTGGTTTTGTTCACTAAGGAAAACACAAACAACCTTCCAGAAATACTAGGTCAGAAGATCTAGAGAGAAGGAGGAACTGAAGGATATCCTTATTAGGCAGGAAATTGCGTTAGGGAAAGTGATGGGATTGAAGGCAGATAAATCCCTGGGGCCTGATTGTCTGCATCCCAGAGTACTTAAGGAAGTGGACCTAGAAATAGTGGATGGATTGGTGATCATTTCCCAACAGTATTGAGTCTGGATCAGTTCCTATGGACTGGAGGGTAGCTAATGTAACACCACTTTTTAAAAAAAAAGAGAAACAGGGAATTATAGACCAGTTAGCCTGACATCAGTAGTGGGGAAAATGTTAGAATCCATTATTAAGGATGAAATAGCAGCCCATTTGGAAAGCAGTGACAGAATCAGTCCAAGTCAGCATGGATTTATGAAAGGGAAATCATGCTTGACAAATCTTCTGGAATTTTGAGGATGTAACCAGTAGAGTGGATACGGGAGAACCAGTGGATGTGGTGTATTTGGACTTTCAAAAGGCTTTTGACAAGGTCCCACACAAGAGATTAGTGTGCAAACTTAAAGCACATGGTATTGGGGGTAATGTATTGATGTGGATAGAGAACTGGTTGGCAGACAGGAAGCAGAGAATTGGGATAAACTGGTCCTTTTCAGAATGGCAGGCAGTGACAAGTGGGGTGCTGCAGGACTGTGCTGGGACCCCAGATATTTACAATATACATCAATGATTTAGATAAAGGAATATCTCCAAGTTTGCAGATGACACCAAGTTGGGTGGTGGTGCAAGCTGTGAGGAGGATGCTAAGAGACTGCAGGGTGACTTGGACAGGTTAGGCGAGTGGGCAAATGCATGGCAGATGCAGTATAATGTGGATAAATGTGAAGTTATCCATTTTGGTGGCAAAAACATGAAGGCCGAATATTATCTGAATGGTGGCAGATGAGGAAAAGGGACAGTGCAACAAGACCTGGGTGTCATGGTATATCAGTCATTGAAAGTTGGCATGCAGGTACAGCAGGCAGCAAATGGCATGTTGGCCTTCATAGCTAGGGGATTTGCGTATAGGAGCAGAGACGTCTTACTGCAGCTGTACAGGACCTTGGTGAGGCCTCACCTGGAATATTGTGTTCAGTTTTGGTCTCCTAATCGGAGGAAGGATGTTCTTGCTATTGAGGGAGTACAGCAAAGGTTCACCAGACTGATTCCTGGGATGGCAGGACTGACAAGACTGGATCGACTGGGCCTGTATTCACGAGTTTGACGACGAGGGGGGGATCTCAGAAACACAAAATTCTGACAGAACGGGACAGGTTAGATGCAGGAACAATGTTCCCGATGTTGGGGAAGTCCAGAACCAGGGGTCAGTTTAAAGATAAGGGGTAAGCCATTTAGGACAGAGATGAGGAGAAACATCTTCACTCAGTTGTGAACCTGTGGAATTCTCTACCGCAGAGAGTTGTTGATGCCAGTTCGTTGGATATATTCGAGAGAGTTAGATATGGCCCTTATGGCTAAAGGGATCAAGGGGTATGGAGAGAAAGCAGGAAAGGGGTACAGAGGTGAATAATATGGCTGATCATTGAATGGTGGTGCAGGCTCAAAGGGCCAAATGGCCTACTCCTGCACCCATTTTCTATGTTTCTAGTTCACGGTCACTTCCCATTCCTTTGATGCTTTAGCTGACCATATATACACAAAGAAAAGGCAACTGAAAGATCAGGAAAAAACCTAAGTGGCTTTAGCTCCTGAACAGAAAAGATGGGCTTTGTTGCACAGCTCTAGAACTATTAGAACAAGCTCCCCTGCTGAAATTTGAGTTTCAGAAGGCAGTTTGTTCAGCCCAGAGATGACCCAATTCAGCACGACCACCACCACTAAAGCCTACACCTTATGTAGTGCCTTTGACATGGAGAAAAATGTCCCAAGGTGCTTCACAGAAATGTAACCAGACAAAAATGAGCAGAGGCAAAGGAGGAGACATTAGAAGGGGTGACAAAGCTTAGTCCGAGGTAACAGCTTGTATTTACATAGTGGCCCCAACTAGTAAAATATCCCAAGGCAAATCAAGAGTCTTGGATGAGAACAAGATGGAGGTAGTGAGCTTTAGGGAGGGATATCCAAAGCTTAGGGCCTAAATAGCTGAAGGGAGCATCACCAATGATGCTGTGCAAGAGCAAAGTTCAGGAATGTTGTAGGGCTGGAGAGGGGCAAGAACATGACTAGAATTTTAAATTGGGATGTGAGGGACCTCAAGTCAATGAATTGTAGAGCACAGGGGTGATGGGTGAGCGGACTTGGTTAGGACACAGGTAGCAGAGTTTTGGATGAGCTGAAGTTTATGGAGAATGGGAGGCTGGACAGAGTGCACTGGAATAGGAGAGCCTGGAGGCAGGGGCAGAGATGGGCGATGTTACAGATGTGGAAGTAGGCAGTCTTTGTTGGAAGGGATATTGGATAGAAACTCCACTCAGGATGTGAACTGTCAGCTTCAACCCAAGACAGCGGCTGGAAACTGGTGACACACTGAGTCCAGTACATTCTATGGTTAGCAATACTTTGTTTTAACACAGGACACAAGTAGACATTATCTCAATCACTAAGTATTAAATTCATTTCATGAGATCAGGTCATAAAGCTTTTACTGCTTAGGCAGTCCCTGAAGTCGAGGATGACGTGCTTCCAACTAAAAATGAGTCCTTAGGTGACTGAAGAGTCCGATACAGGACCTACAGTCTGTCACAGGTGGGGCAGACGGTGGTTGGAGAAACGGGAGGTTCTCTCCCAGTTGCTGCATGCTGCTTCCACTGTTGACGCTTGGCTTCAGCTTGCTCTCGACAGTGTTCAGCATCTTCCCGGATGCTTTTCCTCCACTTTGGTGTCGATGGGGATCAGACAAAAATCCCCAGCATCAAAGCATTGACCACACAATCAGTTCCGCCGAACGGACCACATCGTCCGCATGCCTGACAAGAGACTCCCAAAACAAGTACTCTACTCTGAGCTCAGACACGGCAAGCGAGCCCCAGGTGCGCAGAGGAAACACTTCAGACACCCTCAAAGCCTCCTTGAAAAAGCTGAGAGAGTGAGCCAACCTCAACTTCTTTGGAAAGAAGGGTGAAGTGGGGGAAGAGAGAAGGAAGCATGGACTCATCCCTAATCACCTCGACTATTATCCATAGGATGCCTTGACAGCAAATGTCAGTTAGCTTTTCAACTATCATGGCATCTCAACCAAACTCAATGCTGTCCTTATCAAAGATCCACACACATGGACTTTGCTCAAATCAGGAGTGGGAGCCTTTTTGCTCAGTTTGTTTTCCTTCTCTTGCCAAGGACTGCTGAAGTCAAAAGGTAGCACTCTAACCCAACCTTCAGAGACATGCCAAATTGCTGTTTGTGGGAGCTTACTGTGCACAAATTAGCTGCTGTGTTTCCCACATTACAACAGTGACTACACTCCAAAAGTACTTCATTGGCTGTAAAGTGCTTTGAGATGTCCGCTAGTCATGAAAGGCGCTATATAAATGTATTTTTTTCCTGCACAGTTACTACGCTCGGTGAATTGTAGAGCCATAAAAATTACAAAAACATTTCAATGATTTATGCCAAATCAGTGTTTAGTTTGCTTGCAATTTAACTGCCACACATACAATTAAAATTCAAAAGGCCAACAGAGTAAAGAATTAAAAAGAATGTTATGGATCTATAAAATGATTCCACTTGCAAGATATTTTAACTGAAGAAAGGTTTAAAGAATTGACTTTGTTGTGTAACAAACAAAACTATTAAAGATTTCTAATTAAGTTCAAACAGCACCAGTCAACACTGCATTAATGAGATACTATATCAGCACATCTACACTACACAGTTTAATGACTAAACATCTGCAGACACCAAGAACATTGGTGATTTAGTAGAGATACAGATGAGCAAAGGGCATGCATAACAAACATGAAATCCAGTGTCCATCCACCACATTCAGGGCTCTAAAAAAAAAATGATTGACATTTTTTATTAAGACCTGGATTCAGAAGTCGACAGGCACAAACTTCCCTGATCAACTGCAATCAATCTGTAGGTAACCTCTAGATTTACAGCAATTATTCTTCAAAGGGACACCAGTTACACATACCTCATCAGCACATGATGCATTACATGTCCTCCCCGGCAGTTCAAAAAGGACAAAGTGTTCCACAGAAGTGACAGATGTCGAGAAGGTGGGTTAGATTCACTTCAGTTTCAGAGCATTATTGGAAGGGAGGGACATACAAAAAATGGTTCTTCCAACTGTTCCTTTATACAGCAAATTTAGAACACATTTTGGCATAATTGTTTACTACTCTCTTCTACATTATGTTCCCTGTACGAGGGGGCAAAATAGCAGTGCCTAGAGAGGACTGAATTATCCTCAGTTATCAGCACTTCTTCCTACAGGTACAACGTCTCAAATCCGACTGTCCGAAAATCAAACTTGAGAAAATCCCATGTGATATACAGTAAAATAAAATCTGGAATTAGTCGGACTAGTTATCGGCTTTGGAAATGCAGAGGATCCTCTTTGGAGAAATCTTGACCGATCGGAAAAGTTGTTTCAGCGCATGCACATCGCACCTTGAAAACCAGCTTTTGTGAGGCCTCGCTGGGTCCGTGCGCACTTGGTATGGACCCGGCGAGGCCAGAATTTTCAGCCCATAGATATTCTTGTCCGAAATCTGGAAAAATCCATAAACCGGCAGAGTCAGTCCTGAAGGTGCCGGATGAGAGGCGTTGCACCTGTACTCTGCAGTCACTAGCATGTGTGCACAAGGTTTGCGCTGTGGTCGCAGATAGGTAACCCACCAGAATTGTAGTCATTTCGACCCCCTCCTCCAGCACTGCAGAGATGCATTGATCAATCACCAGCAGAATTTCCTGTGGGAAACTTTCACTTTTGTGCAGCTGAAATTAGGAGCAACCTGCAATAAAAGGCGTCAGAGAGCTTGCAGAATGAAGGATCAAGAGTTTGAGGATACCCAGGGTGAGTGGACAGAGAAGATTGGCAGAGGAACAAACACTTCCAGGGTGGATCCCATGTTGGGGATTATAGTTGTGTGCACAAGGTTGCCAAGCAGGAGAAGGACCTGGTGGCTGCAGTTCATGAATCACTAAAGGTCACGGAGAAGTGACAGTAACCCAGTCTCATCTAGGTCCTTGTCGCAAGGCTTTTATGAAAAAAAATGTGATGGGATGTAAAGCTGGAACAATTCAATATCAATCTGGAAACAATTCCTGATCCAGCCACATCTACAACAGTGTATCCAGCCCTCACGTGGTGGGGAATATCAAGCCCAGGGAAAGAGGCCCACAGGAGAGCTACTCTCCTTACTCAAGTTTGAGGGGCCCTTAACCATCAGGACAGGGTTGGAGAACTGGTGCTTTTTATTTTATAACAGCATAGACCTCAAAAGGGGTATGACAGGTGTTCAAAATAAATGAAGGATTATACACTGGATAGCATATGGAGCATTTTTCAAAATCAAAGGCACTATGTAAATGCAGATGCAAAACATCGAAGTAAGATTTGTAGGGGAGGACGAAGGAGGATCAGTACAAGTTACAAAAGCAGAGAGAGTTAGCAAGTACTTTCTGCAGCGAGTCTGTGATTACATGCTTCAGAGTGGGGTTTCAAAAGAGAGTGGTCAAGTTCCTGCAAATGGTAGGCATCAGGTGTGATTAAAAAAAGGGACTGGCGAGATCAGTCATTATGCTTTCCTGGAGTTTGCTCCATTATCTTGAGGTTGGAGGAATTTCCCCAAAGTTCTCCCTAAATTGGCCCAAGGGTGTGTATTAAAAAAATAGAAACTCTCCCAGGAGATTGAGACTGCAGAAGGTGTGGAATCAGTGGTGGATATAGGTTGATGGACCAGTCCTTTCTTTAAAGGGTAAAGAAAGATAATGGGAAGGGGAGATAAAGAAAGAGAAGGGGAGATAAAGAAAGGAAAGGGAACCATTGAGAAATTAAAGCAAAATGGTGCCGAACAGCTTAAAATTGCCATCAATACTGGCGTTATTGTTGTACTTACAAGGCAAAGTTAAATTAGAAGTGGAAACAAACAGAATTGAATCATGAAGCAGCAGAGAGAGTGTATAAAGGAGGATGATGAAAATCAAATTAAAAAAAATGTAATTGGTTAGAAACAGGCACCAGGCTAGCCAACAACCAGAGTTCAAGCTAATGCCAGTGAAACCCTTCAAACACTAGATTTTTATGAATTCAGAAAATAGAATCATTTAATCCTCCTGGAAAAACAAGTTAATGAGGGGAAGGGGCTCGTCACTCAGGAAGCTGGAAAGCTCAACTTTTAGTCATAGCCACAAGAAACTCACAGCAAGACAGAGACTCATGATAATGTGGCTTTATGTACACTCAATGTCCTGTACACAGAATTCAAACTAGTGGGACATGCATGTAGAATTTATCCTCAATACCTTCATTGACCCTATTCAGAATTGTATTTGTTCCAACTTGTCAATCAGCCAACTGCAGACTTAAAACCAGTGATTGCAAAGTGCAAAAGTAGCATCAGTATAAGGCACTTTAACAGAGTCCAATGCAGCAGTTTGCATCCTACACGGAATGTGACTAATCAAATTTAAATTTTGAGCTGCACCTTCCCAACAAATTCCAAAACAGTCAAAGGACAAGTTAAACATCTGTTGCATGTCTAGGTGTTAAGAATGTGCCGATCCTCCCAACACCTCTGATACTCAAACACCACCACAGCCGCCAACTATTTGCTCGTTATTTAACCTTTAGCACTTTGGGTTTGACACCCCAGCTACCATCAGAGCACCCTTCCATTTGCTTTTAGCACAAAAAAAAACAAGCACTTCCTCTTCCAAAGACACCCGACAGTATATACACTTCACATCTCATTTGTGCCCCACATGAAGTGTGAGAGGGCAAGCTAGCAAGACCACAAACCATTTGTGCTCAATAGGGCAGGAATGCACCCCCAGGACACCACCTCAGCGTCTGCAACTGGTTCTTTTGATGGTTCCTTCCTGTAGGGAGTCACCCTAACACCCCTCAACATCACCACAATGAAACAAAAATCAAACTTAATTTGGGGGAGGAGAGGCAAAAACAGATTAGGGGTAATTTTGACTTCAAATTATAGATTGGTTAAAGCACAGGTGGTCATTTGGCCTGACAAACCCATACCAGCTTAAAAAGTTAGTTCTGGGATGTGGCTGGCAAGGCCAGCATTTATTGCCCATCCCTTATTGCCCTTGAGAAGGTGGCAGTGAGCTGCCGCATTAAACCGCTGCAGTCCGTGTGGTGAAGGTACTGCCACTGTGCTGTTAGGGAGAGAGTGTTCCAGGATTTTGACCCAGTGACAATGACAGAACAGCAATATATTTCCAAGTCAGGATGGTGTATAACTTGGAGGTGATGGTGCTCCCATGCCCTGGTCCTTCTAGGGGGTAGAGGTCACAGGTGTGTCTAGTTTCCTAGAGCTCACAGCTCAAAATCACAAAATGAAGTAGGAAGCTGAGAAATAAAGTAG
This sequence comes from Pristiophorus japonicus, assembly GCF_044704955.1. NCBI lineage: Eukaryota > Metazoa > Chordata > Chondrichthyes > Pristiophoridae > Pristiophorus > Pristiophorus japonicus. The sequence goes on from NC_091997.1 coordinate 8,771,533, forward strand.
TCCCAATATATCAAGCATAATAATGCTGCCACCAAAAATCTGTATTTCTTTAATGCAATTTTAAAAATCACACTAAATTCCATTCTAGGAATGCAATCTGCACCATTTAGAGCAACATTTGAATCTAAACATTGTCCTGTGCAGCCACACTGCATGGGTACCAGGACAAGTCTTTGAATGCCACCTTATTGAAAGCCTCCATGAACCAATTCTAGATTTGCACCTAAACAAAAATCAGTTCACTGCACTTCTTGCCCAAACACCACCACCGATTTAGAGCATCAAGAGGAAATCCACTGATGTATAACAAGAGTGATACTAAAGCATGAGCACTGAACGAGTTAATCGGAAATTCCTCCATCCACTATTTCAGTGGAGGAATTAAGCCATTATTTCTAAACATCTCCACTAGAATGATGGTGCAGGGAATTTCAGGAGAATTTGTATGCTCGTATCCTGCCTCACTGCAGTTTCATCTGGTCTCATTCATGTTATGATTTTCTTTTTTGCTTGTACTAAATTGGAGAGCATGACCAGGCTCTAATGCAGCAAATCAAACCAGATTTTCAAGTGGCCAAGTCAATGGCAGGCAGGAAGTTTACATATCAAGTTCCTATTGAAATAATGTACACCACCAAATATTCATGCTAAGCAGGCCATTTGTATAATCAGCAACCAGTAAACATTTAAGTATAATCACAGACCAGAGAACAAACCTACAATTTGCATTCTCAGCTGGGATGACAGGGCTGTACAACCAACCTGAACACCTCTGGGTCACATGAAAAATATGGGCCAGAGTTGCCACTCAGCATGAACTAAAGCATGCCAAAAATAAAGATTCACGTGAACAGATATGAAAAGCACCCACAAAACCAGAGTCACCATCTTGGAGAGGAGGAGGAGGAGGAGGAGTTTGCCAAGTGCTCACTGACAGATGGAGATGATGATCAATAGCTTCAGGCCTCAATCCTAGTTCCAGCAGTATCAATCTTTGGTTGAAACGAACTGAGTTTGTGTAGAATCCAAACAGGTCTGTTTCTAGAATCGGACCAGGTTACTTCCTTATGTTATAACACCTTTCAAACTGGCCAGTATCTTTCTTTATTCCTCTAAATGCTTAGTGGATCCAAAAAAAACTGACATTGTTGCAAGTCTGCCTCAAGTTTCCAGATTCAAGAACAGGTGTCTCATGAAACAGTGCAGTGATAGAGAACATGTTTTGTCAGGGATTTAATAGGATTCTAAAGTGCCTGACAACTAGATTTAACAGATCGAGAATTTAAGACACAAACCTGGGAACCAATTTACAGAGAGACTCAGATATTTTCAATATTGGCATCTCTACCAACTCACTCAATTTATTAATGACCATATTTGGCTGTCATGCACTCAAATTTTGGAAGCAAGTTTATTCACAGAAAATTACAGCAGAGTCATTTTGACAATCATGTCTGTGCTGGAATAATCCAAATCTAAACCCACTGTTCAGTTATCCCATAGGCCCTGTACTTTCCTCCATTTTAAAAAAAGGCTTCCCTTAAAAAGGATGCAATAGTCTCAGCCTTGACTACTGTGTGGTGAAGCATTCCATGCTCCCAAGGTGTAAAGACATTTCGCCTAACCCCTCACCTGACTCCTAAACCAGAGGGCATAATCTTTCCCAACTCACCATCAAGGTATTCTACTGTCTCTCCCTCCCCCTTAGAGAATTTCTATGAATCAGTTCTTAATCTTCTCTGCTCTGACAGTGCCAGTATCTCAAATGTAATCTCCATTCGTGACAAAAGATATCACAACTGCACAAGAGGGCCTTTCTGCCTTAAATCAGTCACTACTTTGGAAGTCAATTAAAAATTCTACTCCCACAGATGCAGTCCTATTTTACAAGTTTCACAGGAAGTTAAATTCTTAGCTCACAGGCTTCACGGTCATGTCTGTAATCCTGCCAAATTAACTGCTGGAGTCCAATTACTCGGTTCTACAATTATGTCGAGAAGCTGCTTCTTATAAGACTACTTAAATTTCACATACAAGGTCTCCTGCTTTAGCAGTTTTTTGTTAAACATCCCAAGGCGACCCTTTCTACAATACAATATACTAACTGCCCCCAAAAGCCAATTGAAAGGCCACTATAGTGCTTTTCAGCATAGACCCAATTAGATCTCATCAATTAGGTTTGACACTGGATTTTGCCTGTGCGGCCAGCAGGATTTTAAAATGGTCAGAGTTGTACATATTGAACTAGTGCTAGGGTTGTAGGTTGAAGTCTGTCTTGGGACTGGAGCACAAAATCTAGACGGACACTCCAGTGCAGTCTGTCGGACATGCCATCTTTTGGATGAGACGTTAGAGACCCTACTTACTCTCAGGTGGATGTGAAAGAACTCATGACACTATTTCAAAGAGCAGGGGAGTTATCCCTGGTGTCCTGGCCAATATTTATCCCTCAAAACAGATTATCTGCTTACACATTGCTGTTTGAGAGAGCTTGCTGTGCACAAATTGGCTGCTGCGTTTTCTACATTACAACAGGAACTACACTTCATTGGCTGTAAAACTCAGACATCCATGGTCGTGAAAGGCGTTATATAAATGCAAGTCTTTTTTTATAATGGTAATCAAATACTGCATACTATGTACAGGTAAAAATGTTTGCTGGTTTGGAATAGGGCTCAAGAATAGCAAGATGATTGGATGGGAAGTTATTTGGTACTTTTGCAAACTGCTAAGAGTGAAATTAAATTTCCTATTAAATCAAATGTTATTTTTAAAGGTTAAATATCCAATAAAGCTTTTTTTTTTTTTTTAAAAGAACAATCTTTGGCTCAGACTCGAGTTCATTAAGTCAGTATACACATTAGTTGCCAAGCTAACAAATCAACACTGGTATGCAAAGCCTATAGTACAATAGGATTGAAGTGCTCTGTCAAACGTTGATAGTATAGAAAAGGATATAGGGCCCAAGTTTCCACATGATTTGCACCGGATTTTTTTTTTTTTTTTTAAAAAGGAGCAACTGGTGGAGAACGGACTATCTTAGAAATCGCAATCCTCCACATTTTTTTTTTCTGCAGTTCTAGTCAGGTAGAACAGTTCTACTTTCGAACAGAATTTTTTCTTCAAAAGGGGGCGTGTCCGGCCACTGACGCCTGATTTCAAAGTTTCCAGTGAAAACGTACTCCAAACTAAAGTAGAATGGAGCAAGTGAAGATTTTTGTGGAACTGAAAAAACCTGTTCTACACATTAAAAAATCAGGCGCAGGTTACAAATTAGGCGTCCAGAGCGAGGTGGGGGGGGGGGGGGGGGGGGGAAGGGAAGTCATTAAATTCTACAATAAATCCTTATTTATACTTCTACAAATATTATACAAATAAATCCAACCTGAATAAACATTTATAAGCAAAGAAAAGATTAAATAAACCATCTTCCTACCTGTGAGAAAAAGTGCTTCAGCCAGCCTCAAGTTCGTTTGTTCCCGATGGCGGGGGGGGGGGGGGGGGGGGGGTGAAGGAGGAAGCCGTTCCAGACGGCGGGCAGGAGTGCGGGCCCGATTGACCAAACGCAGCAAGGGGGGGGGGGGGGGGGGGGGCGGGGATCCAGAGACAGAGAGAAGGCTGCAGGAAGCCTCAGAAGTTGAGCAGCCATTCCCGACGGCATGGGGCCGTCGGGAATGGCTGCTCAACTTGAGGCTTCCTGCAGCCTTCTCACTGCTGCAAGAAGCCTCAGTGCTGATGGCAATGTGCTTTTATTAAAAAATGTTCAAAAATTAAACAGCTACAAAGAACTACAAAAATGGCCGAGTGCCAATGTTTCCTTCACACTGCGCGTGCGCGAACGCTCCAACGCGCACGCGCTCCGGCAGGAAAAAACTAATTTAAATGGTACCCGCCCCCTCCCACTTACAAAATCGGCGCGAGTGATAGGCTCCGCCCCCTGCATGCCACACCAGGCAGACATGGAGCTGCAAGGCGCTCGAGAATAGCGCGGTTTTTTTTTTTTAGGCGCGAAAAACGGGCACCCAGCTCGGAGGGGCGCCCGTTTTTTATCGTGTGGAAACTTGGGCCCATAGTGCCTTTCACAACCCCACAACATTCCGAAGTGCTTTACAATCAATGGAGCACTTTTGGAAGGGTTGTAAATGTGGCAGCCAGCTTGTGCACAGCAGTGAGATAAATGACTAAATAATCCGTTTTAGTACTGTTAATTGAGGGATAACTATCGGCCAGGAAACCAGGAGAACTCCCTGAATAATAACACCCACCCAACAGGAAAGATGGGCCTTAGTTTAACATCTCAGCTGAAAAGATAGCGTGCATACATATATGCCAGCAAAGTTGAAGCCTATGGAATAAAGATACAGTGGCAGCCTGTATATGAAATTGACTCAGTGACAGGAAACAGAGTTGTGGTGAAGAGTTGTTTTACAGACTGGAGGAAGGTATACAGTGGTGTTCCCCAGGGGTCAGTTCTAGGACCACTGCTTTTCTGGATACATTAATGACTTGGACATGGGTGTACAGGGCATAATTTCAAAATTTGCAGATGACAAAATTTGGAAGTATAGTGAACAGTGAGGAGGATAGTGATAGACTTCAGAAAGACAGACAGAGGCTGGTGAAATGGGGAGACAAAAATTTAACAGAAGTGTGAATGAGGACATAAACTAAATGCTACAGTCCTACATACCTGAGGGTATGTGCACACAAATTGAAGGTGGCAGGGTAGGTTGAGAAAAGGCTGACAGGATCCTGGGCTTCATAAATAGAGGTATAGAGTACAAGTGTGTGGAAATGATGAAGAACCTGTATAAAACACTGATTTTGATCCCAAATGGAGTGTTGTGTCCAATTCTGGGCACAACAACTTTAGGAAGGATGTGTAGGCCTTAGAAAGGGTGCAGAAAATATTTCCAAGAATGATTCCAGGGATGAGGAACTTCAGTTAGTCTGGAGAAGCTGCGGTTGTTCGCCTTAGAGAAGAGCGAGAGGCAATTTGATAGTGTTCAAAATCATGAGTGGTCTAGACAGTCGAGATAAACTGTTCCCATTGGCAGAAGGGTCAAGAACCAGAGGCCACAGATTCAAGGTGATTTTTCTTGCATCGCCTTTGGCAAAAGAACCAAAGACTTGTGCAGCGAGTGGCTGGGATCTGGAATGCACTACCTGAAAGGGTGGTGGAGACAGACTCAATCATATCTTTCAAAGGGGAGTTGGATAAGTATCTGAAGGAAAAACATTTGCAGGGCTACAGGGAAAGGGCAGAGGAGTGGGACTAGCCAAGAGTTGGCACAGGGCTAGACAGGCCAAATGACCTTGTTCCATGCTATAAACATTCTAGGAGTCTATATCTAATGCTTAAATAAAAACCTTCTGGTCTTGCAAAGCAAAAGCTGACAGTTTAAGTTATTTTATGTTGAGACTATGTAGCCAGGTGCTGGAAGCTTAGGCTTTTGATGTCCAAGTGTAGATTCAGCTTTTAAGGTTTACGTTGGTGAATCGATTTTTTTTTTTAAAAAAAGGTACATGCACAGCGTGTCAATTCATAAACAGTAAAGCGTGAGAAATTAGGGCTTGAGCCTAGAATAAGGTGGAAAAAAAAAGTGGTTTTAAAAATTGGTATTTCAAGATCATAAAAATAGTTTCCATTGTTGGTGAATTAGTAACAAGGAGGATATTAAAAAGGGGAAGATGTTAAAGACATTTTTCATTAGAGGGTCATGGACTGCTTTACCACAAGCTGCCATTGAGACACAAACTATTTTAAAGAGAATTGGAATAAATGTCCTCACATTCCAGCTGTGTCACTGGGTCACAAGCTTGAGCAGTAACCGTGGCTAATTTTAAGCTTTTAGCCCAAGGACACAAAATATACTAGTCATGCCCTATTGCTGCTCTACCTGGAATCGGCTAACAGCACAAACCAGCAATTGAACAGGGCATGCTGCCACACTGGATGCCTCTGTGCCCTTGGCTACCAAGGGGCTCGCGAAGGCAGCGTTTATAAATTTGCCCTCCAAGACCAAAAAGAATCCTCACTTAAAGGCCAACATCTCTGCTGGCTTTAAAAGTGAAGTTTCAAAGATTCTATTTCGGGAATTTATAATAAAGTGTGAACTTGCAGCCAACTGCGTTTGGGTTCGCACTGATCTCCACCTCGTTGTACACAAACAGCTGAAATGGAACAACCACCTGATTAACGTCTTTTATGGTGCGAACACTTCATTCTCAGGACCTCCCAAAGTTCATCCACCCAATAATTTACTTTTGGACTGTAGTCAGCAAATTATGTCGGCTATATTTTGATATTTAAACACACTACAACACAAGCACGTTAGCTGAAGTGCAACAGTGTAAAGGTCAGTGCTGCCTCCTATCTGGCAATGCTACAAGTCAACAAGACACTGTAGAGCAGATTCTAAAGTGAAAATTGACCACGCCTGTCACTACTCTGCTTACAAAAGGCTGTTAGACTGCGACTATATTAAGAGTTTTTCCAAATACTACTTTATAGTGGTGGAGTCGGGGGGGCTAGGGGAAACCAAACAATCCGAGCAGGGAAATAAAAGCATACAAATCTGTCCATAAACCTTCTACTGTTGCCCTTCATTGCCACCAACTTTGCCCCTGGCTTCAGTTCCACCATTTATTCTGCTCACTTCTCCCCCAAAAAGGTATTCTCTTCATGGCAGCGATAGCTCTCTCCCTCCATCCCCTAGCTTGGGGAGGCCAAAGTCATTTGCAGTACTATGCCACTGGCTCCAGCCAAGATCAATACAGCAGTCTCACCATGGACTTTCATAATCAAAGTTATCTTTTTATTCATCACAAGTGTGAGCTTACTTTAGAGGGGGATGCTGAATGAGGGAGAAACAAAAAAAAAATGAGATTTGGGTGTGACTAAAGTGTAGATATATTTCTCAGGATGATTCTGTGGTCAAATAGACTGCCAGCACTCTGCCAAGGCTTGTACATAAACAGGCACTTGGCAAAATCATTGGGACAGTATTCCGGCATGAATAAAAATGGCGGATGCCAATTATTTACAAGCCAGTAACAGTGCAAATGTGGACCAACCATTATATATGTTACCACCTCCAAGGAAAATCATGCCAATTTTTTTAAATGAAATTGCTTACCTGGTCAAATGACCACACGGAGTCTACTTTGGGTTTGATTTTCCCTTCTTTGTATAGAGAAAGCAGCTTGTCAACAACATCTGCAATCTGGTCAACCTCCAGGTGGCCCAGATTAAAGCCACACACCCCTCGGTTGGTGTGCAACATCTGCAGGCCAGTAATACTGAACTTATTCCACCAGATCTTTGCCATGGCTAAAGGACTGCGTTTTGGTCCAGTCAGTAGATTTGCTGCACCTGATTTGAAATAAAAACAAGTCAATTCCAAAGCAATTCAAACACATGTATATATTATATATAAATATAAAAATATAATATAAAAAACTGAAGGGAATGTACACTATGCAGAGATTACAACACAACTAGCCCTAGAAGGTCTGAGCTAATTCTGCTCGAAAAAGGCACTGCTGCTTGGTCAGTAGTCATTTTGAACCTCAAGTGCTTCCCAGGTCTGTCAATTTGTTTTAATCTCACAATCTTGGAGGTCAATCATCACAGCCCCAGGACATCACTGCAGGAGTTCCTCAGGGCAGTGTCCTAGGCCCAACCATCTTCAGCTGCTTCATCAATGACCTTCCTTCCATCATAAAAGGTCAGAAGTGGGGATGGTCACTGATGACAGTGTTCAGTTCCATTCACAACTCAGAAAATAGAGCAGTCCATGCTCACATGTAGCAAGACCTGGACAACATTCAGGCTTGGGTTGATAAGTGACAAGTAACATTCGCACCACACAAGTGCCAGGCAACAATAACTATTTCCAACAAGCGTCTACCCACTGCCCCTTAAGATTCAATGGCATTACCATCACCGAATCACCTACCATGAACATTCTGGGGGGTGGGGCACCATTGACCAGAAACTTAACTAGACCAGCCACAAATACTGTGGCAACAAGAGCAGGTCAGAGGCTGGGTATTCTGCAGTAAATGTCTCACCTCCTGACTCCCCAAAGCCTTTCCACTGTCTACAAGGCACAAGTCAGGAGTGTGATGGAATACTCTCCACTTGCCTGGATGAGTGCAGCTCCAACACTCTAAGCTTGACCCCATCCAGGACAAAGCAGCCCGCTTGATTGGCACACCATCCACCACCTTCAACATTCACTCCTTCCACCACCAGCACACCGTGGCTGTAGTGTACCCCATCTACAAGATGCACTGCAACAACTTGCCAAGGCTTCTTCTGCAGCATCTCCCAAACACAGGACCTCCACCACCTAGGACGAGGGCAGCAAGCACAGGGGGACACCACCACCTCCACATTCCACTCCAAGTCACACACCATCCTGATTTGGAAGCTTATCGCTGTTCCCTTATCGTCACTGGGTCAAAATCCTGGGACTCTCCCCAACAGCACTGTGGGAGCACCTTCACCATGGACTGCAGCAGTTCAAAAAGGTGGCTCACCACCATCTTCTCAAGGACAATAAATGCTGGCTTTGCCAGTGACGCGCACATCCCACGAACGAAGAAAATAATATTCCTGTGAAGCATCTTGGCACATTTCACGACGCTTTATAAATACAAGTTGTCTAGCAAAATCCAGACGCGAGCAGCACAACATTCCATCTGAAGGGTGGATTGACCGGGTCATGCCATTCCAGTCATACCCTACTGCCAGCAACATCCACAGTAGTAAGTACACATTACACATGGCAAACTGAAATTGTTTTGTAAACATTTGATGCACATTTTCAATGCAATGTAAACCGCTCTACACATCCAGTCAGCCTGCAATGTAGCCTTTGTCATCTCGCTACAAGAATTGCAGTGTTCTGGATGTGGGACAAGCCAGAGACTTTGCTCATGAGTATGAGGGGAATGGCATGGCGGAGGAGGAGCAGAGCGAAGAACAAATGCTGCTAGTTACAAAATTAGATTTTATTTGCTCGTAATTGTACTCAAGACATCCACCACATTCCCATTAAAGTGCCAGGGCTGCAAGGTCATCGACTTTTGAATAGAAGGGAACAAACATTGTGCTCATGTGCGTTGTTGAGCGTCATAGCGACGAGCAGTGTCGAAGCCTGTAGGAGTTGCTAATCACAAAGTGAACAACTGGCTATGTTGATGACCCCCAGAGAGTTTTACCCAACACACTTATTCACTGCATTTAGCCTTTGGATGAATTGTGTACATTTTTTTTTTAAATGAAGGATATACTAGTGTGGGGGTAATTGAATATTCTGCAGATTTGGTAAGGGTCAAGTACAGCAAGCTACAGAGCAAGCCCGCTGTACTCAGCCCACAATTTTAGACGAGCGCTCCCTCACCATACCCGTTAAACTTCTTCATTTCCCCCCCACATTCAAACTTTTCCATTTTTCCCCCTCATTCATCCAAATGGTTTGTGTTGCACCAAGTCTGCTTAGCAGTGGAGAAAAGTCACAGCACACAAATGAGCAGAAATTCTCACCCACAAGATAGATAGGAAAAAAAAAAGAGCATATCCAGGGGCAGCAGAAAGTTAGAGAAAAGGGAAAGGTAACAAGTGTCAGTGCCAGCATCAGCAGGGAAGCAAGGGCAAGTAATCAGTGCCTCCATATTAGACAGCCGTATAAACTATTTCAGAAGTACCAATACATAGCCACAATAACCTTCAATTTGAGAGAATTTTTTTGCCTATACAAGTTATGGAATGTTAGGTATGCCTGCCTGTAGTTTACATATAACAAGCCTGTGCCCCTCTAACTATAAATCATAGGCCTATATTCAGGATATTTGAGAGTTTAAGCTGGTCATTCATGTAACCATCTGCAAGGCCTCCGAATGAGATACCCAATCAATGCCAAGTTTGAGTATTTTTCTGATGTGGCTTAAGAACTGGGATGAAACTGCTCCAACTCACTCACTCAAAATCTGCAGAGTGAACAAAGACCCTCAATCTAGCAGTCAGGTTCAAATTTAAAAAAAAAAAGACACACCCTGGAAGAAGGGTTAATGCACTAAGCCATTGCACCTCTAGCCCTAGTCCCACCCCCACCCCTCCCCAACAGAATGCATTTAACAGCAGGCAAGTGTATCTGGACGCTGAATACAGCTCCACAGGCTTGCCAATGATGTTAAGTGACTCACCACATAAAAGCAATTTAAAAAACTAAGACATCCAGCATATAATGGATCCCTGGTTTCAAATAATCAATTGTTTTTGACAGATGCATACAAGCTTTTATTCAGTACAAATTGCCTACTCTCAAGTGAACAATCCCAGGGATATCATGAATTAACCACTAGGTTAGTTCAGGTCATAATCACCCAGTGGAACACATCTCTTCAGGTGATCAACACAACTTGGGTAATTAAAATGCAAACATAGAACTTGAACTGCTTTTGGTAAAACTTGGCACTGAGATTTACCATGAACATAGCGAAGTAAAACTGGCTGGATGCCACATAGTGACGTTATTTATGAATGGTAGCTTACCTACCAATTGAGGAGGCTGAAGGGTGTGCAGCAGGGATTCAAAGAATATTGGATTCAAAGAATATTGGATTATTGTGACCTTACAACTCGTATCATAAGTACAATATTGCTTAGGTTTCAAGAGCTGTGATGCAGTAACTGGAGACAAGGGCCAAGAATGGAACCAGTGAAGGCAAGTCACATTCCAATCCAACTTCGGATGTGAAACAGATGTCCAGTGTCAAACCACAAAGAAAGAAAATACACCAACTGTTCCAGGAAAAAAAAAGTTATGTATTGGTCATATGCAGCGATGGCACATTTTGAAAGTCCAAAAATCAGTGGTAGAAAGGAATTGGATTCAAATTTCTGATTTACATTGCAGAAAATAAATTGAAAGCCTCATTAATCTCAAATAAATACTTTCACAAAAAGTAAAAAAGACATTCACAAGTTTAGTTTTGTTGCCATATTTATATTTCAGACATCACAGCATCTTTAAAACTAAACTGTCCAGCCCCAAACTGGGCAGGTGTCAACACTAGCCTCTCACAAAGCTGATACATCACAGACAGATGACAAAAATGCATGGTTAAAGTAACCTCCCACTTGGGGAGCAGTTTATATTTTAATCTGGGCAAGCTACCAAAAACTAGCTCCACTGTACAAGAACTATCTCGTGTCACATACAAGTGTTTAATGAATATCTCCTGGCTTTATTTCAATATTTGTTTGAGATAGTGCATTTTGTTTTCTTGCACTGAACCAAGTGAATACCAGTTTGCTGACCAAGATTATTTTCCCCCTCCAAAAGCACCAATGATTCAGAGTTTTGGCAGTTACTCCATTTCAAAGTCAGGTACAAATACAGGCTGCAGACTTCCATTCCCCTGTACACATTTTTCCTGTTGCTTTTCACAATGTACAGAATTGTAGAACACCATTCCTATTCCTTCCCCTCCCATACAAAATGTTGGATCACTCAGCAACAAAGGTTTCCTGTGCAGAGAATTCAAGAAGCCACGAGCAGGACAAATGGTGAGTTTCCACAGAAACCACTACTCTGTTCGGTCATGAGGAATTAGGTTTATACTTGCATTGGCCTTCACCATGTTGACCACAACCATTTAAAAATATGCACAAGCATCACCACGGTTTTCACTAGCCTCTGTCGTGGCATTATAAAACCATGTGTGTCAGCTGTGGCTCGGGTGGTAGCATTCTTACCTCAGTCAGAAGGTTGTGGGTTCAAGTCCCACTCCAGGGACTAGAGCAAAAAACAATAAATCTAGGCTGACACTCCAGTGCAGTGCTGAGAGAGTGCTGCACAGTTAGAGATGCCATCTTTCAGATGGGACATTAAACAGAGGCCTTGTCTGCTCATGTGGCTGTACAAGATCCCATGGCATTTTTTGAAGAAGAGCAGGGGAGTTATCCCTGATGTCTTGGCCAATATTTATGCTCAATCAACATAAGCGGGCAGGGCAGTGGAGTCGAGGCTAAGATCAGACCAGCCATGATCTTATTGAAAGGCAGAGCAGGCTCGAGGGGCTAAATGGCCTACTCCTGCTCCTATTACAAAAAAAATATGATCTGGTCATTATCACATTGCTGTTTGTGGGAGCTTGTTGTGCACAATTTGTCTGTCGCATTTCCCACATTACAACAGTGACTACACAAAGTACTTAATTGTAATGCGTTTTGAGACATCTGCTGATTGTGAAAGGCACTATATAAATCCATGTTTTTAAAAAAAAAAGTGTTTTGGCAACCATGTAACTTTTTAATTACCTGATCAAAAATAAATACTTGTCCACTACAATAACCTAACCAGATCCAAGCCAAACAGGCCAAGTCATTTATCCTTGTGGGACCCGACTAGAGTTTGGCTACACAACAGTGCCTACACTTCAAAGTAACTCAGTATGTGAAGCACTTTGCTAAAAGATGCAGAAAGGCACTGAATAAATGCAAATTATTTGTCAAGCATTCACTAACCAACATCGTGCACCAGAGTTCATTACGGCCAAGCATTTTGGGGAATGCTACTTAGTCTATGCATGCGTTAATAAGTGCTGCCTAGAACATCTCCGTTGTGAAAAGGTCATTCAGTAAAGCTGAAGTCACTAGAATATACAAGCAGCGATTTTCTGATAAATGTAGAAGGAGGAAATAAAATGGGATTGAGCTACGCAACTGCATAAACACCAGCAGTACAGAGGGCTGGCCCCACCCAATGTTCCCCAATGGGAGCCCACCCTCTAATTTGAATAGGCTACAGGTACAGGAAAGGCTTAACCTATAGCGCACATGGCTGGGGACAGGAACATTTGGTGAAGGAGAAGCTCTTGAAAAGGGCTGCCACTAGTCATTAAAGGGGAAGTTGTGGTGGAGATAAAAAGTAGCGGATCTTAATGGGATAGCAAAGACGCATGGGCAACATGGGGGTTCTGCTGCAGGAAGTGTACTAAAAAAGGTCGGGTGCTATAGTAGAGGTACTCCAATAAAAGTGCAGAAGCAAGCTGTATTTATGGAGGCTAGCTGGCTGCAAAATGAGGCCAAGTTATGCTGGCATCAGGGAAGAGTAAATGCGTTCAGGGTGGACGACATTTCTTTTGGGACCCAAAGAGCATGGCATGGTTATGGTTAGGATTCACACCCTGTATACCATTTCAGGCATCGTCCTCAACCACTGTCCTTTCTAATACACGCTGAAATTTTCTTGCAAGAGGGAGGTGGCAGATTTGAGACAGCTGCTCAGGCTGCCAGCCAGAATCCTCCTCTGCTATCAAGAGAATTTCAGTGGGGTGAGCAGCCATGGATGCAAAGGGTCCATGGCTGCCCCAAACTTTCTTCTCCATCCATAATACAGCCGTGAACTGCCCCTTACCGACAATATCCAATCGGCTTCCTAAATAATGGCCAATGATGTGGCCAAATATCACGAACATAATTAAATATCAACTTTTTCTTTGCCTATAGGCCATTGGATGGTCACCAGTAGCCACCCATCTAGTGAAGACAAGTCCCCTGATATTTCCATGTACGTGGGGGTTGCAGCTAGCAATGGTGGTCCAGGGTTCATGACAGGTGTAGGCAGAGCCTCCTCGGACATTGTCCCCTCCACCCACTGGTGAAATGCAAGAAAAAGAACTGCACCATTTGACCCTCGGAATAGCAGACACAAACCTGCATCCCATCAAGCTATGCCGCAGGGTGCTACTCCCAATATTTAGAGTCATCGCTTTAAAATTCATTTAAAATAAAATAGCATGTGCCAAACAGGTTTAAGTGGGTAATGGCCAATGATATGGAGCAGGATCAACCCCTGGTTAGTGTTGAACTGGTGGACATTCAGACAGAATCCCTGTAGCCAAGTGCTTAAACAAACAGGAACATGGCTCTTGCAGCAGTGGATTCAGTGCAGAAGAAAGCAGAGTGAGAACAGAGGGGTGACATTGCTGTGGAGGGAAGAAACAGGGGTTCAAGATCTCCATTCAAGGCAGTTAGAGAAACACCAGAATGTCAGGACCTCTGGTTAGGCTGTGGATGACTCACTGGCAAGTAGATTTTTTAAAAAACCTGCAGTGGTAAGGCTAGGGGAGAAGGAGCAGGAGAATGAGGACAACAAGATCTAGGTAGGCAAGTCATAACATTTAAGACAAAGCTAAACAAACATGGACCACCACAGAGTACAGTTCCCATAAAAAAATACCTAATCTGAATCGTAATACAAGTGTTCCCACAATATATCAGCCCTGAACATAGATTAGGTTGCAGCATGTGTTCAATAGGAAGATGGGTAAAATATCCAAGAAACATTGTACTGAGGCAGGGGTAGAAAGAATGCATCTAAAGCTGGTCAGGCTGCAACTTTTCTTTAAACCACCCAAATAAAAAATCACTCCTGCTTACCATCAGTGACTAGCAACCACGGTTGAGAAAGTCAGTTCTCGTCCTTCATATAGTGCGATACCAAAGTGTGTTTTTTTCCCCCCCCAATTTTCTAAAATGTGGTACAATGATTATTCTTTCAGCTCCTTACTATAAATAGGGCCTGCAATGTTCAATTTGCTTGAAGCCATTAGCATCCTTTTAGTCAGTCAGTCAAGAGATGTGATCATTGAATGGATTTGCCTCTGATCTTTAAAACAAAGATTCCTCAGTGTCCAGCTGTTCAAGGGTTTAAAACCAAGGTACCCATCCATGTTTCCTTCAATATTAGCATGCTGATCCTGATCATAAGGCACCAGAACACAATAGGAGCAGTAGGCCATTTGGCCCCTTGAGCCTGCTCAGTCATTTAATATGACTGGTCTGATCTTGGGCCTCAACTCCACTTCCCCACCCGCTCCCCATAACCCTTCACTCTCATCATTCAAAACTCTGTCTCCACTTGAAATATATTCAATGACCCGGTCTCCACAGCTCTGGGGCAGAGAATGCCAGAGATTTACAACCCAGAGAAGAAATTTCTCAGTTCTAAATGGGCGGCCCCTTATTCTGAAACTATGCCCCCTAGTTCTAGATTCTCCCACGAGGGGAAACATCCTCTCTGCATCTCAAGCCCCCCCCCCAGTATCTTGTGTTTCAATAAAATCACCTCATTCTTCTAAACTCCAAGCAGTATGTATTGTCCAGCAATACAAAGCTAACTAAGCAGACACAGAATTGATACTGCTGTGGTGCTATGACTGTCGTTCAATGTACACAATCTTTACTTGTAAATATTGCATTTAACTCACCAAACATCCTATTTAGAGTGATATGTCATTGTTCTAAGTCAATGGATCATTGTACCGTAGAAATACAAATAAATTCATCAATTCCTTTGGCAGGGTTTAGAATGGGACAGGTACCAGCAAATTTATTTGAAATTCAGGAATATATTTGGAAGTTGTGGCCTAGCTGGCATTACATACATCAGCTGTAAAGGCCCACTCAACTTGGGAGATCAGGAGGTTGAAGTTGACATCAATATGTAAAACTTCTGGAAAAGTCTCTAAATTAGGTTATTTATTTATTGTGGACAATGCTCATCTGATTAACAAATTTGAATAAAGTCAAATTTTAATGTTGCCCTCCACTCCTCATTATCAGAATGGCATTGTAGCAGAGAGACAGAGACACAGGCATTGTAGCAGAGACAGAGACAATCATACACAAACTTATTCACCTTACCAAACAGAACAAACTTCATGTACTGTTGCAAAGTCATGTTTATAGCTTAGATTCCTGGAGACCAAGTATCCATCCTCA